>NC_035443.2:108824639-109145770 GCF_002127325.2 Helianthus annuus
TTTTAGTGCGTGTTTTAGCTTTCGTAACGACCATAAATTAAACCCTTATATGTACTCTTGGGTTTTAATGTACCTTTGTCGTAGGACCTACACCTAGGCCTCAATTCTAATGTCTGACTGCTTTCTGCAGTTCCTTTGACACAGTGTGTCTTACCGGTGAGTTTACTAATATTTCTGACGCAACGCTCTCGTTTTTGCATAAAGCAATATTTTGTAGTATACAACGTGCATGAATTCACTTGCTTAGCATCTAATTAGTCAATGCTGACATTTGAGCACATAATTGTAGTCATTAAATAATAATTAAAGTGTACGGAAGTTACCGGTTTTGTGCCAGTTGTCACAGTCTCCCCCCGTTAAAAAGAATTTCGTCCCGAAATTCAGACTGAACTAACTCTCGCAGGAGTCTTCTTAAATAAGTGGGGATACTTTTCCTTGAACTGGTCTTCGCGTTCCCATGTGTATTCGGGCCCATGCTTAGAGTTCCAACGTACTTTGACAAGTTTCACACTGCTCCTCCTGGTTTTGTTGACTTTCCAGTCGGTAACCTCAACGGGTTGTTCGGTAAATCGGAGGGCGTCATTAATATGCACTTCATCCGCGAGGATGATCACGTTCTCTTGTGTTGGACTCTTCTTGAGGTTGGACACATGAAACGTATCATGTACTCCATTAAGGTCTTCCGGTAACTCCAACTTGTACGCAACGGTACCAATTCTCTCCAAGATTCTGAATGGTCCGATGTATCGTGGATTCAGCTTCCCACGTTTTCCGAATCTGGCTACTCCCTTCCAAGGTGAGACCTTTAACAACACTTTGTCTCCCACCTCGAATTCTAAGGGTTTTCGTCTTTGATCAGCGTAGCTCTTCTGTCGATCTCGAGCCGCCTTAATGCGCTCTCGGATCTGCGCAATCTTGTCGGTTGTTTCTTGTACTAGTTCAGGACCAACCATACGTTTGTCACCAGCGTCTGCCCAACATAGGGGCGATCGGCACTTGCGGCCATACAGAGCTTCGAATGGCGCGACCTTTATGCTTGTATGATAACTGTTATTGTAGGAAAACTCAACTAAGGGTAGGTGAGTATCCCAGCTGCCGCCTAGATCCATGACGCATGCGCGAAGCATATCTTCCAATGTTTGTATGGTTCGTTCGCTCTGGCCGTCTGTTTGTGGATGGAATGTCGTGCTTAGATCTAGCTGAGATCCAAAGGCTTCCTGAAACGATTGCCAGATTCTTGAGACAAAGCGTCCATCTCTGTCTGAAATAATTGAAATAGGCACTCCATGACGTGTCACAATTTCTTTCAGGTATATTTCGGCAAGCTTTCCAGTGCTATCCTTCTCTCGGATTGGTAGGAAATGCGCAGACTTTGTCAATCGATCAACTATTACCCATATCATATCGTGCCCTCTCGGGGTCCTGGGTAATTTTGTTATGAAATCCATCGAGATTTGCTCCCACTTCCACATGGGGATCTCTGGTTGTTGTAGTAGGCCAGACGGTTTCTGGTATTCAGCCTTAACCTTAGCGCAGGTCAGGCACTTTCCTACATAGACAGCAACGTCGCTTTTGAGTCTTGGCCACCAATAAAATTCTTTTAAGTCTTGATACATCTTGTCCGACCCTGGGTGGATCGAGTATCTTGACTTGTGCGCTTCATCAAAGATGACTTCTCGTAGGCCACCATAGAGCGGAACCCAAATGCGCTTTTTAAAGTATAAGGCTCCCTCTTCATTTGGCGCCATGTACTTCAATGCACCCCGGAGGTATTCAGCTTTGTGATTTTCCACCTTAAGGGCTTCTTGTTGTGCGTCACGAATACGTGAAGTAAGGTTCGATCGGATAGTCATTTCCAATGCTCGAACCCGTAGGGTCTTAACTCTTTCCTTTCGGCTCAACGCGTCCGCTACAACGTTTGCCTTTCCAGGGTGGTACTTAATCTCACAGTCGTAGTCATTTAACAGCTCGACCCATCGCCGCTGGCGCATGTTCAGTTCCTTTTGATCAAGTATGTGTTGCAGGCTTTTGTGATCTGTGAAGATTGTACATCGAGTACCATATAGATAGTGTCGCCAGATCTTTAAGGCAAATACCACTGCGCCCAGTTCCAGGTCGTGAGTGGTATAGTTTCTTTCGTGCACCTTCAATTGCCTTGAAGCGTAAGCGATGACCTTTTGGCGTTGCATGAGCACGCAACCCAGTCCTTGTCGCGAGGCGTCGCAGTATACCACGAAGTCGTCCGTGCCTTCGGGTAGTGACAATATTGGTGCATCGCATAGCTTGATCTTGAGTAGCTGAAAAGCTTCTTCTTGCTTAACACCCCAGTCATACTTCTTGTCTTTCTGTGTAAGGGCGGTTAGTGGCTGAGCTATTTTTGAGAAATTTTCGATGAATTGCCTATAGTAGCCCGCTAAGCCCAAAAATTGCCGAACTTCAGTCGGGGTTTTGGGAGCTTCCCAATTCTTTATGGCTTCAATCTTGGACGGGTCTACATGAATTCCCTTCTCATTCACCACGTGACCAAGAAATTGTACTTCGCGAATCCAGAATTCGCACTTTGAGAACTTTGCATACAGTTTCTCTGTCTTCAGTAGTTCTAGGATGGTTCTGAGGTGTTGCTCGTGCTCTTCTTTCGTCCGTGAGTAGATCAGGATATCGTCGATAAATACAATCACGAATTTATCAAGATATGGTTTGCATACTCGATTCATCAGATCCATAAAGACCGCTGGTGCGTTTGTCAGCCCGAATGGCATAACAAGAAACTCGTAATGCCCATAGCGTGTTCTGAATGCAGTCTTTGGTACGCTCTCTTCTTGGATCCTTAACTGATGATATCCAGATCGAAGGTAGATCTTGGAATAGTAGCTTGATCCTTGCAACTGATCAAATAAGTCATCAATCCTCGGTAGTGGGTACCGATTTTTGATAGTGAGCTTGTTCAGTTCTCTGTAATCGATGCACATTCGTAGAGTTCCATCCTTCTTCTTCACGAACAATACTGGAGCTCCCCAAGGCGAGAAGCTTGGCCTTATGAATCCTTTATCCAAGAACTCCTAGAGTTGTGTGGATAATTCTTGCATTTCGGACGGTGCAAGTCGATAGGGGGCCTTGGCTACAGGAGCGGCTCCTGGAACCAAGTCTATACGGAATTCGACTTGTCGTTACGGAGGTAGTCCTGGTAGATCTTCGGGAAAAACATCAGGAAATTCCTTTACCACAGGAATGTCTTCGAGTTTCGGCTCCACAACCCTTTTATCTACAACATGTGCCAAGAAAGCGACACATCCTTTCCTTAAGCACTTCTGTGTTTTTATGCAGCTGATGATTCGCAGAGGCGCGTCTCGTCTTTCTCCATGTACGATGAGGGTTTCATCATTCGCCAAAGGGATGCGAATGATTTTCTCATGACATACAACTTCAGCTTTGTTCTTGGACAGCCAGTCCATGCCGACTACTACATCGAAGCTACCTAATTGGATAGGTAAGAGGTCGATGCTAAATTTTCGTTCACCAAGTTCTAGTGTGCAGCCTCTAACAACTTCGCCCGATTCAACAAGTTTACCATTGGCTAGTTCTATGGAATAAGGAATTTCTAATCTACTAGATTCTATTCTAAGTCATGCCATACGCGACATCATCGCCTAGGGTTTGGACTTGCAGGTTCCACCAAGTCAAAGCTTCATCGACAAATAACCCAGTAGCAAAGGTGACTTGTTGATCCGCGGTACACTTGGTCATGCGGATAGTGGCCTCAGTCTTCTCCTTCCAACGCATAAATGCTACCGCTCCTCCAGTGCCATCGTAGTTCATTGGTTTGCAGTCGAGGAACTGCTTGAAGGTGCAGCCTTGGGCTGCGTTTCCTCCTGACGAATCTCCATGTCCGTTACGCCTAGCATTGCTTGGCCCTCCACTGTCTTGGGTACGGTTCGCCTTGTACTGGGCGATAGCAGCAGAGATCCTCTCTTCCAGTAGAGCGTCCAGCACTTCAGCAGTTCTTGGCAGTGGGGGAGGAGGAGGTTGATCACCACCTCGAGTATTCACAACTCTCCTGGGTGCCATGTTCTGATAGAACATAACACAACAGGGTTAAATATTTGTTTGATGTCGTCACACTAGACAGTAGTATCATATATATTCACAGGTACATATACCACATAAGTGACATCAAACAACTTTTACTCTAGCAGAGTACTTAGTGGGCTTGCACTGAGGGAATCTATACATGACAAGACTTGCTGTGATTTCTGTGCACTGAATTCCATAATTATGTATGCATCCATAATTACGTAACTCCTTGCACAGTCCGCACAGTTCGTTTCATCCTCGTATTTCTTCCTTCAGTTAAGTCATTGTTTTCAGGCAAAGTCATGTATACTAGGGGTATTCTACATCTAGTACATGTATATGCTAATTATCACACATATTTGCAAGTAATCCTTAATCATAGACAAGTGCTACCCCAGTGCACCCTAGGTCACGTAGCGTCTTTTCTAGACTCATGCAAATAGTTTTAGGCAGTGGATGTCGTGGGACGTTTTATGCAATGAAAACTTTTTGAAAAATTATTTTCGTGATAGGATCCTAGAGATTGTAGACTAGACTCGAGAAGGAATCCTGGTTCACTACAATCGCAGCTCTGATACCAATCTGTCACACCCCTTTCTGCGGCGGAAGCACGAGGTGTGATCATGAAAGGTTCTCATTGCATACGAAAGGTAAACATACTATATGCTCAAAATAACTTCAAACATTACATTACTAAAACATAAATCAAGTGTTTACAACACGTGATAGCATATTGTCTTAAGAGTTACAACTTTATTTAGCGAAAATAAAACATAGCGACATCCACGAGCATAAGTAAGACCGCGCGCACATCCACCTTTAATTACCTGAAATACATGTGAGTTTTGGAAAAACATCAACATAATGTTGGTGTGAATTCATGCAGTTTTTGTATTGAACGTTTGTATACTTTGTATGAAAAACATGGTATGTATTTTGTTTCAAAACGCATATTCATGAATGAGTCAAGTATCTCTATATGTATCAAGTGTTAATGGGTTGCAAAGCCATTAACATGTGACACGACATAGGAAGTCACCAAACCATAGGCATTTTTCTATAGTCGATTCACGACTGAGACACAAAAACACTACTTGGTTCTAGTTGTCACCAAGAGTGGGGCTGCCCTGAAACCCATTAGATCTAACCTTTTGTTCTGCGGTCTTAGTATGTACATGATTAATTGTGCTTATGATACCCTATCCGTGACACGATTTCTCGTATCAATTCTTGGCACTAGTTTTCGCCAAGAGTACTTCTCGTTTCAGTACACAACATATCAATTTGTAAATATTGAAGTATTTGTAACATGTATTTCACCCCCGAGTTATAAAGCTAAAAACAGTTAAAAGAAAAGGGGAGCATGAACTCACAACTTTGCGTTCCTGTGCGTCGTAAACTTCACCGGGTTTGCTTAACGTCGCGACCTATATGTGTTTTCTTAACGTTAGTCACTAGACTTGCGTCGCACAAGTACAGTCACTCTCATTTGTATTCGTATTGTTGTGTTAAAAATATTTTATATTTTTAACTAAGCATCTTACTTATATTATTTTCTCACATATTAATTTAAGTATCCCGTGTTTTGCACTTTGCACCCGAATTATGTTTCTTGTATGTTGTATGTGTGTTCTTATGTTTATACTCCTCATGAGTATTTTGTGTATTTTTAAGTTTTAATACGCTAGCACGTATAACACATACTATATACACTTAGCACAAAAGTTGGTGATAAAATAATATGTATTTTTCTCTCAAAAATATACATACTTATATCCATTTTTATTCTTGAAGAAATCCTTATTTCTTATCACAAAAATTTAGGGAAACCTTGGTAATACTCTTAAATACATTTTTAGGGAATAAGTTTCTCAAATACTTATATTTTTCTAAGTGTCAAAATTTATAAAAATTTTGACAGAGTTTCCCCTAAAAATGGAGGTTTCCCATGTTTTCAAAACATGTGTTTATTTTCTTTTAATTCATCAACAATCAATCTTCAACAATAATCACCAACAATATATACTAATTCCTCTATTCCATGAACTTGAATATTCACAAAAATGTGTAGTAACTTACTAGCACATTTAGTAAGTCTTGTTATCTTTAAAAATAAGTTTAATTTCTTAAAAACTTTATTTTTAAGGAATATGAAGTTTCACAACTTCTAGTCGGTTTTTACGAAAATTATTTCTTTGTTAAAACTTTTGTTACACAAGTGCCACACACTTGTTTGTTCATAAAAACACCTCTAGTTCATGAAAGATCCGGTTTTAAAACATGGTTTCGTCTTACAGTTGGTTTATACCACTTGTAGATCTTTAGATCTACTAGTTTAGAACTTCATTTTACAAGAAAAATTCCTTTTATCTATTAAGTTCATCATTTTACAAGACTTTTAGTTGGTGATCTTTAGTGTTTATGATTTTTAGCCATTAAATCATCTATTAACCATCATAAACAAGAACAAGATGATGATTTGAAGCACTTACTACTAGCACAAGGCTAGGGAAGAATCAGGAGGACAAAAGAGGTGGATAAAAGCAAATGAAGAAGGTCCTTCAAGATCCGCCTGCACCGAGCTTTGTTAGTGGCCTTCTTACTCCTCAATATCACCTTGGAATGGATGGATGATGTTGGAAAATGAGGGTGGCGGTGGTGCTTGGTTGGGCCGAGAACAAGGGAGGGAGAGAGGGAAGTGAAGATGGAGTGATGGAATGGTGGTATTTATAGACCTTCCATATAGCATATTCCTAGCATATCCCTGGCATATTCCTGGCATATTCCTGGGTTTGCTGCGTTGTCTGCGTTTTGCAGTGTAAGCACTATGTCGCGTAGGAACACACGGTACGCGCTTAAACTTGAAAAATAACGTTTTAAGCGTTTTAATTTATTTTTCAACACGAACCTGATTAAAATAAAATTTTAATCATAACAGAATATTTGTGGGATTAAATATTATCCGGGCGGCCACCAACGTTCGTTTTGCAGTTTTGTCGTAATTAGTTCTTTAGTTCAAATAAACATGTTTTCGCCATACCGAATCTTTCGAAACTTATTTCTAAGTTATGTAAGGGATATTTAGGGTATATTTGGCTTACGTCACAGTTTTGGAGTTTACGTCGCGTTAAACTGATTGCGTTTAAGCACCAGTTTGCGTATAACCTACAGAAAGTGATTTAAAGCTTGAAATCGGTATCGAATCAAATTGTTCGGTTGTTCGGTTAGATACTGATTCGTTAAAGTGCTTAATAAGCATTTAAAGTGTCGTTAGTGTTATTTTTAGTGACACAAAGAATTCCCGTCACTTAGGGAAATATTCTGGATGATAAAACAACATCTCTGCACAATATTTATGTTGTTAAAAGCTGAATTGTGCTGAATTTAATATAGTTCTGCACTTAAAGTGTGTTTCGGGTGCCTTTTAGTGCGTGTTTTAGCTTTCGTAACGACCATAAATTAAACCCTTATATGTACTCTTGGGTTTTAATGTACCTTTGTCGTAGGACCTACACCTAGGCCTCAATTCTAATGTCTGACTGCATTCTGCAGTTCCGTTGACACAGTGTGTCTTACCGGTGAGTTTACTAATATTTCTGACGCAACGCTCTCGTTTTTGCATAAAGCAATATTTTGTAGTATACAACGTGCATGAATTCACTTGCTTAGCATCTAATTAGTCAATGCTGACATTTGAGCACATAATTGTAGTCATTAAATAATAATTAAAGTGTACGGAAGTTACCGGTTTTGTGCCAGTTGTCACATACTCCGCGGGTGGATTTTGGGGGTGTGACAGATTGGTATCAGAGCCATTGGTTATAGAGAACTTGGTTTTAATATGGGAAAAACATTTTTATTAAAACCAGACTATAACCAGAACAGTGCTCTCAACGATCCACAACGAGGCTTCGCTCCACGTGCAAGACTCAACATCCTAGGTAATAAGGTTTATGTTTATTACCTGCTTGCTAGAAATACATAGAACTTTGCTCGTAGTATGCTTAGATTACATTGCTTACTATTCGTCATTACATGAGAACACCTATGTGCTTACACTCTTCTGTCATCACACTAATCGCGAACCATTCTCACTTATTCTACTTTTACTATGAAGATCATGTCTGGACGTGTTAACACGACTCAAGCCCAGTTGACGGCTCTCATTGCTGAACAAGTAGCTGCGGCACTTGCAGCTGCACAAACAGGTAGTATATCCTGCGGATGGGATACACACTAGGATCTTTGAATCCTACATTCCTAAATCAACCCTTGTATTTAATATTGTCCTATTCCATGCACAATAGGTCAAAACGCTCCACAGCCTGTCTGCACATTCAAGAACTTCATGGACTGTCGTCCAAGCACATTCAGTGGCATAGAAGGAGCAGTGGGACTCCTCCATTGGTTCGAAAAGCTCGAGTCGGTGTTCGAGATGTGTGAATGCCCTGAGGCTCGCAGGGTCAAGTATGCCACTGGCACGTTGGAAGGGATTGCGCTAACCTGGTGGAATGCACAAGTTCAGATTCTAGGGCTGGCAGCTGCTAACGCCACCCCTTGGAACGAATTCAAAGAACTGATCAAAAGGGAATACTGCACACGCGATGACATCCACAAGTTGGAAATGGAGCTTTATCATTTGAAAATGACGGGGTCGGAGATCGAAGCTTACACGAAACGGTCGAACGAACTGGCCATCTTGTGTCCAACCATGGTGGACCCTCCAATCAACCGCATCGAGTTATACCTCAAGGGTCTAGCATCCGAGATTCAGAGCCATGTGACATCGGCTAACCTCGACAATATCCAAGACATCCAGCGTCTTGCTCATCGCCTCACGGATCAGGCAGTGGAACAGAACAAGCTGCCCAAACGCCTCAGTGCTACCATTCCAGCTGCTACTTCTGCTACACCCAGCGACAACAAGAGAAAATGGGATGGGGATTCCAGCAAGGGATCAGTTTCTGTTCAGTCTCAACCACAGCAGCACAAGACGAATGACTACCAGAATCCGAGTCAGCAATCATCAGGCAGTTAGGGGCAGGGTGGATATCGGGGATTTCACCCACTATGTAATAGGTGCAACAGACACCACAGTGAACGGTGTTGCAAGGAACGTTGTCAGAGATGTCTCAAGTTAGGGCATGAAGCTAAAGACTGCAGGAGTTCGCGACCTGCGAATCAGAACCAGCAACTGCAATTACTAGCTCCACAAAACCAGCAGCAGCAGCCACAGCGAGGAAACCGGGGATGTTTCCAGTGTGGGGCTGAAGGTCATTTCAAACGTGATTGCCCTCAATTGAACCAGAACCAGAATCGCAACAACAACAAATCACCAGGGCAATGGGAACAACAACAATGGGGGAAACAACAACAACAATGGCAACGAAGCTCGGGGTCGTGCTTTCGTGCTGGGTCAGGGCGACGCAAGGAATGATCCCAATGTGGTTATGGGTAAGTTCCTTCTCGACGATATTTATATTACTGTTTTGTTTGATTCAGGTGCGGATACAAGTTATATATCTTTGAAAGTGAGTAAATTGTTAAAACGTGCACCAACACTCTTAACCACCAAACATGTCGTAGAATTAGCTAATGGTAAGAGTTTAGAAGCCACGCATGTAGTCAGGGGTTGTAATATTGTTTTAGCCGGTCAAGCGTTCTCCATCGATCTTATTCCCATAGTCTTGGGAAGCTTCGACATCGTTATTGGGATGGATTGGCTGTCCTGACAGCAGGCAGAAATCTTATGCAAGGAAAAGATAGTTCGCATTCCTCGTTCTGGCAAGGAACCTCTCGAAATTCAAGGCGACAAGAGTGGTGCTGTGGTTGGCATCATCTCTTTCTTGAAGGCTCAGAAATGTTTACGAAAGGGGCACACTGCCATCTTGGCACTTGTTACTGATGCATCAGCAAAGGAAAAGAAATTGGAAGATATTCCAGTGGTATGTGACTACCCTCAGGTGTTCCCTGAAGATTTACCTGGTCTACCTCCTCATCGCCAAGTCGAGTTTCAAATCGAGCTAGCACCAGGAGCAGCACCAATAGCTCGCGCACCGTATCGTTTAGCTCCAACTAAACTGGAAGAACTGTCAAAGCAGCTATAAGAGCTCTTGGAAAAGGGCTTTATTCTTCCAAGCTCTTCGCCTTGGGGAGCTCCTGTGTTATTCGTGAAAAAGAAGGACGGTACCTTCAGGATGTGCATAGACTACCAGGAACTCAACAAAGTAACAGTGAAGAACCGTTATCCTCTTCCCCGTATTGACGACTTATTCGACCAGTTGCAAGGGTCGAGTTACTACTCCAAGATAGACTTGAGGTCAGGGTATCATCAGCTGAGAGTCCGGGATGAGGACGTCTCCAAAACTGCATTTAGAACTCGCTACGGTCACTACGAGTTTCTTGTCATGCCATTCGGGTTGACAAACGCGCCTGCAGTTTTCATGGATCTTATGAACAGGGTGTGTAAACCCTACTTCGACAAATTTGTGATAGTTTTTATCGACGAAATTCTGATCTACTCCAAGAGTCAGGAGGAGCACAAGCATCATTTACGATTGATTTTGGAACTCCTTCGCTCAGAACAACTGTACGCCAAGTTTTCAAAATGCGACTTCTGGCTTCGTGAAGTCCACTTTCTAGGCCACGTGGTAAACAAGGATGGGATTCATGTTGATCCATCCAAGGTAGATTCAATCAGAAATTGGCCTGCGCCTCGCACTCCAACTGAAATACGCCAATTCTTGGGATTGGCGGGTTACTACAGACGGTTTATCAAAGACTTCTCGAAGATCGCACAGCCGCTTACACTACTGACACAGAAGGGTGTCACCTACCGTTGGGGAGAATCCCAGGAAACCGCTTTTCAGTACCTAAAGGATAGGCTTTGCAGCGCACCTATTCTCTCATTGCCAGAGGGCACAGACGATTTTGTGGTTTATTGTGACGCATCAATACAGTGTCTTGGTTGTGTGTTGATGCAACGGGATAAAGTCATTGCCTACGCTTCTCGTCAACTCAAGGTTCATGAACGGAACTACACGACGCACGATTTAGAGCTGGGAGCTGTTGTTTTCGCGCTTAAGATATGGCGACACTACCTGTACGGTACCAAGTGCACTATTTACACCGATCACAGGAGTCTCGAGCATATCCTTAAGCAAAAGGATTTGAACATGCGTCAACGAAGATGGGTCGAACTTTTGAACGATTACGAATGCGCTATCAAGTACCATCCAGGCAAAGCCAATGTTGTGGCTGACGCCCTCAGTCGGAAAGACACTACACCTAAGCGCGTACGAGCATTGCAGCTCACCATTCAGTCTAGTCTTCCAGCACAGATACGAGATGCTCAGGTAGAAGCATTGAAACCAGAAAACGTAAGGGCTGAAGCCTTACGCGGCTCAAGGCAACGATTAGAACAGAAAGAAGACGGTGCCTACTATGTAACAGGGCGTATTTGGGTCCCACTTTATGGCGACTTGCGTGAGCTGGTGATGGATGAAGCTCACAAATCACGCTACTCGGTACATCCAGGGTCGGATAAAATGTACCACGACATCAGAACTACGTATTGGTGGCCTAGCATGAAGGCCCACATCGCCACCTATGTCAGCAAGTGCTTGACCTGTGCAAGAGTCAAGGCAGAGTATCAGAAACCAGCAGGCTTACTTCAGCAACCAAAGATACCACAATGGAAATGGGAGGAAATTTCCATGGATTTTGTTACAAGCCTACCTAGATCCCAGCGTGGGAACGATACTATTTGGGTGATCGTGGATCGACTCACCAAGTCTGCTCACTTCTTGGCAATCAAAGAAACAGACAAGTTTTCCACACTAGCAGACATATACTTGAAAGAAGTAGTCTCAAGGCACGGGGTGCCCACCTCTATCATTTCGGATCGCGATGCACGATTCACATCAGAACTATGGCAAGCAATGCACAAATCCTTCGGCTCTCGACTAGACATGAGCACGGCATATCACCCTCAGACGGATGGGCAGTCTGAACGCACGATTCAAACACTAGAAGACATGCTGTGTTATTGATTTCGGCAACAGCTGGGAAAAGCATCTCCCTTTGGTGGAGTTCTCGTATAATAACAGTTATCACACCAGCATTCAAGCCGCTCCATTCGAGGCATTGTACGGGCGTAAATGCCGGTCACCTCTCTGTTGGGCAGAGGTGGGGGATAGTCAGATCACGGGTCCAGAACTTATAGTGGACACCACGGAAAAGATTGCACAAATATGACAACGCATGGCGGCAGCTCGCGACCGTCAGAAAAGCTACGCGGATAAGCGTAGGAAGCCATTAGAATTTCAGGTCGGGGACCGGGTTTTACTCAAAGTCTCACCCTGGAAGGGTGTGGTTCGTTTTGGCAAACGGGGCAAAATTAATCCGCGGTATGTCGGACCATTCGAAATCGCAGAAAGAATAGGCAAAGTGGCCTACAGACTAAACTTACCAGCTGAACTCGGTGCAGTTCACAATGTTTTTCACGTGTCGAATCTGAAGAAGTGCCTGTCAGATGAGACCCTCATAGTTCCCTTGAAGGAACTCACTATCGACAAGCGGTTGCAGTTCGTCGAGGAACCTGTTGAAATCACAGACCAGGATGTTAAGGTCCTCAAGAACACGAGAATCCCTCTTGTTCGAGTTCGTTGGAACTCCCGTCGCGGCCCAGAGTTCACCTGGGAGCGTGAAGATCAAATGAAACTCAAGTATCCCCAGTTATTCGGAACCAATGCAACCACTACTGAGGCTGAAGATACTACTACAGAATTTCGGGACGAAATTCTAAATCAACGGGGGGATGATGTGACACCCCAGGAAAACCAGTAAACGATGCAACTTACCTAGCTTCCTCAGTAACCGCATGCTAAATTTCGGGACGAAATTTCTTTCAAGTTGGGGATAATGTGACAACTCGAGTTTCCGACATTTCTCATTCGCATTTAATGCACGTTGACTTTGACTGTTTAGTTGCTTGATTTGTTTGACTTGTAAATGTACATGTTGTATTGTGACAAAACGTATTGCGTTTGCATGATTATGTGTTGGTTGATATAACATAAGACTTGTTTAGAAAACTTAAATTGTTTAACACATGAAAGAACCCGACGAAACAGAATTGTTTCGCCAAGAATATACACGACGAAACGGGAGTGTGTTCCGTCATCCCAATCTCGACGAAACAGGGTGTTTCGCCGAGCCCAGTTTCGCCGAAAGCCCAGTTCAGGCCCAACTCGTTACCTGACGTTATTTACTCGGTGTTCTGTTTCATTCGCCACTTTTGGCAAAGGTTGAAACCCTAGAACTCTCCCTACTGTGCGACGGCAACAACCATCTCTCACCATCATCCTTCCCTCTCGAATCCTTACTTATTCGCCCCGAATCGGTTAGTGTAAACCCTACTGTATGTGTATCTGTTAAGTGATGCCTTTATGTGTTTAGACTAGGGTTCAATGAATGATGGTAGTGGTGAATGTTTACGATCACAGTGATTTGCTTATGTTAATTTGTAAACATGATTCATTGATATTATGTAAGGCTCGATCATACGTTCGAATTCTCCATGAGTGTTGTTGGTGGTTATGATAATATGTATGAACAGGAGAAAAATACTTGTAAACCCGATTCAGATCTATGTGATTGGTGACATGTCGAATCCGCTAACGATTAGGATTTGTTAATGGTTGGTATTGCTAAATCTGTAAACTGCATGTTAGATCGTTAAGATTTCAAATGTATGATTTCTGTATGATGATCGCTTGATGATAGCATGTAACGGCTGTTAGCAATAATTAGGGTTTCCTGTGATATTGCGTAACTGTTGAAATTGTAACTGATCTGCTAGACGTAACTGACATCTGGACGAAACAGACATGTCGGCGAAACGCAAACCTGACGAAACGAATGCGACGAAACAAAACTTTGTTTCGTCGAGGCAAGTCTCGACGAAACGGATTGTGATTCGTCAGGGGGCATCACGACGAAACAGATAGTGTTTCGTCGAAGGGATATAACGACGGAACGGGTGTTTCGTCAAGTGGGTAAAACAGCACAGTGACTTAACCATTTCCGTTAAAACTTAACTAAGTTAACTAACTGCTGTTAGATTGATATGCATGACTTGTATGAACTCGAATACGTACAATGTGCTACTTGATGATTATTGATGCATTGTCCATTGTGATTACACTTACGTGCCAACTTCGTGAATACGAACTAATTATGTATACGTGCGTACCTTAGGACGTGATTGACTTACTTTGAGCACATACTTAGCATACCGAGCAAACCAAGGTGAGTTCACACAGCCAAGGCATGGGGTTCCCAGGGTGGGAATGGGATTGGATGATTTATTTGTACTTACTTAGCTAATGGAACTTAATGATATGGTCCTCGGGTGAGGAAGGGTTATTGATAAGATACTACTAGACTAATGATACTAATAGAACTGATCTTCGCACACACGCCGGGGTTGGCTGCGATAATATGACTAATCTTCGCATACATGCCTGGGTTTACATACTTATGCTTCCGCTACTCAAATTATGTTTCTAATGAACACCAGTTATATTGTGATGGGTTGTAATGATTACTTTTAATATTTAAATGCTATGTTCAATATGATTGGTGGCTTGATCCTGGTCATGTCACGCCTCCAAGCGGTGGTACTCCGCGGGTGGATTTTGGGGGTGTGACAGGCTGTAATTTGGTGATTACATAAACTTAATCCCTGTAATTATAACTTTGAAAATATACATGATTTTGTAAACAAATTTGATAAAAAGAGAATGACTCACATTGCAGATTTAACGAGCAGTGTATAAGCCTACTGAAGCCTTGTTTAACCTAATTTAAATAACAATGCACACAAACTGGGTTAGTAACTAATACATCAGTTACGACAATTCACGAGATTCAACCCTCACAACAAATGACAAAGTGCGATACTTAAATATCCAGCGGATTCGCAACGAATAACAGAGCATAGCCCAGATTTGGGCAATACCCAAATATCCTGTCAGAATCACGACGAATAACAAAGTATAACCCTAATGCGGGCAGCACTTAAACATCCATTGGATAGTTTCAATCGATCGGACGTTGAATCGTAATAGCGATCGAGTTAATACCCGGTATTGCAGCGCCTCGCTATACTAATTGAATTTTCGAGTTTATAGTAGTGAGAATTCGTTTTTACGAAAAGGTTTCGACACCAGTGGACTGTGCATGCAACAGGCTATTTATAGCTGAAATTGGGACTTTACGTGGCCCGCGTAAGCCTTCGGCTTACTTTTACGCGGCCCGCCTGGCCGCCTAGTCTAGGCGTAGGCTTGATTGGTCACAAGTAGGTCCCCAGCTGGTCAACACGTGGCCCCGACATCCTTATCCGGTCAACCTTAAGTTAACGCGGCCCGCGTAAGGTTAGGCTATCCCTTACGCGGCCCGCCTAAAACCCAGAATTTTGTTTTTCTTGATTTTTCAAGCTGGTTAGGGTTTTAGGGGTCTGAGTTTTCATGCATGACTAAGTTAGGGACATTTTTGAAGGTCCTTACAGTTTTAGGGGAATGAACTTAACATGGGGATCTACAGAGGCATCATATGGTTGTAGATCAATTCTTGATGAGTATCACAAAATAACATTATAGATAATAATGCAATGACTAACTTATTGTCTTTAGATGGAACTCATTCAGAACCAATCTAAGGAGTTTGTTGGTTAAGCCATTATCATAGTTCTTCATTGTGAAGAATTGACTTGAAGAAATTCTGAGTTTATTCAAGGTCAAGTTTTAATGATCGAACAAGAGCAAATAATAGAGCATGAATTAAAAATGATTAGTCAACTGATCAAAAACCAAGCTCTAATATCACGCTTTAGATTAAGAATTACTAATGCCATGTTCCTAATTCATGTTTTTAATTGATTATTTAGTTTCAAAAGTAGCGGAAGATAACTGGCTAATTATATATATAGGGGAAGGTTAAAATGAAAACCACTAGTTACTGTAAAAACTTGAAAACTAATTAAAAAAGCCAAAAAAACATAGCAAATTTTTTTTGCATACCAATTTTCACCATTTTTTATATATAAAAAAATTCAAAAAAAAAAAATGTAGTGCACATGTGTAATACTATACATGTGTATGTGTACTAGACATGTGTATTATTACACATGTGTACTATAAAAAAATTGAAAAAAAGTTTTTTTATATAAAAAATCTACGAATTTTATAAAAAAATTGAAAAAAAAAATTCTGTGTTTTGTAGCCTTTTTTAGTTAGTTTTCGAGTTTTCACAATAAAAGTTGTTTTCATTTGAACCATCCCCTATATATATATATATATATATATAATATATGTAGAGGTGAATTATATAGAGAAATTACACTCTAGTTGAAGAAACCTAAGAAACTCATTTGTATGGACAAAAATATGCTACGTGTTACACTTTTTGACAGTCAACTTTTTCTGAATCTGTGTATACCTTTTTGTCAGAAGAGAGAAGAGAGATGAGAGAGAATGTGTGAATATGTTATATTTTTTCAGCGTTACATTTTTTTAACTTCACATGTTACACATTTTATGGGTTTTGATAGCAGTTTTTTTCAAAAATTTTGAACTTCAGGTATTACAATTTTCGGTATTTTTAGAATTTACAAAAGTTTTTAGTTTTCCAGTGCACGTAACAATATGTTACATTTTTAGTAAGTTTTTTTGTGTAACACTTATAGACAGACACGCTATTGTGTCAGACTGTAACAACTCTAAAAAACACTTTTTGCAGACTTTACGCTTTTCTGAAAAAAGTAACATTTTTGTACTTGATTTAATCTACACCATAGATGAGGTAACAACTCTAAAAGTAACCTTTCTGAAAAAACACTTTTTGCAGGCTTTACGCTTTTCTGGATGGTGGAGATGAGGTTTCTTTGGTTTTCTTAACTCACCAAGGTTTTCATTTTATCCTTCTTATATATATATATATAGGTGGGGGATTAGGAGAAAACGGTAAAAAGTGTGAAAACGGTGAGAACGGATCCTAGCCGGCCACGTGGTATAGCGCGCTAAATGATGTGCAGGGGTACGATTTTTATTGTCCACGTCCCGCTAAGTAATGGCGTTATGATTCTGTTCCAAAAAAAAAAATTTCAATAGAAATGGCGTTTTGACCGTTATGCTAGTTTTCGATGGCGTTTTTTTAAAGTATTTTTTTTTTTCAAAAGACGTTTATGTTTCAATGGCGTTCTATTGATATCCAACAGATATGGCGTTTTTGTTGTTTTTTACTTGTTTTAATTGAGTTTTTTAACCCTTTTTTTTAATGTTGTTTATGTTTCAATGGTTACTATTTGCTAATTATTCAAATCATGGCATTTTCATTAACATGTTTTATTTATTTTATTATGGATTACTAATCATGGCGCTTTCATTAATTTCTCACATATTTGCACAAATATTATCGAAAATCACACAACGAAACATGTAGATACAATAATATAAAAAGCAAAATACATTAGTCAACATTAAAATTATACAATCCATGGCCTTTAAGCTATTTACATATTGTGTCATCTTTCCTTTTACTCTCTTGTCCTCTGTTTGATACAATTCATGTATTCTTTTCCCTCTAAATTCAAGAATTTTCTTACAGATTTGGTCACTTGTGTTCTGTTTTCATTTTCGCTATGCAGCAGGATTTTTGCAATGTATTTCATCCTGAGTTCATTTAGCTGTCTTTGTTGTAGTTGATTTGGGGCATCTTCTTTTGCCAGACCACATGTCCAACCAGCTATCTGCCCCATATATGTTTCCATATGCCTCATTGCAAAAATCACACAGTCGACCATGTTAGACGTTGTCCTCCATTCTATCTTTTGTCTAACTATGGGCGCCGACTTCATGATCTTATGCTTTGGGTGTTTTTTAAGACGCAAGTAGTTTGCAAAAGCACTGTGCTGCCGTTTCACAATTTTTGCATATATTAGTATGGCGTTTTGTCAACGCAATTTCTACATACAAAGTTTTTAAGATACTTACCAACTTTTCCACCCATCCAGCATACTTTTTTTGATGCCGAGTTTATCCTCTACAGATTTGTTATCCAATACATCAACTCTGTCGTGTTTTATTCTATTGAATTCTTTGTAGCGATAACTTACTTTCGTCGTTTCGTCGTACGACAGACGATTTTGTAATATTTAGTACGACATTTTAAACAACAAAACAATGTCCTAATATAATTTCATCAACTAAATATAGTAAAAGAGTTACCAGCATTATTTCTGTGCAAAATAACTTTGAGGGTGATTCTGGAGCCTTGTATCTTTCTTCATAGTTCAGGATATGCGCCCAACATTGAATAATGTCGATGTGTGCATATAATCCCGGTCTCATGTTCTCACAAAACACCCTTGCGACCTTAAACTCTCCTTCTATCTTGAACACGACAGTACTGAAAAAAAACATCATATGGCATTTTAGTTATCCAAACTCATTCTATTATAAGACATGGCGTTTTGAGCATTTTTACATGCATATTCATGTAAACGTGATAAATGCAAAGTTTGGCGTTTTTATTTGAGAGAAGTGTACATACTCGTATTCGCCACATCCAGTGAAGATGTATGTGGCAACTTTGGTTTCATGATTCTTCCTTGGTTCATGTATAACCACTTGCCTCCTTACCTGGTGACAAACATGCCCTGCTCATTTTTGTATCTCTCTTCTCCTTTTCTCCCACAGTCTTTTCATTTATATCTTCATCTTCTTCTTCATCTTGATCAGCTTCTTCATCACCAGGCAGCTCTTCAGGGTTTAAAATTGTGTTATCTTGCATCAACTTTGTGATGTCTGGAGTTTTGTCCTCATCACCCTTCTCCTGCACATCTGACCTGTATGGCGTTTTGGGTGGTGATGTGTTAATGGCGTTTTAATATTGGGGTTTATGGGGTATCTCTTCTTCTTCAAAAGTTTGCAAGAGGTTCTTCCCACTTACAGATGGTGACTCCTCACATGACGTTTTATCAAACACCGCACCTTGTTGGTCAACACTTTTGTTCACCATCTCCCCTTCGGTTTTTTCTAGTTCAGCAATGAACCCCTGACTGTATTGTGCTTCTGTTGGGGGGATGTTTGGTGTTTTATCAAATACAGGCATTTTTGGGGTCTCTTTAGCAGGTTGCAGATGTTTTATATAGCTTTAATCACTCCATCCACCATCCTTGGACAATCTAGACCTTCTTTTATTTCAATCATTTGTTTTAGATCTTGTCCAGGCATTTCCAAAACCTCAGCAATATTACTTTTAATTATTTTTCCCCATTGTATCTGGAAATGTGATATTCAAGTGTCTTGAAATTACAATGACATCTTTCAATACCGTTTTCGTTTGTATCTTCATCTGAGAATATAGTATTCTCATCATCATCATATATGGGGGCTGTTGTAGCAGTTGAGGGTTCGGCGTTTTTTTCTCCGGCCATATCCTCTTCTCTTTCCACTCCCCTTTCCCCTTCTCCTTCCCCTTCCCCTTCTCCTTCCTCTTCTCCTTTTTCCTTCTTCTTCTTCTCCTTTTCCTTCTCATTCTCCTTCATTTTCAACTTCACTGGTGTTTTCATCAACTGTTTCTATTTTAATGGTGTTTTGTATTACAGCCATCTCCTTTCCCCCTCTCATTCATTTTCACCTCCTACTACCACTTCCTTTTCACCTTCAACTTCTTTTTCAACCTCACCTTCATTTTTACCTTCTTCTCTCTCAGCTGCCACTTCCTTAGCGTTTTCATCAACAAATTTTGACATGTTCTCCAACAATATCAGACATTGTGAATATTTAATGTGTACCAGGAGGCTGTTTGGATATTCAATCTTTGACTATTTTAATAATGTGCTCAGTTTATTGTAACGCCCTTCTAATTCTTTGTATGCCCCATCAGATTTATCAGCCATTGCCTATTACATAAAAAAGGATTTTATTAATCTTGGCGTTTTGTGTTTTTTATTAAATTTATTATTTGAATAACATGCCTCTTCAGTTTCATTGTTTTGTTGTTCTTCATCAGCAACATTGTCTTCATATTGTGTTACTCCTCTGATCAGAGCATGGTTCCCTGATGCAGAAAGTTCAAACATCATTTCCCGGCTTTCTCTATCCTCATTCACAATCCTTTGAAACAAAGCCTCTTCATCCTCATTCTCTTCATTCTCATTTTCATCATTCCCATCCTCATCATTGATGTGCATGGCGTTTTGCACCCCAGGGTGGAGTCCAGCATAATCATAATGATCAATACCATCATCATCATCAACCTCGTCATCATCATTATCAGCATGCTCATCAACATTGCCAACATCATCTTCATCTTCATTCTCAACATCATCACATTAACTTCTTCATCAATAACAACCTGCATTTTTTTTTGTTTTCTTGGGCGTGGCTTCCTTAGCCTTTTTAACTGTTTTCTTTTTTACTTCTTTGCCAACATGGCGTTTTGCCAGTGCACCCTCAAACAAGTCAAGAGTTTTTGTTGTAACCCACTCAATTGGGTATCCTTCTTTTCGCTCCATTTTTTTTCTATTGCAAGCATCGTTCACCAAGGCAAGCTGTAACAAAATAGATTTTCAAATGATATATGTTTTGATGTTTAGTAACAAATCTATCAAATGATACATGTTTTGGCATTTAATAACACACAAATGATATATGTTAGATAGCGCAATTTTATTCTTACAGCAAGTATGATCAACGGCCCCGTGTAATGCTTTTTTGGAGACCATGCGGTTTTGGCGTGTTTCAAGCATTAGATGATATAGCCACACCAGTTCAGTTGGTTTATTTGAACGTTTGGTTAAATGTTGTGCAAGAACTATTTGTTGACGACCGCATTATCACTTGCATGCCCAATTATAGTGAAGAATGCTACAAGGAAATGTAGGCAGAAGTTTCTCCCGAAGCTATGCATCACAGGCAAAATGTCATCAAAGTAGAGATTCACACTTGGTTTGTCAATCCAGTCAAACCCTTCGAATTGTGCATTCCACTTAGCCACTACGTGGTCTTTAGTTGTTGCCCCTTTTCCCCCTGCACGGGCACTATTCCATTCGGTAAACCGGTTAAAGAGTTTATCAATTCTTCATTGATATGTACGGTATGTTGCCAATATTTAGGTTGTTTGTCTTTTCATTGTAATTTTCAACCAACCAGTACCCAAGCATTGTCGGTACGCTGTCTATTTTCAACTTTAGTGCAGCACCAAACCCCATTTGCTCTACTGCCTGTCTTTGATTTTGGTTTAGATTTATAAACCAACCAGTCAAGTTTGTAGGTTTTACTCTTGATAAAACCTTAGCCCCACTGAAGTCATAATATGGTTTTCCTCAACCTCAATATCCTGACTTAAGGCCTTCCTCTTATTGGCGTTCTGGGCCTTGCCTGTGTGCATATTTATTCTCACTTTCAACCTCTCCTCGCCTATAAAACATGATTAATATTCATGGCGTTTTATTTTATGGCGTTTAATAACATAAATGATACATGTTTTTCATAAGTCAATCACAGATGATACATGTCGTTGAATAAGACAATAACAGATGATACATGGCGTTTATAACACAAATCATACATGTTTTGGCGTTTAGTAACAAATCTATCAAATGATACATGTTTTGGCATTTAATAACACACGAATGATATATGTTTTTCAATAAGAAAATCAGAGATGATACATGGCGTTTAGTAACACAAATGATATATGTAAAATTTCGTTCTCATTTAAAGAATATTAAACAAGCGATACAAATTATGGCGTTTAGTAACAAAGTATTAAAGTATATTACATGATATATGGAGTTTTACAAGCAAACATCATAAAAAGTAACAATCCGTACCATGTTCTCTTGTTGTCTTCTTTTGTTGCTCGTTGGGTTTTTACGTTTTGGAGCAGATGAACCTTCCCCTTCCACACTAGTAGAAACTGCAAATTTATTATTAAAATTAGAACGCCAAAAACATCATAAACTAGCACAATGTAAATCGAAGTTAACTCACTATTTTTTTGCCTCTGGATCTCGTTTGATCTTTCGACGCCATAATATTTGTTGTTTCGCGTTTTCTAGGGTTTTCGCGTTTTTTGTAGGAGTCGAGGAGGTTTCTCTGGGGAAGTATATATGTTTCGGTCACGTTTGATGTGTTTTTGTAGATCTACATTTACCTCTTTGCCCTTATTGAAGCGCGTACGCTTTAAAAAGTTTATGTTATTTATGAAAATGCCACCGTGCAATCTCAACCATAAATTGTTTTGATCTGACGATCTATAACCGTTCTCAATGTTCTCACACTTCTCACCGTTTTCCCTAAATCCTGACCCTCTCTCTCTCTCTATATATATATAGGGTGGTGTTCTAGAGTGAACACTAGTGTATTTGCGAACTGAGTGAACAAATCCTGGCCATTGATCTACACACGTGTATGGCTAGGGTCTCGTCATCAAATCGTAAAATACACTAGTGTATTTCAACATCAAATCTTGGCCATTAATCTACACACGTGTATGGCCAGAATTAGTTCACTCTGTTCGCAAGCTACACTAGTGTTCACTCTTGAACCTAATCCTATATATATAATAGAACAACTTCTTAACTACGCTAAATTAACATGAAGGTGTTAATTAAAAACCATTTGTTTGATTGCAAAAACTCACAAACACATAAAAATTCAAATCATTATACAACTCAATAAGGTTTAATATTACATTGATTTATATTATACTATTCCTAAGGTAAAATCTAGCTAACTTATTTACGCATATTTGTGTAGCCTGTGTTACAAACTGGTAATTAGATACTAATAAATTAATGTATGAATGATATGATGAAGTAGACGTGACGTAATGAAAAATTTAAGACGTAAGGTGACTAGTAACTACTCTAAAATAAGAAAAATAAAAGTTATGATTTCATTAAAGTGGTAATTAAATTTACCAAGTTACATACTATACCAGTTTAGTTTTGATTTTGGGTTGCTTAGGAAAATATAGGCTAAATTTCTTTAATTGTACCTGATTTAATAGGTAAATATTAAACAACCTTGTGTTTTATAAATTTATACTCTCTTTCCAAGATAAAACTTGGATAGCTTCAAACCAATGTATGCTAACAACAATTCAGTTGAATGGAAACAAGTGCCATTATAACCATTTAAATTTCATAATTATTTTACAGAATACTTTCTTCTTCATTGACAGAATTAACGTGTAACACGTGCCACCTTCAACTCTATACTAGTACGTGATAACGTCAATTAGAGTCCAGTACAACGCTTGCAAGAGTGTCATTGGTCAATTTTCATACAATCCAACTATTCTAGTACAACACTTGCAAACATTTAAGGTTCTTGGACCACGTTGAATAGGTAGATTTGGCCATCTAGTGTTCTAATCACATGCTATCCTTGAGTATTTCCATCTAACATATCTATTTACAGGTCACGCGATAAAACTTATGAGTGTTAGTCACTTAGTCCTATTCATATTTTGGACCACATAGTCACAAAATGACAATTCTCGATCTATGTCAAAGTATGATATTGATTATTGAAGTATCCATGCCACAAGTTATGCTATCTTTAAGTCCGCTGCTATGGTCAATGTAACCTCGTGTAATGGGAATTTTTTAAATAAAGAAAATATCACATGTAAGGGATGGCATTTTAAAGACTGTGGATGTTTTTAGATATGTTTAGCTATATTTTGATTAATGGATTCGGGTATTCCAACCTAGACAACTACAAAAAATAGTACTAATTAAAATGGATAGTCGTTTACCTATTATACAATCACTTTGAAGGACCGTTTTGTTATGGTATTTTATTTTTATACACAGCTTTTATCGGATATGCTCACTTACTATTTCCTCTTAAAATCCTTTTTTGTTTTGATTATTTTATTACAATATGTTTTTAAATATATACAACGAGACAGTTACACATAAAATCAGAATTTACAAACTTTTTATGAAAGTTGTTGCCATCTTAAGCAACGTGGTAATTGGTAACAACCAATTGTAATAACAAAACACAAATGCTACCACGATAACCAGTCATCTTGCATGGGTGTACCCTGGGGTGTTAATGGTGACATAGCATGTTTACCGGCATTGCACACCACTCACTCCTTGTGTTAAGTGGCGTTAAAGAGGTTATTTGTTAACATGTTAACTGAATGTTAAGAAACTGAATTAATTCTTCTTTTCTTTTTTAAACCAAAAACCACTAAAAATAGGGTTATATGGAGTTAACGATATTAAACCACTTCCTTAGGCCACGAGGTGCACCTTAACATTTGAGGTGTTAACTGTGACATGGCATTTTAACCGGTATTGCACATCACTCCCTCCTTGTGTTAAGGGGCGTTAAAGGAGTTGTTTGTTAACATGTTAACCGAATGTTAAGAGATTAAATTAACAATTTTTTTCTTTTTTAAAACGAAATACCACTAAAAATAGGGTTAGATGGAGTTTACGGGATTGAACCATTTTCTTAGAGTGAGGTTGTCACACCCCAACCAATGGCGGAAACATCGGGATGAGACGAAGTGTGAAGATTGCTAGAGACATCATAACGCTATTTGTGACAATATTTAGAAATTCCAAATTTCATTTCATTTCATAACTTCAAATAGTCAACATTACAAGAAATTCAAATACAACAAGTTTAACATAACAACATGATAACATAACAAAATTTGATACAACATATTAAACCCTAACGTCTATATGTGTATCTAGGCATCAACGCTACTTCTTTTCTTAGCATCGTCCTCATCAACCTGTAACATGTTTAAAATACAATTCAATGCAAAAGCAAAGGCGAGTATACAAGTTTGGTACATACATAGCATAAGATAAAAATGTGAACAATTCCTCATAGCAAGCATGCGATTCAAGATAAACATTAAATATGGCATGTGTATAACATATCAAACCAAGAAAACACAACTTGCTCATGACATAACCAAAGTTTCAGTAGAGGCGGGTCGTTAATCCTATAGCGCTACATATGTCAAGGTTTGGCTCGTACGAAGTAAATGATAAGTTCAACACATAAGAATCACCCAAATTTAAAGTATCAAGCCATCACATATACAAGCATTGTTATAGGAATATTCGTGTGTTTAGACAAAAGTTCATGTGTAAGTTTCAATAGGTAAACATGTTACACCCCAAAAGTGGTAAAAGTAAAAGGGGAAAAGTACGAGTATACTCACAAAGTTTGCATATGTTTTCCGATTATCCAATTGTTGACGAGTAGAGATTTAGAGTCCGAATGTATAAGGGTTAAGGTTCAAGTATGTTTAGAGTCGAGATTCGGTGTTTAAAACAACATAAAAATAAGATATGAGAATAACATGGAAAATAATCATTTAGTACATATGATGCTTGTTCTTGACACTAGGAAACTCGAAGGAGTTTAGATGTTCTCATGGAACAAGGTTCCATTAGAATCGTGACAAGTTATCATAGTCTAGGATGATGTAATCTAGTACCCCGACATATGAACACTAGTTCATCATCAAAGATTCGATTATTCGAATAATATATTTAGGTTATATAATATATGTCCAATAGTTCAAGCATGAGGTAGAAGATTAAAATCTTCATTTTGGTACCTCTAAATGTCATAGAAGTCATGTAGGAGGTAGGAAGATCAAGTCTTCCATTTAGGCACCTCTATGTGTTCACCACTACACTTGATGTAAAAAAAAACAACCAAGGAGGGTCATGAACATACAATAAAGAATAAGAAATATACACACTAACTAAGAGAAATCATCAAATCATGTGAGGATTGTATGTTTGGACAACCAAAGTTGTTCCATAATCACTCATGTATCAAAGACAAAGTTTGACATGACTTGTGGGTTAAAAACCCTAAACAAAACACCAAGTTTATGAGGTTTAATCCTCTGATTTTAAATGTCTCAACCTTGTTTTTAAGCTTAACCAACCATGGGATAAGTTGTAAGCATTAGGACATAGGTATGAGATGTGTTAGACACAAGTTGCATAGGTTTAAACAAGTTTTTGATGAACATAAAAACAAACAGAAAGTTTATGGACTATTTCGGGGCATTTCCAGGTCTGATTTCTCCAAGGAGAAGTCTAGGAATCGAACCCCATGATTATACAAGCAAGTAGGAAAAAGAATCGAGTGAATCGGATAAGAATTGAGTGAGTTATGCTCATTTTCGTGAAGGGGTGTCAATCTACTCGAACCCTTACTTTCAGCTACGGTTTGGTGGATGTTTTGTGAGTTTTTAGGGTTGCAAAAGTGGTAGGGAGGCTGGTTATAAGTGGTATTTATAGGGGGAATGATTAGGGTTTCAATGGGTTGGGCTTTGGAAGTGTTTAGAAGGGGTTACACCTTGAAACTAGCCCACAAAACCCAACTATATGGGGCTGAATTTTGCTGAATTGGGCTGCCATATTTCTTTATTTTTTTATTTTTTTAAAACATTATAATGAGTAATTTTGTTAATTAAGTTGTGTAATAATATGCAACAATGTTTCCCCTAACTTGTAACAAGGTGAAATATGAAATAAAACATGATTTAACTAGGTAAAAAGTGTAATGTACAAGTTTTATTTACGAAGCAAGTTCCGTATTTTACAACGATTACGATGAAAGAATGGTTATAAGAACACAAGATTTCCAAAGATAGAATTTCACGTAAGGTTTCTAATGTAGGATGTTTGAAAACGCAGGGCGTTACAGTCTCCCCTCCTTTAGGAAATTTCGTCCCGAAATTTATTCAAGAGGAAGGCTTGAAAGAGTTTTTGGCATAAAGGTGATCATTAAGAATGAAACTTAGGAAGTTTGAAAGTTTTGAAAAGTACCAAATTTTGGAGAACATCAAGGTAGATTTGCAAGGGGAAGTTTTTAAGGATAGTATAAAAAAAATCATACTTTCGTAAAACCTGTTTATTGAGAGGAACGAAAAGGTTTGTTACTTTAAATAAAGCAATAGAGAGATACTAAGTATAGTTACACAAGAATCAAGAATAGGGAGGCTATTTTATAGGTAATGAGGTAAGTTAGGACTCAAATGTTTAAACAAGCTGGATTGCGAACGAGTTTTGTATAAAATAATACGAGTATAGAATGAACGAATGGCTCTTAAAGAGTACAAGTATGTGAATAGCATAAGTGTTGGATAGATGAACATAGTGTGTTAAGGATGAAGTCTCGTCATGAATAATCGGATATAATGCGTTTGTGAGTTGCGTGAAGTTGTATTAGGTCCAAAAGGTCTGCAACACACTGAATTTCTCATGGCACGTTTTACGAAAGTTTGGTAACATGGTGAAAACACTTATATATAGGAAGTACCAGCGGCGTATCCACCATGTTTTAACCACATTACGTCCGTTTCGTTACTCGGGGTCATGTTACGTTCCGTGTCTTACCATACACAGTAGTACACTCTATGGTTCTCATACGCCTATCACTATAATCCCGTGTGCACCCGCGATTATACTGATCGTCGCATGATCCACATAGCTTGTACTAGTTATGTATGAATCAAGGTATACATGAATTTGAAAATATGAATGTGTACGTAGAAGAATGTCGTATGTAAGCATGTTTATGTTTAAGCATGTATGGGACCCACGTAAGCGAATCCCTCGGATTACGCTCGCGTATAGGTACGAATGTACGAATCATGAGTAAGGATGAAAGTATGAGCATAAGTTCAAGTATGAATACGCATGTATGTATGAGCATAAACATAAAACGTGTAAGTTGTATGTGTACAAGTAGAAGCGTAAAACGTATAAGTAGTATGTGTATGAGTACAAGCATAAAACGTATGAACATAGGTGTAGGTATGAAAATAAATATTGCGTATATGGTGTACGTTGAGACATTGCGGAGAAAAAAAAAGTTAAGTATGTAGGTACGAACGATATAAATGATGTTATCGCGAGATATCGACTAAAATGTGTATGATGATGTGCATGTATAGTTGTTTATACAAAACGTTGAGTTTGCCGAATCAAAATTAGATTGAGCTTGGTTTGAAAGGTAGAATATAGTTTGTATATGTAAAGGAACATAAGTACTCATTGGTCATGCTTAACGTATTTTGTGATGATTGAAATGCTACTTTTGTTTAAAAAAAAGGAGTTCACGTATGTTGAAAATTTTCGGTCCCCATGAAGTCTTCTAGCCCACGTGTTTTGAAATTTGGATGACGAGTTAAGCGTTGTAGAGAAGTTTTTTTTTTTTTTTTTTTTTTTAAATAACGGGTTTGTTTCATTTGCATCAAAACATGAAAATTTTGGACTTTGAAAGTTCTTGTGAAAACGTCGACCCTTAGAAAAGAAATTTAGTAAAAGAATTTAGTGATTGTTTAAAAATAATTTTAACAAAGGATTTATTGATGTTGGAAAGAGTATTTGGTAAACGGTCATATAACATCTACGAGGTCTTATAAGTAATTGAGAAAGGTTAGTTTGATTTCGATTAAGAGTGGAAGTCTCTAGTATGATGATATAATGTAAACGTGTTTCAGTTAATAAATCAGATGTGAAGTTCATGGGCAAGAGATTCATTAGACCGATTAAATTGATAGGTAGCATTTCGTAAGGTTTGGAAATTCGTGTAGTAAAACGGTAAAGACATGATTAAGAATCTCGTGTATATGATTTGAGTGAAAATGGATGGTAGAATAAGAAGTACGTTTGATAAACAATGTATTTTGAAATCGGTATAAGTAGGTATTTTGAATAATGATAAATGATTTAGGTATAAAACATGATCGGGTTTGCATAATAAAATTTTTTGAAAGATAAGTTTTGGGTAACGGTCACCTAAGTAAGGGAATCACCCCTAACTCGTTGGTGAAGTCGTTTTAAGGGAAGAGGGGTGGAGTCAATCGTCAAGGTAAGGAAGTCACTCCAATCTCGATGATACATCTCCACTAGTTGTTACAAGGAATATGAATTTAAATTATATGAAAATCATGCGTATATAAGTGTATCGAAAAGGTTCGATATGTTGTGCGTGTGAAAAGAGAAATCAAAGGTAAACTCGAGGTTGAAAGATTGCATCGTATAAAATGAACAATAGAAACACATGTTTGACCAAAGTTTGGAGTGTTCCAAAACGGAACTTTGACTAACCAAAGTGGTCGAAAAGTCTTTTGAATTTGAGGAGCATGTTTTGGCCTAATAGGTAAAATACTCTCGCCGACAAGTCGGTTAACGGTATTTACCCTTCCGGTTACTACATGTCCCAAATCAATCGAAATTTCGAGACTTGGCGGGATTTATGAAAAAAATGCCAAGGAGTGGAACTAGTCGACAAGGTGCGGGTTTCACCCCTAACTTGACGATTTCGTATCCTAAGTGTGGTTGGTACTCGTCGGGTCAAAATTTAACTTCGACGTGTTGACGAGGGTCCACTAGAACTTGAAATTTGAGATTTACCATTAAGATGTGGATTTCACTCCTAGCTTAATCGCGATATCTCGTGTAAAAAAAAAAAATAGGTAGATTGAGAGTCGTTCACCAAATTGTGGGTTTCACGCCTATTTTGGTGAATTCGTCTCATTTGTACAATATGAGTGTTGTCGGATTTAGAATAATCGAGTAAAATGCATGAGGGAAGTGTATGTCGAAGGAGATACACAAACAAGTATAAACACATAAGAAAGCATATCAAGGATGATACTTAAATAATGAAATAAAACAAGTATTAACACATAGAGAAATATGTCAAGAATAACACATAAAGAATCGAAAAACGAAACAAGTGTTAACACATAATAAAACAAGCATTAATGCGTAAGAATAACATGTCGAATATTACACATGAGTAACATACATGTTTAAAAGAGCATAAATAAGTAACAAATAAAGTATCATGTAGTAGTCCAAGCAAAGCATACGAATAAGGTTCTAAAACTATAGACTAGGCTAAAGCATTCCTACTTTTCCTAATTCCCTATAGTTATGGCTCTGATACCAATCTGTCACACCCCAACCAATGGCGGAAACATCGGGATGAGACGAAGTGTGAAGATTGCTAGAGACATCATAACGCTATTTGTGACAATATTTAGAAATTCCAAATTTCATTTCATTTCATAACTTCAAATAGTCAACATTACAAGAAATTCAAATACAACAAGTTTAACATAACAACATGATAACATAACAAAATTTGATACAACATATTAAACCCTAACGTCTATATGTGTATCTAGGCATCAACGCTACTTCTTTTCTTAGCATCGTCCTCATCAACCTGTAACATGTTTAAAATACAATTCAATGCAAAAGCAAAGGCGAGTATACAAGTTTGGTACATACATAGCATAAGATAAAAATGTGAACAATTCCTCATAGCAAGCATGCGATTCAAGATAAACATTAAATATGGCATGTGTATAACATATCAAACCAAGAAAACGCAACTTGCTCATGACATAACCAAAGTTTCAGTAGAGGCGGGTCGTTAATCCTATAGCGCTACATATGTCAAGGTTTGGCTCGTACGAAGTTAATGATAAGTTCAACACATAAGAATCACCCAAATTTAAAGTATCAAGCCATCACATATACAAGCATTGTTATAGGAATATTCGTGTGTTTAGACAAAAGTTCATGTGTAAGTTTCAATAGGTAAACATGTTACACCCCAAAAGTGGTAAAAGTAAAAGGGGAAAAGTACGAGTATACTCACAAAGTTTGCATATGTTTTCTGATTATCCAATTGTTGACGAGTAGAGATTTAGAGTCCGAATGTATAAGGGTTAAGGTTCAAGTATGTTTAGAGTCGAGATTCGGTGTTTAAAACAACATAAAAATAAGATATGAGAATAACATGGAAAATAATCATTTAGTACATATGATGCTTGTTCTTGACACTAGGAAACTCGAAGGAGTTTAGATGTTTTCATGGAACAAGGTTCCATTAGAATCGTGACAAGTTATCATAGTCTAGGATGATGTAATCTAGTACCCCGACATATGAACACTAGTTCATCATCAAAGATTCGATTATTCGAATAATATATTTAGGTTATATAATATATGTCCAATAGTTCAAGCATGAGGTAGAAGATTAAAATCTTCGTTTTGGTACCTCTAAATGTCATAGAAGTCATGTAGGAGGTAGGAAGATCAAGTCTTCCATTTAGGCACCTCTATGTGTTCACCACTACACTTGATGTAAAAAAAACAACCAAGGAGGGTCATGAACATACAATAAAGAATAAGAAATATACACACTAACTAAGAGAAATCATCAAATCATGTGAGGATTGTATGTTTGGACAACCCAAGTTGTTCCATAATCACTCATGTATCAAAGACAAAGTTTGACATGACTTGTGGGTTAAAAACCCTAAACAAAACACCAAGTTTATGAGGTTTAATCCTCTGATTTTAAATGTCTCAACCTTGTTTTTAAGCTTAACCAACCATGGGATAAGTTGTAAGCATTAGGACATAGGTATGAGATGTGTTAGACACAAGTTGCATAGGTTTAAACAAGTTTTTGATGAACATAAAAACAAACAGAAAGTTTATGGACTATTTCGGGGCATTTCCAGGTCTGATTTCTCCAAGGAGAAGTCTAGGAATCGAACCCCCATGATTATAAAAGCAAGTAGGAAAAAGAATCGAGTGAATCGGATAAGAATTGAGTGAGTTATGCTCATTTTCGTGAAGGGGTGTCAATCTACTCGAACCCTTACTTTCAGCTACGGTTTGGTGGATGTTTTGTGAGTTTTTAGGGTTGCAAAAGTGGTAGGGAGGCTGGTTATAAGTGGTATTTATAGGGGGAAGGATTAGGGTTTCAATGGGTTGGGCTTTGGAAGTGTTTAGAAGGGGTTACACCTTGAAACTAGCCCACAAAACCCAACTATATGGGGCTGAATTTTGCTGAATTGGGCTGCCATATTTCTTTATTTTTTTATTTTCTTAAAACATTATAATGAGTAATTTTGTTAATTAAGTTGTGTAATAATATGCAACAATGTTTCCCCTAACTTGTAACAAGGTGAAATATGAAATAAAACATGATTTAACTAGGTAAAAAGTGTAATGTACAAGTTTTATTTACGAAGCAAGTTCCGTATTTTACAACGATTACGATGAAAGAATGGTTATAAGAACACAAGATTTCCAAAGATAGAATTTCACGTAAGGTTTCTAATGTAGGATGTTTGAAAACGCAGGGCGTTACAGAGGTAGAGTGAAATGGGGAAAAAATGAGTGATGTGTCGTATAAGTGGAGTTAAGAAGGGTTAAAGTATACCCAAGGCCATAAAGAGACATGGTGAAATGAGGAAAAATGGGTGATGTGGCATGTAGATGGAGTTAAGGAGTGTTAAAGTATACCTCAATGCCTAATAACAAAACACAAGTGGTTATTAGTGCATTCAAATATGCAATGAGAAGAGTATGTTAGTAAGACTATACCATGTGGGAGAGCATGAAAAGAGGGTGTCATGCGCCATGTGGCAGCCACGTCAGCATATGTCAGAAAAGTGGTGTAAAGCCAAAAAGCGGGAGGTCGAATGAGGCGTGGAAGGGTGACATCGTGTGACACATGGCATACACTTTTTATTATTATTGTATATTTAAAAAACAAAACAAAAAAACATTAATACTAATTAAAGAAAGAACATTAATGAAAAAAACATTACAAAATCTTAAAAAAACGAAACTAATAGAATTAAAAAAAAATGAAACTAATAAAAAAAATAAAGAAACTAAGTACGATATTTTGGCTTTATTTCTTCTTTCATTTTTCTTGTACATTTCTCTTTCTTCGTCGCCAGTTTTCATAGCGAGGAATTTTACATCGGTTCGCCTTTCTTTCGCTAGTTCCTTCACGTTTTTCAAATTTACTTTTTGGTCAAAACGTCCGATAACCTTATCTTTTGGGGCGTTTCTTTGTTGTTGGATGCTATTGAACGTACTAATTTGTTCATTTAGGTTGGCTAAACCTTCGATGTAGTCCCCACCCAAAGTATGTGATTTTTGCACCCTTGTTATGATTTATCTCTATCAAGTGGGCGTTCCAATTCAACCTCGTCGTCGCTTAAGTTTATCTCAAACTTGGTACGAACATCCGAGCGATTAGTAGAGGAGCTTGTTTTCGTCCTTTAAGACAACGATTGTTCCGCTAGAGGCACTCTTTCCCATTTTTAGGAGTATTGTCACACCCCGACCCATGACGGATTATCGGTCGGAGCTAGATAATTGTCCAAAGCTTATGATACTATTAAAAGTTTAAATATTTAGTCATGTCATGATTAAAATGTCACATTAAACATAACAAATCTCAAATGATCCAAACATAATTTTATAACATAAAACATAACAATTATCCCATTTATTTAGTTCTAAGGAAATCTTACATGTCTTCATCATTGCTTCATTAAACCTGGTTTTCTGTACCATGCTTAAAATAATTGATTCAACTAAAAGAAGTCGGTGAGTAAATCTAACTTTAAATAAAAGAATTTATTTTAAAAAGATTAACATGCAAATCATGTGTGAATGCGATAATCACAACCAATAAACAACACACACCAATGCGATAAATGCGAGTCTCAAGCCCCGAAGAGTGAAACTAGTCTCAAGCCTCGAAGTGCGAAACCAAATGATGATGGGGATACCAATTCACCCACGGTCGTGGGGAACGGGTCAACCAGTAGATCCACAATGTGACGTGCTAGAATAAAATTGACAGTGACACAAAGCTAAATAAATAAACAAGTAACAATACACATAACACATAACCACACATTGATTTTGTAGGCTTTGATATTTGAATTTAAATGAATTTGCCATTCCATTAACCAAACTGACCTGCAAATCAGTTAAGTTTGAATGGGGACCAAAACAGGAAGAAGCCATTTGTGACACCCACGACGAAACCAGGTACACCCTAAACGATCCAAAACTGTAAAGCACACTTAACACTTTAATTTCGCGAAAACCCTAAAAAATGTGTGACTTATATGCTTAATTAACTACTATCTGTTATGTCTCGGAGGAATCCGAGAACACGTTATGAATGACATGACACTAATAAGGACCATGATGTGAAATTGGTATCCTTAGACTTTAAACACTTGTGAAAACCGGAGCTTTCCGTTTAACATCGCAACAAACCTTTGACATTGATTATTAGGTTATTGGTAGCATCATTTAAGATTTCGAGTTCCAGGAACATCTTAGTTTTGTGCCATAGACTGCGATATAAGGTTTGAAGCCAATCAGAGATTGGGCACGCAAAATGAAGCAGCTTCCCGGTTAGGGAAACGCTTTCGTTTCAGGCATAACATAAGGCAATCAAACGTGCAAGGAACGATCGATCAAGCTTAAAAACACTTAAACCACTCTAATACGAGTCTTTTATGAATAAAACGTAACTGGGTTCGGATTTCAAGACGGTTATGCCTGATTTTTAAAACCGAGTCTTTTGACACTAACTACGCGCGAAACGGAGTCCGTTACGCAAATTGAGAACGCGCCCGGGACCCATAAACGAACCTAAACACTCAACAGAGGATAAACATCATCTTTTATCACGTTTTACGAGGCACGAGGTGGCCCTAGGGGGGGGCACTCCAAACTGCCACCACCCCCTGTATATATCTTTGTTTTTTTTTCATTTTTCTTTTATTCTCACACATAAATCCTCTCAAAAATCTGCTTCTTCTTTCAAAAACCCAGCTGATCTTGTCCTAAACACCATCAAATCCAAGGTATTAGCCTTGTTTCTAATAGTTTTCACCATGATTTCTTGATTAACCTTGAGTTAGGTCATGAAAACCCATTATAATCCATGAAATTTGGAGTTTTAAACAAGTTTATGGGCTGAATATGAACACCATATGAATTCCCTGGTGTTATATAGTAGCCATGGTTATAAATCTTCGGGGTTTGATACCCTAATCAACACTTATTCGACAAAAATCGCCTAACTATTCGATTAACCGAAAAACAATGAATCAAAGCTTGATTGATCTAAGTGCTAGCATATTTGGATTGTACTTGATGTGTAGGTACTTAATATAGCCCACACATACTTCTAGACTCAAGAAAAATACTCGGACCCGCAGGAATCGCTAGGTATATCACCCGAAACTCGAAACTAGAATAGGCAGAATATTGTTTTGGTTATAACTTAATCCGTGATACTTGTTTTGAGCTGAAATTTGGTGTGGTGATGCAGGGTAGTGTCAGGAAGGTCCAAGTAAAATTTTAGAAGTTTTGGAATTTTCTACGAGTTTTGGTGAAATTTTGACTCTTTTATCGAAAGAATTCTGAAAAAAGTACCAAACGGATTCAATAGATCACCAAATATTACAGCAACACTAAGGAACATATGAGGAATGTTCTGGTAAAATTTGGAGTCCATTGGTTGAGTTTTGAGTTGTGTTAAAAATTCGCGTTTTTGCGAGTTTTCGGTAGCCGGAAACGCATCGAAACCAAATCGGAAAAATCTTAAAATTTTTGCAGATGTTTCTGGAAACATAAGGGATGTCCAGGATTTGTTTGGGAATTTTTGGATCACTGATGATAACTAATGTTAATTATGTGGTTAAATATGATTTTATAAATAATTTATTTAGACAAGTAAAATGCCACAATAAATTCCCAGAAATTTTTCCCATATTCTACAGATTTTTACAGAGTTATATAAAAGTTTTTCAGAAATTTATTCAAATTATATATAAAATGGGAATTTTTGGGATTAAAAATGGGTTATTTTAAATCAATTTCAGCAGTTTACCGTGTAAACGAACCTGCCGAAACTGGGAATTGACCCAACCCGACAAATACTATAATTGAAACACGGGGAGTATTCCGGGAGATTCCAGGGCGGATTGGATACTCGGGGTGTATCCAATACCAGTTCGGGAAATCCCCGATAGTGGAAACGGAAACTCAAAATTGGGCAACCTGGACTCCCCAAACACCAAACCCCCTTAATGAAAAGTTAATCATTCTTAAATAACAACGTGTTGGCACTACTGGTATTCCCGTACCATTATCCAAACATGTTAAACTACTGACATTGGCTTGCACGTGAACCGGTGCCCGGAAGCCAAACTGAAAACTAATACTACCCTGACCTCCATCACCATACCAGTATCATATAGGCTCAATCTGGAGTGAAAACTCCTGACCAAATCCGAGTTATAACCATTACCGACTTAGATACTGACGTGAGCCCATATTTGCATACGTGATTCTGGAAGTTGACTCTGTTGCTTGTTTACATCCTGTGTGAAACTACGATTTACACTGTGAGTTCCCTTCCCCCACTTTTAAACTGTTTTCCTGTTTTCTGGGGTGAATTGCATGTACAAACTGTGTTAATTGCTCAAACTATATGATGTGAATTATCTAACACACGATATTAGCCCCGATACAAGTGATTAACGTAAGCCGTGGGCAGTGGATAGTACTATTGGTTTGACAAACCCAGGCCACGCCCGACAGAATGTCGGCAACAAGGTCTGCACTCGTCTGTAACCAGGTTATGTTGTTAGACATAACTACCCGAGGGCATTGAACTTCATGAGTTGCAGGTGGTGCGAGTACGTGTCTGTGTGACACGGTACGATTAGAACAATCTAGGTTTCACTTGTGACATTCGTGTAATTCCATCTATGAACCATGATATGTGCAATTAAACATGTTGATGCATTTTGAAACGAAATAACCAAACCAGTGGAACTCACTAGCAGCGTTTAGCCGACCTTTTCAAAACTAACATGCATTTCAGGTAAAATGAAACAAGAGTGAACATGTGCGTTTGGAAGGACCTAGTAGGCGGACGTAGCATAATAAAAGCTATAATGGCTTATAGTACAGCTTTCAATATATGGTTTGTAATGTCATAGTTCGATGATGTTGTAACCGATTGTTGGTGCAATAAATGTCTGTTAACTACGTCTGTATCGAGTCTTAGGTCTAGATAGGTTGTACAGAGTCGAAAAATAGGATTTGTATGTTTAGAGTGAGATTTCGCTCCAGATGACATTTATGTCATTCTGAGCGAAATCAGATAGACTGATTAATTTCGCTCCTGATGCACATGTTAGGATGATTTCGCCCGAAGTTCACACAAGGGGTTTCGCTCCTGGCTGTTTGGAGCGAAATCAGAATCCTATAAACACCTTGTTGTGTGATTTCATTTGGTATGTTTTGGAGCGAAATCTAAGCTGAGGTGCTGCCGGATTTTTGTCAGAATACATTGTAAAAGCTTGGATTTCAGTAATATAAGAGGAAATTAAGAGGAAAAGCTGTTGTTACTTTGTTTACACTGATTCCGCCTTTGTACACAAAGATGAACTGCCTTAACTGACTGTTTAGGGTCATACAACGGTCCTACAAGTGGTATCAAAGCTCAGGACGAGGAGTTCATACTACTACAGCTTGATTCTACCAGATTCTCTTACTTCTACTGACTTCTTCTCATACTTTTCTGATTTCGAGTATAACGTGTAAAACATAGAATTAACAAACCCTAGAAAGAATCAGGTTAAAATTCAGCTTAAAAATGGTAAAAACAACCTAATAACCTAATTTCGCTCCTACAGACATCGAAGGGTTTCGCTTGTAATTGTTTGATTTCGCTCGAAAACATACTGGTCATTTGGAGCGAAATACCTAATTTCGCTCGTAGACTCATACATCTGTAATTTCGCTCATGGAGATATTTGCTGATTTCGCTCAAAATCAATCAAAAACTGATTTCGCTCGTAATCAGATAGTTATCTGATTTCGCTCGTAATCAGATAGTTATCTGATTTCGCTCGACATTGCTTCTTGATTTCGCTCGAAATAGCTAATTTCGCTCGAAATCACTATTTTTTCAAAATCTCAAAAATTTTTCTAAGTGTTTGCTGATTTTGCAGGTACGCTCAAGATGGATGACATATTCATGAACCCGTTTAGCGATATGTACGCATTTGCTGGAAATTCGGGAGATGATACATCTACAAGCAACAACAATGAGAACCCGCCAAATGCAAAGAAGAAATTATCGGATGCTTTGGAAGTTGAAAGTGCTTTCGGAACTTACAACAAACCACCGAAGTTGATGGCTATTGAGGATTATAGTCGGTGGGCAAATAAATTTGAAGATTGGTTGATGGCTTTCGCTTTTCCTAGCTGGAAGAGTCTCAAAAATGGATATAATGACGGAGGCAAAAAGGGTGAAACTTTATCAACATCTGATGAGATAGAGCCGTTTGTTGCTGAGCAGAAATGTGTTGCGTTGCTGTCTCAATCTGTGCGTGAAGATATAATCTCTTTGATTGATTACTCTCGTTCTAAAGATCTCTAGGCAAAGCTGAAATATAAATGTTAGGGAGTGTAGAAATAGTGAAAAACAAAAAGAAACTACTTAAAAAAGAGTTTGATTTGTTTAGGTGTTTAAAGAATGAGTCCGTTTGTAAAATGATTGAGAGGTTTGGGCATCTGAAACTGGAACTAGCGAGACATGATATTACTTATCCTAAGGATGAGCTAGTTGACAAATTGTTCGATTCATTGCCGGATGAAATGGATTGGCAGTACTATACATTGATGCTGAAGAATATGATCAAGCCTGCAGATCTTACTGTAGATTTGTTGATTGAGAGACTTGAAAGTCATGAGCTGGAGCTTAAGAAGACATACAAAGTCAATCACTCATCGTATCAGCAGAATTTGGATCTGTATTATCCAAAGAGCATGATGCCAAAGAACAACTCGCCCAAAACTGCGTTTTCTGCTGAGAATGTCTCCACAACGAACAAAGAAAATCAATGTAGTGGATATCATAGTGGTTATCACAGTGGATCTTCATCAAATTCAAACCAGTCTGATGCAAAGAACTTGTTTCACTGCAATATCGCTGTAGATATGAAGAACGCTCAGAATTTCAGCGAGGAGTCGGCAAAGCAGCAGATGGTTTTCCTTGCGTCAGTATTGGAATCTTACGAAAGTCTTGTGGCAGGGAAGATTGGCAACACCAACCTAACAAAAGAGGACTATGATCAAATAGATCCTGAAGAAATGGAACTGATTGACATAAGGTGGTGCATGGCCAGTGCTGTTCGTCGAGCACAACGTTTCATGGAGATAACCGTGAGGAAGTCAACTGGTGGACCATCTACCAAGTTGGGGTTTGACAAGTCCAAGGTGACATACTTCAAGTGTAAGCAGAAAGGTCACTTCAAACGTGAATGTAGAAACGCGTATGCTGATGAATCAGAGAATCCGTTCAGGGAAGATTACTACAAGAAGGCGATATATCATCAAAACAAATCGGAGCCACCAAGAATGACGCAGATTGAAGAGAACAAAGAGAAATCTAGAGCTCTTGCGGTGATATATGATGATGAGGGTTATGACTGGAGTGAACTGTTTTATGTAATGTAGTGTTTTTAAATTATGAGGAGTGCCATGTGTCTGCCGCACCCCACGATTGTCTTCCGCTGTGAGTCAGGGTGTGACAGAAGATGGTATCAGAGCCATCGGTTATAGCGAATTAGGTATCCCTAAGAGAACCTAGACTATAATCCTAAGTTAACTCCTCACCCTGAGAAACTCTAGAGTCGGAGTGGCATGGCTACTACCGGGGTGGTCTTGTTGGGCAAATAAATTATTGTGGTCCAGAACACAATAATTTATCTGCTGATACTTGGGCATTCCGAAAACGTCACGGAGAGATAAGAGAGAACTGAGATGCCATGCTAACTTAACAGTGGTGGAAAAATTTTCAAAACAAAAATTAAAGTTGTGTGCAATACGTGCTTATGTGTACCTTTGTGGATTGTTTATTTTCGGTTATGTCAGTCGATAGAAGCGCTGTTAGAGGTTGTTTTCCTTTACAGGTACTATGTCGAGTCAGTCGAGTCGCCAGGCGACTTCTCATATGGAGACCGATCCTGAGGAGGATCCACAGATGCCTCTGTTGCCCCAGAGCTACTCACCGGATGAGTCCGGGTACTGTTGTGCTGTTTACCCCCTAGACCCACTACTAGGCACGTGGGGGAGGCCTCGAGCGCCTACCGTTCCCCATCTCACCACCTGACTAGCTCCTCGGAGCATAGTCGTACCCCGGATGTCGTTTTCCCGGTAGGACCTATTCCTAGGAGCCCTACTCCCGCCACGGGGCATTGGGAGTGGGAGCCGGTAGCCCCTAGGTTGCCTACACCCGAGACTCCCCCGACCCTTATACCCCTTCCACTCCTAGTACTCACACTCCCTCCTCACCTAGTTCTCAGGAGGTACTCCTTGTCCGTCTCCGACAGACGGCTCGTCGGAGGGTACCTGTCCCCAGGCCTGTTTTTACCCCACCTATTCCCCCTGTTCGCTTGACACCCACACCCATAGGGACCCAGCAGCACTTTACTGCTCATTTTTCTTACCCCACCTAGGGAGGACGCTTACCTTTATCACACTTACGAGCATGGTGGCCCTTCCCAGCCATTCAGGGAGCCTGCCCCACCTGTTTGGGGCATACAAGTTCCTTCTCAGGAGGTGCCTTCTCACATCACTGAGAGCAGCCTGATGGGATTCCTGTTTGAGCAGATTTCATTATTGAGGATGGCACGTGATGAGGACGAGCAGCAGCGGAGGACTATGGGAGATTACCTGACCATTTTGCAGCAGGCGATCATTGCCTTACAGCAGGGTATGGGATACGTCCATCATGAGCAGGATCATTTTCGAGCTTTAGTGTATGGGTGTGCTGGCGCTATTGCAGGTTTGGTAGCAGGTTTTGCAGGGTTTACGTGGTGGATGTGGCGTTATTAGTATGGTTTTCTTTCTAGTATAGATATAGATGATGTATCTTTTGTACATCCTACCAAGCACTGGGCTATGCCTATGTCGAGGTAGGGATGCAGCCGTAGTATTTTTGATTTTCGTAGTTAGTATCACGTATGTCACTTTAGTGACCAGTTTTGACCGCACATTTAAGCACTGACCCTTTTGGGTTAAGTCTATGTGCAAATTTTGACGATAGTATGACGCTGATATTATATATATACATGACGATGCTTTTGACTATATGTGTCGTGGATCTATGGTTGTGATGAAATTATGTGATGTGTAATGAAATTGTGTGGTATGTGGTAACTGAAAATGTGATAAGTAATGATTAACTATATGACATTAATACATACATATTTATTGTTTATAATAGAATGGCCCCGAAACGTGTATCTCAAATGACAGAGGCAGAAATTGCCCAACTGATAGCACAACTCCAAGCCGTTATTCCCACTATCGTGGCGCAGGTTAACGCCGGCATCAATGCGAACCGACCACCAGGGCTAAGAGGTCAGAACGATAATCAAAACAATGTTAGGCCAGTTTGCACGTATAAACACTTTGTGGAGTGCAAACCAATGGAGTTTAATGGAACTGAAGGACCGAACGGGTTGGTGAAATGGATCGAGAAGTCGGAATCGGTCCTTAACATAAGTAATTGTCGGGGTGACTGTGCGGTGAAGTATACAACTTGTACTTTTACCAACCACGCTTTAAACTGGTGGAATGCTATTGTGCAATCTCGCGGGCGGGAGGCGATTAATGCTATGACTTGGGATGATCTGAAGATACTGATGAGAGAAAGGTTCTGCCCAATCCACGAAATTCAGAAACTCGAGCATGAGTTTTGGAACCTGCAGATGCAAGGTGCTAATCATGCAGGTTACACAAATCGCTTCAATGAACTGGCACACATACTTCCAGATATGGTTCGACCGGAGTCTAAGAGGATCCAGAGGTATATCTGGGGACTGGCCCCGGAAGTAAGGAGTATCATTAATTCGGTGGAGCACCTGACCATGCATGGAGTGGTAGCTAGGTCAGGCACAGTTACGTACAACATGGTTAGACGCAAGATTTTGACAATGCCGGGAGAGCCGGCAGGAATTAAGCGAGAGGCCCCGGAAAGTGGTCGAGCAGGGGCAGCTATACCAAAGAGGGGGAGAACCACTGGTCAAAGCTACGCCATGACTACATCAACGGGAAACTCTGGTGGCTATAAAGGAACGGCCCCAAAGTGCAACAAGTGCACTTTTCACCACGTGGGCGCGTGTCGAGTAGTGAAATGCTCAAGATGTCATAGAGCTGGGCATTATGCCCAAAACTGTAGAGCACCCATGGAACCGAATCCCAAAGCAACTCGTTTTCAAACTCCAAGGCCTCAACCTCTGCAACAGCAACCTCAACAACCGGCGCAATAGATTACTTATCCCCGTGCATGCTATGGATGCGGCAGCACGGAGCACTTCGTAAGAAACTGCCCAAAGCTTGCTCAGCAGTTAGCAGGAAAGAATACGCAGGGTCAAGCTTCTACCTCAAATGCAGCGCGAGGTCGTGCCTTTCAGGATCCAAATGTGGTCTCAGGTACGTTCCTCGTTTCCGATCAGTTGGCTTCAGTATTATTTGATACGGGCGCGGATAGGAGTTATGTTTCTACTACATTTTTGCCATTGTTGAATATGTCGGCTATTGAATTAACAAGTCCTTACCATATAGAACTTGCTAACGATAAACCTATAACTAGTCACCAAATCATTCGTGATTGTCCTTTAATTCTTAACGACCACCAATTCCTTATTGACCTACTACCGGTAGAGCTCGGAAGTTTCGATATAGTAGCGGGAATGGACTGGTTGTCCAAGTACAAGGCGGAGATTATATGTGAGCAAAAGATTGTTAGGATCCCTTTTCCTAATGATGAAGTTATTATGGTATAGGGAGAGAAGTCTGGTACCATATTAAACCTTATATCCCACCTTAAAGTGTTGAAACATATACGTCAGGATGTGATGTGTTATTAGCAAGTGTAATGACGCCCGAACTAGAAGAGCAACGTATTAAGGATATCCCAGTAGTGTGTGATTACCCAGACGTGTTTCCCGATGAATTGCCTGGATTGCCACCCAATCGGCAACTCGAGTTCCGTATCGACTTAATACCGGGAGCAGCTCCCATTGCAAAAGCACCTTACCATTTAGCACCTTCAGAGATGCAAGAACTATCATCTCAGTTACAAGAACTGCTAGACCGAGGTTTTATCTGTCCCAGTTATTCACCTTGGGGAGCACCGGTGTTATTTGTGAAGAAAAAGGATGGAAGCTTTCGGATGTGTATTGACTACCGGGAGCTGAACAAGGTTACCATAAAGAATCTGTGACATCTGTGCTTGTAATCATTGTAAACAGTTCAGTTATCAATGAAATAAAGTTATTTGATCCCTATGTTTGTTTGTTTGTTTGTGTTTGATGCTTTTCATGTTTTGACTTTTATTCGATTCCAGACTCTATATCGCTTTCTGGAGAATTATACGCAAACTGGTGCGAAAACGTAATCAGTTATATGCAACAAATACTCCGGAACATCAATTTATGCTTAACATACCTTAAATAACCTTTACATAACTTAGAAATAAGTTTTGAAGGCTTTGGTATGGCAAAATTCAAGTTAATTCGCTTACAGGGACTAAAATTGACAAACTGTGAAAGTATGTCGATTTGAACTGTAACGAACATTCCGGAACATGCCCATAAGTTAAACACACCCTAAATATCCTTTACATAGCTTAGAAATAGGCTTTGAGGGGTTCGGTGTGCTAAAATAAACTTTTGGGTCATTCAGGGACTAAAAGCGTCAAAAAGTGCATAATTTTGCATTTTCACGCATAACTTACGTTCTGAATACATCCGGACATCCAAAAATTTATGTAAGCATTAAAATATTATGTTTTAATGTTTGGCATGAGAAAAATCCATTCGTCGCGCAATTTGGATCGTTTTTCGCGCTTATGCGCATTCCGTCGTAATTAAGCGAACATCGCGATCGTACGACTAAACGAACCGATATCCGAGATATTTTTGAGCATGTTTTGAGTTCCCTATACTTTAACTTCATTTTAGAGGCTTGAAATGAGGTTAACGGGCCTTAAACGTGTCGAAAATGGACTTAAAAGCATGCAGGGGCTAAAACTGTCATTTTTGAAAAGTTATGCTGATCAGACAACCTCAGGCGGCCCGCCTGAGTTTATGTGGATCCTGATGCGGGCCGCATGGCCTCCCCAGATATGTAAAAATGTTGCAAACAGCTGTTTGCAGCTGTTTAGCACTTCAAAACCACTTGCAAATGGTTTTTATCAATCCTAGGGGCTCCCATGGGTTTGTAAAACAATGGGCTTGATGTGTACGGCCTAGATCGAAGCACGTTATTCAACGAACGATCCTAACGGTTCTACTACATCTATAAATACTCCCACCATGTCTTGCTCAAAAGCCACTTGAATTCTGAGATTTTCTCTAAGTTGAAGTGTTGAACACTTCATACCTGAGAAATACTTGGAATATCAATCTTGCGGGGACCTTCTGTAAGTATTCTTTCGCGTTTTTCGTTCGTTTTAGCTTTAAAGTCAAACTGTGTTTGACTTTCTGCATTGGCCAGTTTTTTGTCAACGCGAAGTTTGTTTGAACTTCATAACGTGAGCGTAATCACGATGGTTATAGTCCCTAGTAACTATACCTACTGATTACCACGTTATCTAGGCTCAGTGACGAGTCGTAGTTTCGGCCAAAATGCGTTTTCTCGCGTATTTTGTAACCAAACTACTCTAGGGTATTAAAACCGTTTGTTTTAATACCAAACCTGTTTTCTAAACATTACTAAACATGTTCTAGCATGTTTAGCTCGTCGCTTTTAGATTTGTGCTTGTTTAGGGTCGTAAAGGTAAGCGATCTAATCAATCGCTTATGCTTACGAACCCGACCCATTTGGTCGATCTTTAGGATCCGGCCAACCATTTTAGGTGACCATAGTTGTATAGGGAATAACCTTCCGAGGTTATTGTCACACCCCCAAAATCCACCCGCGGAGTACCACCGCTTGGGAGCGTGACTGACCAGGATCAAGCCATCAATCATATCAAACATAGCATTTAATAATAAAAGTAATTAATGTAAATCATCATGACATGATTGATGTTTCAAACCAAACATCGTTTAAATAGCGGAAGCATAGTATGTAATCTCGAAATAGTTATAAGTTCAGAATAAGTTCATGATCCGTATCCCACAACGACCTGCTCCTCCCTGTGCAAGCTCCGTAATGTACCTAAGGTGCTGCAAGGCATGCAGCAAATAATCAACAAACTAGTTGAGCGAGTTCACAGAAAGTAAGTTCATAACATAGTGCATAAGTATAACTAGTGGGGGCTTCCCATACTAGTGTGTACTAAAGGTGGGGGCTTCCCAAACCTTGTGTTTATATTACCGGTGGGGGCTTCCCACGTTTATCCTTACTAATGAGGGCTTCTCATTAGTGGTACTTACTAGACTAACTTCCGACCATGTGTTCTTCATTACCGAGAACAGGAAAACGTACAGGGTCACGTAGGCTTTACGTGACGTGCCCTTCCCCGAGGACATGGTACGCGTGGGGGCTACGTAGGCTTTACGCAGCGTGGCCTTCCGACCCGGAAGCCAGTAAATGGTATTGGGTTACGTAGGCTTTACGTAACGTGTCCTCCCGACCCGGGAGACAAATGGCAAACATACTGGGTTACGTAGGCTTTACGTAACGTGTCCTGACTAACCTGAGGACGATGGTCTATAGTCTAGAGTATGCGTAAGTACAAGTAATCCATTTCCAACATATCCAACCCAATTCCCAACCCGGGAATCCCATGCCTTGGCTGTGTGAACTCACCTTGGTTTGCTCGGCAGATACACAAAGAGTATAGTTAAGCTAGTAAATGGTCAACCACGCCCTATCATGGTTATTATACAAGTCAGGTTCGTATAAAGCACGTAGGTTACTTAACACGTATTGATCATGGCAATTTACACGTATCCAATAGCAGCCCAAAACAACAGTTAAACAAATGGCCAAGTGTCCGGCCCAAAACAGTTGGGCCTGAAATAGTAAAAGTCCAACAACAGTATGGTCCGTCTCGAGTCGCAACGAGGAGATCCCGAGTCGCAACGGGACTCGTAACTGTGGTGTTCTCGAGTCGCAACGGGGCCGGTCTCGAGTTGTCATGGGACTCGCAACCGTGGTTTCGGTCCGTAATATTGTGTGAGGTTTCGACTTAACAAGGTCCGGTTACGAGTCGCAACGGGACTCGCAACCTTGGTCTCGACTTGACATGGACTGGTTACGAGTCGCAACGGGACTCGCAACCTCGGTTCCGACTAATGCTGTTATGGTCTCGAGTCGAGACTATGGGTTTCGACTCGCAATCCCAGTCGAGACAAGCAAATGGTAACAGTTTCCCTGATTTCATGCATAACTATTCCGTGATTTCAGCAAACAGGTTCAACAGTTTCGGAAACAGATCAAACATGACAATTATCATCAATTACTAATCTTTATCAGTTTCATAATATGGCAATTATCGATCAAACAGGGAAAATCAACATCAATTCTTATGAACCCTAATACCAAACATAATCAAGAACACTTGTCCAAAACAATACATAAACATATCCGATCAAACAATACATAACAGGCGATTTGTATCTTATTCGGTTCTAATCATACAATCTGATTTACAACAAGGTCAATAACAAGGATGGCGACTTCAATCCGTTTATCATGTACACAAATATCATACAACATATCAACCGAATCACTATCAAAACCCTAACCGATCATGTAAATCCGATAATTAACAACATCACATATAGTACTAGCCATTAATGAGACACTTACCGAATTGTAGGATCCGAATTGTAGGATGAACAAGGAAAGTCTCGGCCGGTTCTAAGAGGAGACGAGAGAGAGAGAATGAGAGGTAGGGTTGTGTGTGTTTTCTTGTGTTGTGTAACAAAATGAGAAAAGGATCAAGTCCCTAAGTGTTTACACGGTATAAGGGGGTGGGCCGGCCCTTACATGGGCTGCCCTAAGGTCCGCATGCAAGTGTGAAGCCCAATGGCTTGTGCGGTTCGGTTTAACAATGTCTAACCATTGTGCGATTGGGCCATTAAACATACTTGTAAAACACATTGCACATAATAGCATTTAATAACTCCGAACACATAAAATCAAAGCACGTTCACATACGTTATACACAATACAAATACAGGTTCGAAGTACGAGTTGTCACATTATCCCCAACTAATTGGAAATTTCGTCCCGAAATTTGGTATGCACTCACTGAGGAAGCTAGGTAAGTTATAACGTTCACTGGTTTTCCTGGGGTGTCACATCCTCCCCCCGTTGATCTGGAATTTCGTCCCGAAATTCCGAAATAGTAGCTTCTGTCTCAGTAGTGGTTGCCCTGTTCCCGAATAACTGGGGGTACTTTTCTGTCATCCTGTCTTCGCGTTCCCAGGTGTACTCTGGGCCACGTTTGGAGTTCCAACGAACCCGGACAAGAGGGATTCTCTTGTGTTTGAGGACCTTCACATCCCGGTCCGTGATTTCAACTGGTTCCTGGACGAACTGCAACCGCTCGTCGATAGTGAGTTCCTTAAAAGGAATGATGAGGTTTTCATCTGATAGGCACTTCTTTAAGTTCGACACATGAAAGACATTGTGAACTGCCCCGAGTTCAGGTGGTAGGTTTAGCTTGTATGCTACTTTGCCAATCTTTTCTATGATTTCGAATGGTCCGACATATCGCGGATTCAGTTTGCCCCGTTTGCCAAAACATACCACACCCTTCCAGGGTGAGACTTTTAGTAAAACCCGGTCCCCGACCTGAAATTCCAAAGGCTTTCTACGCTTGTCCGCGTAGGCTTTCTGACGGTCACGTGCTGCCGCCATGCGTTGTCGTATTTGTGAAATCTTTTCTGTGGCGTCCACTACTATCTCTGGACCCGTGATCTGACTATCCCCCACCTCTGCCCAACAGAGAGGTGACCGGCATTTACGTCCGTACAATGCCTCGAATGGAGCGGCTTGAATGCTGGTGTGATAACTATTATTATACGAGAACTCCACCAAAGGGAGATGCTTTTCCCAGCCGTTGCCGAAATCAATAACGCATGCCCGAAGCGTGTCTTCAAGTGTTTGAATCGTTCGCTCAGACTGCCCATCGGTCTGAGGATGGTACGCTGTGCTCATATCTAACCGTGAGCCGAAGGATTTGTGCATTGCTTGCCAAAGCTCTGACGTGAATCGTGCATCGCGATCCGAAATGATGGAGATGGGCACCCCGTGCCTCGAAACAACTTCTTTAAGATATACGTCTGCAAGAGTGGAAAACTTGTCCGTTTCCTTTATAGGTAGGAAGTGTGCAGACTTGGTGAGTCGGTCCACGATCACCCATATAGTGTCATTCCCACGCTGGGATCTAGGTAGGCCTGTAACAAAATCCATGGAAATTTCTTCCCATTTCCATTGAGGTATCTTAGGCTGCTGAAGTAGGCCAGCTGGTTTCTGATATTCGACCTTGACTCTTGCACAGGTCAAGCATTTTCCAACGTATGTAGCGATGTGGGCCTTCATGCTAGGCCACCAATAAGTAGTGCTGATGTCGTGGTACATTTTATCCGACCCTGGATGTACCGAGTAACGAGACTTGTGAGCTTCATCCATCACAAGTTCGCGTAGACCGCCATACAGTGGAACCCAAATACGCCCCGTTACATAGTAGGCGCCGTCTGCCTTCTGTTCCATTTGCTGTCGTGAGCCGCGTAAGGCTTCAGCCTTGACGTTTTCGGGCTTCAATGCTTCTATCTGAGCATTTCGTATCTGTGTAGGAAGGCTAGACTGAATCGTAAGCTGTAGCGCTCGCACGCGCCGTGGTAAAGTGTCTTTCCGACTGAGGGCATCAGCCACAACATTAGCTTTGCCCGGATGATACTTGATAGCGCATTCGTAATCATTCAGTAGTTCAACCCATCGTCGTTGACGCATGTTCAAATCCTTCTGCTTAAGAATATGCTCGAGACTCCTGTGATCGGTGTAAATCGTGCACCTGGTACCGTACAGGTAGTGTCGCCATATCTTAAGCGCGAAAACAACAGCTCCCAGCTCTAAATCGTGCGTCGTATAGTTGCGTTCATGAACCTTGAGTTGACGAGAGGCGTAAGCAATAACCTTGTCGCGCTGCATTAACACACATCCAAGTCCCCGAATGGATGCATCACAATAAACCACAAAGTCATCTGTGCCCTCTGGCAGAGAGAGGATAGGTGCGCTGCAAAGTCTATCCTTTAAGTGCTTAAAAGCAGTCTCCTGGGGCTCTCCCCAGCGATAGGTAACACCCTTCTGTGTCAGTAACGTAAGCGGCTGAGCAATCTTTGAGAAATCCTTGATAAATCGTCTGTAGTAACCCGCCAAACCCAAAAATTGGCGTATTTCTGTCGGTGTATGCGGTGCAGGCCAGTTTCTGATCGAATCCACCTTGGATGGATCAACATGGATCCCATCCTTGTTCACTACATGGCCTAAGAAGTGGACTTCACGAAGCCAGAAGTCGCATTTAGAAAGCTTGGCGTACAGCTGTTCCTTCCGAAGGAGTTCCAAAATAAGGCGTAGATGCTGCTCGTGTTCCTCCTGACTCTTGGAGTAGATCAGAATGTCGTCGATGAAAACAATGACGAACTTGTCAAGATAGGGTTTGCACACCCTGTTCATAAGGTCCATAAATACAGCAGGCGCGTTCGTTAACCCAAATGGCATGACAATGAACTCGTAGTGACCGTAACGAGTTCTGAAGGCTGTCTTGGAGACGTCCTCATCCCGGACTCTCAGCTGATGGTACCCCGACCTCAAATCTATCTTCGAATAGTAACACGACCCTTGCAACTGGTCGAATAAGTCATCTATGCGCGGAAGAGGATAACGGTTCTTCACCGTCACCTTGTTGAGTTCACGGTAGTCGATACACATCCTGAACGTACCGTCTTTCTTTTTCACAAAAAGTACTGGAGCTCCCCAAGGCGAAGAGCTTGGACGAATGAAACCCTTTTCCATGAGCTCTTGTAGCTGCTTTGACAGTTCCTCCAATTCCGATGGAGCTAGACGATATGGTACGCGAGCTATGGGTGCTGCTCCTGGAGCGAGCTCGATCTGAAATTCGACCTGACGATGAGGCGGTAAGCCAGGTAAGTCTTCAGGAAATACCTGAGGGTAATCACGTACAATTGGAATATCCTCCAATTTCTTTTCCTTTGCTGATGCGTCTGTAACGAGTGCCAGAATGGCAGTGTGCCCCTTTCGTAAGCATTTCTGAGCCTTCAAGAAAGAGATGATGCCAACCACAGCACCACTCTTGTCGCCTTGAACTTCGAGAGGTTCTTGACCAGAACGAGGAATGCGAATAACCTTCTCGCTGCATAAAATTTCTGCCTGGTGTTGGGATAACCAATCCATCCCAATCACGACGTCGAAACTACCCAAAACTATGGGAATGAGATCAATAGAGAAGGCTTGACTAGCTAGGATAAGATTACAACCCTGAACTACGTGCGTGGCTTCTAGACTTTTACCGTTAGCTAACTCTACTACATGTTTGGTGGGTAAAAGTGTTGGTGCACGTTTTAGCAGTTGACACATTTTCACAGACATATAGCTTGTATCCGCACCCGAATCAAACAAAACAGTAACGTAAATATTGTCGAGGAGAAACTTACCCATGACAACGTTGGGATTGTTCACTGCGTCACCTCGACCTAGTACGAAAGCACGTCCCCTTGCCTCGTTGCCATTATTGTTGTTGTTCCCACCGTTGTTGTTGCCGTTGCCCTGGTTATTGTTGTTGCGATTCTGGTTCAACTGAGGGCAATCGCGTTTGAAGTGACCTTCAGCCCCGCACTGGAAACATCCCCGGTTTCCACACTGTGGCTGCTGCTGCTGCTGCTGGTTCTGTGGAGCGGGTTGCTGAGGCTGCTGATTCTGGTTCGCAGGCCGTGGACTCCTACAGTCTTTGGCCTCGTGACCCATCTTAAGACACCTTTGACAACGACCCTTGTTACACGGGCCATTGTGATGTCTGTGGCAATTGTAACACTTAGGTTGACTTCCCTGATATCTCCTCTGTCTGTGACCACCAGAGGATTGCTGACTGGGACTCTGATAGTGGTCAATCTTCTGCTGCTGAGCTTGTGGCTGAACAGTCGCTGAACCTTTACTAGAATCTCCATCCCACTTTCTTTTGCTTTCGCTAGTAGTAGCATGAGTAGCTGAAGGAGTGACTGTAGCGGTAGCGTTGACACGCTTAGGCAGCTTATTCTGATCCACTGCCTGGTCGGTGATGCGATGAGCGAGACGCTGAATGTCCTGGATGTTATCGAGATTAGCCGATGTGACATGGCTCTGGATTTCTGGTGCCAACCCCTTGAGATACATCTCAATGCGCTTGTATGGAGGGTCCACCATAGTTGGGCACAGAACGGCCAGCTCATTCGACCGTTTAGTATACGCTTCAATCTCTGACCCAACCATTTTCAGGTTATACAGCTCGTCTTCCAACTTGTGAATATCTTCACGCGTACAATACTCACGCTTGATGAGTTTCTTAAAATCGTTCCATGGGGTGGCGTTAGCGCGATTCCTTCCAAGGTGCCGGTAGCAAACTTGACCTTGCGAGCCTCAGGGCACTCGCACATTTCGAATACTGATTCTAACTTTTCAAACCAATGGAGGAGTCCCACTGCCCCCTCGGTGCCGCTGAAAGAATTTGGACGACAGTCCATGAAGTTCTTGAATGTGCAGACAGGCTGCTGCGCGTGTTGACCTATTGTGTACGAATAGGACGAAGTTAAATACGAGAGTTAATGTAGGATCTAAAGATCCTAGTGTGTGCCTATACTGCAGGATATACTACCTGCTTGAGCTGCTGCAACTGCCGCAGCAACTTGAGCTTGAACGAGAGCCTCTAGCTGGGCTTGTGTCATGTTAATTCTTCCAGACATGATCTTAATTGTAACAAGTAGCGTAAGTAAGAATGGTTCGCGAATAGGGCGATGACAGAAAAGTGTAAGCACGTAGGGATTCTCATGCTACAGTATCGTGTGTATCTAATCGTAATGCGAGCAAAGTTCTAAACAGTTCTAGCAAACAGGCAATAAACATGAACCTTATTACCTAGGATGTCGAGTCTTGCACGTGGAGCGAAGCGTCGTTGTGGATCGTTGAGAGCACTGTTCTGGTTATAGTCCGGTTTTAATAAAAACATTTTCCCATATTAAAACCAAGTTCTCTATAACCAATGGCTCTGATACCAATCTGTCACACCCCCAAAATCCACCCGCGGAGTACCACCGCTTGGGAGCGTGACTGACCAGGATCAAGCCATCAATCATATCAAACATAGCATTTAATAATAAAAGTAATTAATGTAAATCATCATGACATGATTGATGTTTCAAACCAAACATCGTTTAAATAGCGGAAGCATAGTATGTAATCTCGAAATAGTTATAAGTTCAGAATAAGTTCATGATCCGTATCCCACAACGACCTGCTCCTCCCTGTGCAAGCTCCGTAATGTACCTAAGGTCCTGCAAGGCATGCAGCAAATAATCAACAAACTAGTTGAGCGAGTTCACAGAAAGTAAGTTCATAACATAGTGCATAAGTATAACTAGTGGGGGCTTCCCATACTAGTGTGTACTAAAGGTGGGGGCTTCCCAAACCTTGTGTTTATATTACCGGTGGGGGCTTCCCACGTTTATCCTTACTAATGAGGGCTTCTCATTAGTGGTACTTACTAGACTAACTTCCGACCATGTGTTCTTCATTACCGAGAACAGGAAAACGTACAGGGTCACGTAGGCTTTACGTGACGTGCCCTTCCCCGAGGACATGGTACGCGTGGGGGCTACGTAGGCTTTACGCAGCGTGGCCTTCCGACCCGGAAGCCAGTAAATGGTATTGGGTTACGTAGGCTTTACGTAACGTGTCCTCCCGACCCGGGAGACAAATGGCAAACATACTAGGTTACGTAGGCTTTACGTAACGTGTCCTGACTAACCTGAGGACGATGGTCTATAGTCTAGAGTATGCGTAAGTACAAGTAATCCATTTCCAACATATCCAACCCAATTCCCAACCCGGGAATCCCATGCCTTGGCTGTGTGAACTCACCTTGGTTTGCTCGGCAGATACACAAAGAGTATAGTTAAGCTAGTAAATGGTCAACCACGCCCTATCATGGTTATTATACAAGTCAGGTTCGTATAAAGCACGTAGGTTACTTAACACGTATTGATCATGGCAATTTACACGTATCCAATAGCAGCCCAAAACAACAGTTAAACAAATGGCCAAGTGTCCGGCCCAAAACAGTTGGGCCTGAAATAGTAAAAGTCCAACAACAGTATGGTCCGTCTCGAGTCGCAACGAGGAGATCCCGAGTCGCAACGGGACTCGTAACTGTGGTGTTCTCGAGTCGCAACGGGGCCGGTCTCGAGTTGTCATGGGACTCGCAACCGTGGTTTCGGTCCGTAATGTTGTGTGAGGTTTCGACTTAACAAGGTCCGGTTACGAGTCGCAACGGGACTCGCAACCTTGGTCTCGACTTGACATGGACTGGTTACGAGTCGCAACGGGACTCGCAACCTCGGTTCCGACTAATGCTGTTATGGTCTCGAGTCGAGACTATGGGTTTCGACTCGCAATCCCAGTCGAGACAAGCAAATGGTAACAGTTTCCCTGATTTCATGCATAACTATTCCGTGATTTCAGCAAACAGGTTCAACAGTTTCGGAAACAGATCAAACATGACAATTATCATCAATTACTAATCTTTATCAGTTTCATAATATGGCAATTATCGACCAAACAGGGAAAATCAACATCAATTCTTATGAACCCTAATACCAAACATAATCAAGAACACTTGTCCAAAACAATACATAAACATATCCGATCAAACAATACATAACAGGCGATTTGTATCTTATTCGGTTCTAATCATACAATCTGATTTACAACAAGGTCAATAACAAGGATGGCGACTTCAATCCGTTTATCATGTACACAAATATCATACAACATATCAACCGAATCACTATCAAAACCCTAACCGATCATGTAAATCCGATAATTAACAACATCACATATAGTACTAGCCATTAATGAGACACTTACCGAATTGTAGGATCCGAATTGTAGGATGAACAAGGAAAGTCTCGGCCGGTTCTAAGAGGAGACGAGAGAGAGAGAATGAGAGGTAGGGTTGTGTGTGTTTTCTTGTGTTGTGTAACAAAATGAGAAAAGGATCAAGTCCCTAAGTGTTTACACGGTATAAGGGGGTGGGCCGGCCCTTACATGGGCTGCCCTAAGGTCCGCGTGCAAGTGTGAAGCCCAATGGCTTGTGCGGTTCGGTTTAACAATGTCTAACCATTGTGCGATTGGGCCATTAAACATACTTGTAAAACACATTGCACATAATAGCATTTAATAACTCCGAACACATAAAATCAAAGCACGTTCACATACGTTATACACAATACAAATACAGGTTCGAAGTACGAGTTGTCACAGTTATACCTTATGGTCACGACGTTTAAGTAGTTGTATGATAAGTAGTTCTTATGCCTTAGGTAAATTACCAAAATACCCTTTTTGCGCCAAAATTCATTTTAAGCCTATGTAACATAATTTTTGACATCTAAACTGATTCAGCAACAATATTAAGCATGTTAAGGCATATCTTACTTGTCATAGGACTAGTTAGGCTTTCCGAACGCGTTTTACGCGAATGACGCGTTAAAGTAGCATAAGCTACCTAAGCGGGTCGTAACGGGTCAAGAGCACTTAGGATAGGTTTCGTTTTAGTACGTAGGCTTTGTTAAACCATATTACATAAGTTCCCATACTTATTTGGTTTACGAACCCTCGTACTACCCGATCCTCCGATGGGTCCGTTTATTAATGTAGATACCTATATAGGTGCCGTTTGATTCCGTGATCTTCTAGCATTGCTTGGTGGTTATCCTACGACTTCTAAGCAATCTTAAGTGAGTACATAGTCCCCTCTTTTACTGTTTTCCAAACATTTTGGGGTGAAACACATGTGCCTACTTGTTACTTTCGTGCTTTCTTGTTTTCACATCATATGCTGGCTATGTTCTTGAGTACACTATTAGTACATGATTTCATTATGTTTTGCTATGTATGTTTACTTGGCATGCTAGCACATCGATTTTCATTACATTATTTTGCTATATATGTTTACATGGCATATTAGCACATTGTTTTACATGACTTTTCTGCTTTGTATGTTTACTTAGCATACTTAGTACATTGTTTTCACATAACTTGTTTACATTTGGTATGACATTTGGTTTGCATAAACGGTTCTTTACTACATTCATTAACATTAGCTACGCCGCTCGGTAGTAAGTAATGGTACCACAGGACTTGACAAATCCCGTTCCTGACATCCTGGGTTGGTTTGGATGAAAGGAATGACTGAATCCGAAAACATTTTACTTTGATAACCTTTACTCTAAGGTTATCCTGCTGTCTCAAGGCTTGAATGTAATGCGTTAACTTACCACATAAATGTTTGTATCAATAAAACAAGCTTTTACTTGGCAAAACATAACTTTTTGATTTATTCAAAATACTTTGTTTTGTTCCTTTTTACTTATGGTTAAGTATTCTCATTTTGTTACTTACCATACATAACTTTTGTTTACACATACTTAACTACATGACTACATTTTGGGTTTTAAACATTGACAATGGTTTAGACAAGAACATTTGATGATTGGTTTGATCATGAACTATATACTTTGGTGGTTTGTTTAAGTGACTTAAGTAACGATATGTGTGTAGTATGCTACAAGCATGGTGGATACGCCGCTGGTACTTCTTATATATAAGTGCTTGTATTGTATTACATGACATACCGTTATTTAAATCATTCGATTTTGGACTTATACATTTTTGCAAATAACATATTTTTCACAAGACTTCGGTTTTTTTTCAAAACAATTTATTTCATACAACTTATTTTTTTGGTTATTCTTTTAACCATACGTCATTCTTTTATATACATACATATTAACTGATTTATTATCACTTTTCAAACATTTTATAAGCAAAATGGATTCATGACAAGTTTTCACTAAACATTTTCTTAAACCTAAGTCATGAATCCTATTTTCACAAAACCTATGTTACTCACAGGCATTTTTATGCTGACGTACCTATTTTCACATGTGTTTCAGGAGCTAATGCATAGGACGTTCGTGACACGCTAGGGTGGACTCGGGCCTTAGTGACATAAAACAGAGCTAGACTTAGTTTAATTACGTTATGTACTCTTTATTTCAGTAGTTTTAAGACAATGTAACATGTTGGTTCTTGTTTTGAACGATGTATTCCACCCTTGGGTGATGAATAAAATATTATTTTAATTACCATGGTTGTGGAACAATAATTCTGTTACAACACTCCCCGACGTTTCCGCCACGATTTGATGTTTTACGTGGTCGGGGTGTGACAGAAGAGTTGGTATCAGAGCCAATGGTTATAGGGAATTAGCTTATTAGTAATGCTTTGAGCTAGACTATAACCTTTCTAGGACCCCAACACAAGTTGTCTTGTGTTTAGATTTTAAAACATGCACTTCACCTATCCTTAGGTGATCACCAAAACAAGAACCCAGTTTTCTAAAACGATTTTTGAAAAACAATCTTCTGTTTTCAAATGATTTATTATATGATTTTGAACCATTCCAGTTTGATTCTTTTGGCCTTGTGCCTTCCAAGTTTTCAAAATCTCCTCAAAGTTTTGGGTTTTAAATAGTGTGAACACGTGCAAACTGGAAGAGTGAATGCATGTACCCTGGGTTTTCTGTCTAAGGCTAGAGTGTTCGTACAAATCCACATAATCGGACCAGTCACTCTTACCTGGGAACTCTTGGGGTGAGTGTTCACTTATAGGCGAGCATGTCTTCGCTAAGCATTGTTTATGGACCCATTTACTTTGATTAGTCACTGTGTGTCATTTGTTTGCTTTGTGATACGGAGGAATGACCACCATCCTTGCTTTGTTGATTTTATTTCGTCTCGTTCTTTTCATCTAATCATCTCACTCGTTTCCTCTCATGTTTTCCTCTTTTTAGCATGCCTCCTCGACGCGAAAATCAGCTACCCAATGCCGAACTGGCAGAAATCATCGCACAGCATATGGCTGTTGCGTTCCCGAATCTTATTGCTCAGTTTAACCAAGCCAACATCAATCAGAACGCTCCTTGTAACTTCAAGAGCTTCAATTCGGCTAAACCACTCAAGTTCAGTGGTGCTGAGGGGGCAAGTGGGCTCCTTCAATGGTTTGAGAGCATTGAGAACACTTTCCGTCACGTTCAGTGTCCTGATAATCGCAAAGTCGAGTTTGCTTCTAGTGTTTTTCAAAAGAGGGCGTTGACATGGTGGAATGGGGTTATGAGAGATCGAGGTGCTGAAGTCGCTTTAGCACAGTCATGGGCTGAGTTGAGGACTCTCATGATGAGTGAGTTTTGTCCTCGTCATGAACTTCGAGCACTGGAAAGGGAGTTTGACGATCTAAAGCAGTTTAGTGGCGAGCACCGGGCATATACTGACAGGTACGAAGAATTGAGTTTGTTATGCCCAACGATGGTTACCCCACTTGATAAAGCTATCGAAAGATACATCGATGGTCTACCTGACTCTGTGCAAGACATAGTTACCGGTAGTAAACGTACCACTGTTCGTCAGGCAATCGAACTATCTGTAACGTTGACTGAGTCGTAGATTCGAAAGGGTAAGTTGCATAGAAAGGGTGACAAGAAGGGTAAAAAGCAGGATTCTGATAAGAAGGATAGCAAGAAAGGTAAAAACAAGAAGGGGAGTGATGCGGGTTCTTCGAAGGGTTCTAGGAAGCGGAAGGCTTCCCAAAATTTTGCCGTTACTACACAGACAAATCAGCCTGCGCAACCTCTTACCAAGAAACCATACTTTGGCAATGCACCTTTGTGCAATAAGTGTAACAGACATCATCAACCACACCACCAGTGCCGTCAATGCACTAACTGCGGAAGACCTGGTCATCTTGCTGCTACATGCCGCATTCCTGCCAATCTGAATCGGGCAGTTCAGAACCCGGCTCAACAAGTTCAACCTTTTGCTCAGCAAGAAGGTCAAGCAGCACGACCTCACTTCCCACCAGGTTCTTGTTACAACTGTGGGGATCTGACCCACTACCGTAACCAGTGTCCAAGATTGGTGAATGCGAACCCAGTTCAAGCTCAGGCTCGTGGACGAGCTTTTAACATGAATGCTGTTGAGGCGCAAGCAGACAACGAGGTGGTGAACGGTACGTTCTTTGTTAATAATCAACCTGTGTCTGTTCTTTTTGATTCAGGGGCCGATAAGAGTTTTGTGTCGTTATCTTTTGAGCCCTTGCTTCGTGTGTCTAGAACGAAACTAGGTAAGCCTTTGATTGTTGAAGTTGCGAGTGGTGAACCCATTGTTCTTGATTCTGTTCTTCGCAACTGCCAGTTGAACCTTAGCGACCATCTGTTTCCTATTGACCTCACGCCGATGCAACTTGGAAGCTTCGACATTATTGTGGGTATGGATTGGTTAGCTAAGCATCACGCAGAGGTAGTTTGTTTTGAGAAGATCGTTCGTGTGCCGCTTTCGTCAGGTGAGATCCTACAGGTTCGTGGTGAGAAACCTTCTAGTAGCCTCAAGCTTATGTCTTGTTTTCAAGCTCGGAAGTATCTGCGAAAGAACTATGTGGCCTTCTTGGCACATGTTACAGCAGATAAAGACCAAGGTAAGTCTATGCAAGATATTCCTGTTGTTCGGGATTATCCAGAGTTGTTTCCTGAAGAGTTGCCTGGTCTACCTCCAGCATGCCAAGTCGAGTTCCGTATTGATCTTGTACCTGGCGCAAATCCTATTGCCAGAGCTCCATATCGTCTTGCACCGTCTGAGATGCAAGAGTTGTCTAAGCAGCTTCAGGAGCTTTCTGACAAAGGTTTTATCCGTCCTAGCTTTCCTCCTTGGGGTGCTCCCGTTCTTTTTGTCAAGAAGAAGGATGGATCCTTCAGAATGTGTATCGATTATCATGAGCTGAATAAGCTTACCATCAAAAATCGATATCCCCTACCTCGCATTGATGATCTCTTTGACCAATTACAGGGTGCTACTTGCTTCTCGAAGATCGACCTTCGTTCTGGGTATCATCAACTTCGTGTGCATGAAGAAGATATTCCCAAAACAGCATTTCGCACTCGATATGGGCATTATGAGTTCACAGTCATGCCATTCGGTTTGACCAATGCTCCTGCTGTTTTCATGGACTTAATGAATAGGGTCTGCAAGCCTTATTTGGATAAGTTCATCATCGTTTTCATTGATGACATTTTGATTTATTCTAAGACGCGAGCTGATCACGAGCAACATCTTCGTCTTACTCTGGAACTCCTAAAGAAAGAGCAACTTTTTGCCAAGTTCTCCAAGTGTGAATTTTGTCTTAAGGAAGTTCAATTTTTGGGACATATTGTCAACGAACAAGGTATTCATGTAGATCCCTCCAAGATCAGTGCGATTAAGGATTGGGATACGCCTACTACTCCTACTGAGGTTCGTTCTTTTCTTGGTCTTGCGGGTTATTACCGCCGCTTCATCGAGAACTTCTCAAAGATTGCAGTTCCTCTAACTGCTCTAACTCAGAAGAACAAACCCTTTGAATGGGGTTCTAAGCAAGAAGAAGCATTTCAGACCTTGAAGCAGAAGCTTTGTAATGCACCTATTCTGACTTTGCCCAAGGGCAATGATGATTTTGTTGTTTATTGCGATGCATCGAAATTTGGTCTTGGCTGTGTTCTGATGCAAAGGAACTGTGACAACTCGAGTTTCCAAGGTTCCATCTTCGCATTAATTGCACGATTAATTGTTTAGTTGTTTGTTTACACGATTTGTTTGTTTCGCAACTGTACACATTCGTAATACGTTAAATCGTAATGTGATTGATATGTTATATATGGTGTGCGACATATGAATGATATGATGTATGGTTATGGTGATTAATGTGAAAGTTTAGGAATCGATATTGGTAGATGTTAAGTGTGTGTAACGTAAATGGGCCGCACCTCAAACCCGAGCCTCACACTTGGGCCTAAGGTCGCACCTCTCTCACAATAATTTCGGCCCATGTATATTAAACCTAAATCGCCACTTTTACACATAATCATAGCTGCTTTGTCCAAGTGTTGCGACAACCCAATTTATATTGGCTTAGGCCCAGTTCGGCCACTAAACCGTTATCTAAAATATATATCATGTTATGCCTATTGTTACCGAAGGATAAAACTCAAACAAGAAACCCTACCCCTCCTCCTATCGGCGACGGCAGGCCCCACTCCCTCCACCCTCTCGAGAATTTCATCAGTTCCCTTTGTGTTCGGTTAGTAATGTCTCGATTGTGTTATTATGTCTAGATAGTGCACCCATGTGAATTATCTTTACTTTGATTTGTATTTGCATGTGTAATTGTCAGTAACATGAGATCTTCCATGTGTGTGTTGTCAGGATATGTTAGTCAAGATTCACTTGTTAATTGTTTGTATATGTGTCGATTTGTAAAACTGAATGGATGGATGCACATGTATATAGATCGGCTGTAATACATATGTTTTATTGTTGAAATCAAATGGATGTGTGTCAATTAATTTAGTTGTCGGCCATCAAAATAATAGTCAACTATGACATCATATGGATTCTTGTATCAATTGATTCAAAAACAATTGTCAGATCTATTATCTTGGTCTATGGAATGATTATATGATTAGAAGGTTGGTCCAATAACACAAAGCGATGGTTACTAAATTGTCGGCCATGTGGGGTCAAATTGAATTTCATGTGATTTATAGAATGGTGCATGTGAAGTGTCGGCTGGTACATATCTAGTGGGGTAGGGTTCAAGTTCAAAGTCAGTAGGTTGCAAGGGAGGGGTCTTGTGTGTGGGATAATTTGATTGGTAGGGTTGGACGGCCAAAGGGAATCATTGGCTGTGGGCTTTGGCCCAATAGTGCAAGGGAACCAAGTCTTTGAATGGCGGCTAGCATACACGAGACCGTCTCACCCCATTTGACTAATATTTTCGGTCCTACGACGTTTGGCGGTGGTTGTTTGATGTCGGCCACTAGGGTTTGTGATATGATTATTATTATTTACCGAAACAGTTAGGTGTTAACGCAGCTAAGGATCGGCGAAACACATTTGGCGAAACCGACATGGCGAAACACAATGTGTTTCGCCGAGATCGTTCATGACGAAACAAACACAACATATCAGGAGTGTTTCGTCGAGGGATGTAACGACGAAACAGAGGGCGTTTCGTCGAAAGGGATTCACGGCGAAACAGGGGTGTTTCGCCGAATGGGCAATCTGCATAGTGACCTGGTTTAATCCTGTTAATGTTAGATGGATTTAAATAACTGTGGTTAGATGCTTTGCATGACTTGAACGATGTTGATTTCGTGATATGCATTACTTGGTAAACATTGATTTTATTATTATTTGAATGCAAACTGATTTATACACTTACGTACCTTAGGACGTGATTGATTAACTGTGAGCACATAACTTGGCATACCGAGCAAACCAAGGTGAGTTCACACCCTTACTAAGGCATGGGATTCCCAGGGTTGGGAATGGGATTGAAGGAATAAGGTTGAATAGATTCATACTGACACTACCACTAGACTACCATACCAGCGTCCTCGGTTGTGCAGGACACATACGTAAACCTACGTATGCTTATACTACTTACTGTCCTCGGTTGTGCAGGACACATGCGTAAAGCCCACATATGCATATGCTTCTTACTGTCCTCGGTTGTGCAGGACCCCTACGTAAAATCTACGTATACTTATACTTACTACTATCCTCGGTTGTGAAGGATACTCACGTAAAACCTACGTGTATTTATACTTACTACTATCCTCGGTTGTGAAGGATACTTACGTAAACCTACGTAAAGCTTGTACGTACTACTGTTCTCGGTTGTGAAGAACACTTATGGTTACAAATAGTCTAGTGGTTATACAACATGGGAAGCCCCCACCAATAGAACGTACTATCGGCCCAGTAGAGCCACCTGTTACAAACGAATATACTATTACGCATTTACTTTCTGTGAACTCGCTCAACTAGTTGTTGATCCTCTGTTACATGCCTTGCAGGTCGTTAGATACATGGAGCTTGCACAGGGAGGAGCTGGTCGTTGTGGGCTTGGAACGTGATTGTCTTGTTAAACACTTATGACATTTGATACTTTATTATGATGGGTTTTATTTATACGCTTCCGCTAAACAATGATAACTTACTTATGTTTTGGAACACCTTCATATTGGGGGTTGAATGACATTTACTTTTAAATATTAATTATGTGTTCAATATGATTGGTGGCTTGATCCTAGTCAGTCACGCTCCCAAGCGGTGATACTCCGCAGGTGGATTTTGGGGGTGTGACAGGAACAAAGTCATAGCCTACGCATCTAGACAATTGAAGGTACATGAGAGAAACTACACCACTCATGATCTTGAGTTGGGTGCAGTTGTCTTCGCTCTCAAAATCTGGAGACACTATTTGTACGGTACAAAATGCGTGGTTTTCACTGACCACAAAAGTCTTCAGCATATCTTTAATCAGAAAGAACTCAACATGAGGCAAAGACGTTGGGTCGAACTCCTAAACGACTATGATTGCGAAATTCGCTACCATCCTGGTAAAGCGAATGTTGTGGCTGACGCATTGAGTCGTAAGGAACGCACTATGCTTCATTGTGTTCGTGTTCAATCTGCTATTCAAGCTCGATCTGATATCCAAGCACGCATTACTCAGGCTCAACAGGCTTGTGTTTCACAAGACTTGATGGGTAAGGAATTACCCTATCACATTAAGCCTGACCTTGTGCTGAAGGAAGATGGATCGTATTATTTCATGGACCGTTTGTGGATCCCAAGCCAAGATAATCTTCGCACTCTGCTTGTGGATGAGGCCCATAAGTCTCGTTATTCTATTCATCCTGGCTCAGATAAAATGTATAAGGATCTTCGTACTCAGTATTGGTGGCCTGGTATGAAGAAAGACATTGCCTTATACGTTTCTAAATGCCTTACTTGTCTCAAGGTTAAGGCTGAACACCAACATCCTTATGGTCTTTTGGAGCAACCTGAGATCCCAGTTTGGAAATGGGAAAACATTGCCATGGATCTCGTTACCAAACTTCCACGCACTAAGAAAGGTCACGATGCCATTTGGGTAGTTGTTGATCGTCTTACTAAGTCAGCGCATTTCTTGCCAATCCGTGAGGATTTTTCTGCTGAAAGACTGGCCAAAATCTATGTGGATGAAATTGTATCTCGACATGGTGTTCCTTTGAACATTATTTCTGATACAGATGCTCGCTTCTCTTCTCGTTTTTGGAGAACCATGCAATCTGCTATGGGGACCCAACTAAATCTAAGCACAACATATCATCCACAAACAGATGGCCAAACTGAAAGAACAATCCAGACTTTGGAGGATATGCTTAGAGCTTGTGTGATCGATTTTGGTGGTAGTTGGGATTCACATCTTCCATTGATTGAATTCTCCTACAACAATAGTTATCACTCTAGCATCAACATGGCTCCTTTCGAGGCTCTCTATGGTCGAAAATGTCGTTCACCAGTCTGCTGGAATGAAATAGGCGAGGCTCAGCTTACTGGACCTGACCTCATTCTAAAGACAACTGACAAGGTTAAGAAAGTTCGTGATAACTTACAGGCAGCTCGAAGCCGTTAAAAGAGTTACGCGGACCGACGACGCAAGCCCTTAGAATTCCAAGTCGGTGATCGTGTATTACTTAAGGTCTCACCTTGGAAAGGTGTGATCAGATTTGGAAAGAAAGGAAAACTTGCACCTAGATATGTTGGACCATTCAAGATCGTCGAAAGAATCGGTAAGGTAGCCTACAGACTTGCATTACCTCCTAAACTTGGAAATGTTCATCCTACTTTCCACGTATCCAATCTCAAAAAGTGTTTAGCTGATGAGAACCTCCACATACCGCTTGACGAAATCCGTGTTGATAAAACACTACATTTTGTTGAGAAACCTGTGGAAATTATGGATCGTGAAGTCAAATGGCTTAAACGCAAGCGCATTCCGTTGGTTAAAGTTCGCTGGGAATCTAAACGTGGACCTGAGTTTACTTGGGAACGTGAAGATCAAATGAAGGCGAAGTATCCACATCTATTCTCACGAGTTTCCTCTAAACAAATTTTGGGACGAAATTTCCATAAGTAGGGGAGACTGTGACATCTGTGCTTGTAATCATTGTAAACAGTTCAGTTATCAATGAAATAAAGTTATTTGATCCCTATGTTTGTTTGTTTGTGTTTGACGCTTTTCATGTTTTGATTTTTATTCGATTCCAAACTCTATATCGCTTTCTGGAGAATTATACGCAAACTGGTGCGAAAACGTAATCAGTTATATGCAACAAATACTCCGGAACATCAATTTATGCTTAACATACCTTAAATAACCTTTACATAACTTAGAAATAAGTTTTGAAGGCTTTGGTATGGCAAAATTCAAGTTAATTCGCTTACAGGGACTAAAATTGACAAACTGCGAAAGTATGCCGATTTGAACTGTAACGAACATTCCGGAACATGCCCATAAGTTAAACACACCCTAAATATCCTTTACATTTCTTAGAAATAGGCTTTGAGGGGTTCGGTGTGCTAAAATAAACTTTTGGGTCATTCAGGGACTAAAAGCGTCAAAAAGTGCATAAGTTTGCATTTTCACGCATAACTTACGTTCTGAATACATCCGGACATCCAAAAATTTATGTAAGCATTAAAATATAATGTTTTAATGTTTGGCATGAGAAAAATCCATTCGTCGCGCAATTTGGATCGTTTTTCGCGCTTATGCGCATTCCGTCGTAATTAAGCGAACATCGCGATCGTATGACCAAACGAACCGATATCCGAGATATTTTTGAGCATGTTTTGAGTTACCTATACTTTAACTTCATTTTAGAGGCTTGAAATGAAGTTAACGGGCCTTAAACGTGTCGAAAATGGACTTAAAAGCATGCAGGGGCTAAAACTGTCATTTTTGAAAAGTTATGCTGATCAGACAACCTCAGGCGGCCCGCCTGAGTTTATGTGGATCCTGATGCGGGCCGCATGGCCTCCCCAGATATGCAAAAATGTTGCAAACAGCTGTTTGCAGCTGTTTAGCATTTCAAAACCACTTGCAAATGGTTTTTATTAATCCTAGGGGCTCCCATGGGTTTGTAAAACAATGGGCTTGATGTGTACGGCCTAGATCGAAGCACGTTATTCAACGAACGATCCTAACGGTTCTACTACATCTATAAATACCCCCACCATGTCTTGCTCAAAAGCCACTTGAATTCTGAGATTTTCTCTAAGTTGAAGTGTTGAACACTTCATACCTGAGAAATACTTGGAATATCAATCTTGCGGGGACCTTCTGTAAGTATTCTTTCGCGTTTTTCGTTCGTTTTAGCGTTAAAGTCAAACTGTGTTTGACTTTCTGCATTGACCAGTTTTTGGTCAACGCGAAGTTCGTTTGAACTTCATAACGTGAGCGTAATCACGATGGTTATAGTCCCTAGTAACTATACCTACTGATTACCACGTTATCTAGGCTCAGTGACAAGTCGTAGTTTCGGCCAAAATGCGTTTTCTCGCGTATTTTGTAACCAAACTACTCTAGGGTATTAAAACCGTTTGTTTTAGTACCAAACCTGTTTTCTAAACATTACTAAAAATGTTCTAGCATGTTTAGCTCGTCGCTTTTAGATTTGTGCTTGTTTAGGGTCTTAAAGGTAAGCGATCTAATCAATCGCTTATGCTTACGAACCCGACCCATTTGGTCGATCTTTAGGATCCGGCCAAACATTTTAGGTAACTGATGCGTGTCAGTGTGTATATATTTTTATATATATATTTAAGCCCTTTTTACACTTTTAGCCAAGTTTTAAATTTATAAAACACGATATTCACTAACACTAAACACACATATGGGCAAGTGCACCCATCGTGGACGTAGTATAGTGTTGGTAAGATACCGAGGTCGTCCAAGGACACAAGAGCTTTTAATACCGGTTTATCCTCAACGTCTAACCAAATCAAAAAGTTAGAAAAATGTTTCAAACTAAGAAAAATAAAAACTAACTAAATGCTGAAAAATAAAAATAAAATAAAAACAGATAGACAAGATGAATCACTTGGATCCGACACGTGTATTAGTATAACCTTTGATTATTTTCGCACTTTTGCACTTGTTTAAGAGATTATCTTAGTTATTGTAGTAGGCCCCTCTTTTGAAGGCGACGTTACCCTCAACCCAGTAGTTTGAGTCAGCAAGGATACAATCCTAAAGGGTCGGATTATTGAAAGATAATGAATTAAGTTATTAATGCAAATTGTGGTAGGCCCCGCTTCTGGCGGTGACGTTACCCTCGGCTAAGTAGTCTGAGTCAGCAGGGATACAGTCCTAAATAGCCGGGTTATAGTATTAATAGTAGTTAACTTATGAGGGGGTCAAAGAGTTTGGATCCCCGCCATCCAATACCTATGGGCATTGAAGGAGATCCTACTAAATTTGACCCAGGTCCCAAGCAGGACCTCTAAACGCTGAACAAGGGCAAGACCCTTACCAAACCGTTCCCTTAACCCCCGACCAGGTAGCCAACATACCTCCATATAGACCGTGGAGATATGAATGGTGAAAATCTTTTATTTTATATAGACAGTAAAATAATGCCAAGACACCACGGACAAACGATAAGGAAAGATCACCTTCAACATAAGTAACTAGTTATTAAAGTCATTAATACAAAACCAAATAAAAAGTGCAAAAGATTAAAAATAAAAAGTATTATACTAAACACTTGTCTTCACCAAGTGATGTAAGAGACTTAGGCAAACATGGCCTTGATTGTCAAGAACTCTTACGATCAATCTTGGATCCCGAGACGACTCACACACTCTACGATGGACAATGGATGATGGTGGTGGATGATGGTGTTATGGTGGTGGTGGGTGGTGGATGAAGTGTGAGAGAGGTGGTGTGCCAAGGGATGAGAATGAAGCCAAGCTCCTCTATTTATAGGCTGAACAGAAGGCTGGACACGGCCCCGTGTCCGCTGGACACGGCCCCGTGCCCGCCTGACACTCTCTCTCCTCATTAATTGTAATTGCGAATTACAATTAATGCGCCTGCTGTACTTTCACCACGCCCCCGTGCCCGCTGGACACGGCCCCGTGGTGGGCAATGGAAGCTTCTACTGGTTTGTCTTTTCTGCTGCTTCCTGGGCACGCCCCCGTGTTCGCTGGACACGGGGCGTGTTCAGACTCTGTTTCTTCTCTTTTGCCTTGGGAGATGCCGTTGAGGGTCCGGGCAGTCTATTTTTGTTCCTTTTCTTGTATTTATGGTAGAATTAGTGGTCTTTTTGCTTCTTTTGTGATTTTGAGCTCATTTCATCCTGAAAATACAAAAGGAAGACAAAAACACTCTTTTTCCAACATTAGTACTAAAAAAGGGTTAGTTTTATGCCTTAATTGATGTGTTTTATATGTTGCATTTTACACACATCAGTAACCATAGTTGTATAGGGAATAACCTTCCGAGGTTATACCTTATGGTCACGACGTTTAAGTAGTTGTGTGATTAGTAGTTCTTATGCCTTAGGTAAATTACCAAAATACCCTTTTTGCGCCAAAATTCATTTTAAGCCTATGTAACATAATTTTTGACATCTAAACTGACTCAGCAACAATATTAAGCATGTTAAGGCATATCTTACTTGTCATAGGACTAGTTAGGCTTTCCGAACGCGTTTTACGCGAATGACGCGTTAAAGTAGCATAAGCTACCTAAGCGGGTCGTAACGGGTCAAGAGCACTTAGGATAGGTTTCGTTTTAGTACGTAGGCTTTGTTAAACCATATTACATAAGTTCCCATACTTATTTGGTTTACGAACCCTCGTACTACCCGATCCTCCGATGGGTCCGTTTATTAATGTAGATACCTATATAGGTGCCGTTTGATTCCGTGATCTTCTAGCATTGCTTGGTGGTTATCCTACGACTTCTAAGCAATCTTAAGTGAGTACATAGTCCCCTCTTTTACTGTTTTCCAAACATTTTGGGGTGAAACACATGTGCCTACTTGTTACTTTCGTGCTTTCTTGTTTTCACATCATATGCTGGCTATGTTCTTGAGTACACTATTAGTACATGATTTCATTATGTTTTGCTATGTATGTTTACTTGGCATGCTAGCACATCGATTTTCATTACATTATTTTGCTATATATGTTTACATGGCATATTAGCACATTGTTTTACATGACTTTTCTGCTTTGTATGTTTCCTTAGCATACTTAGTACATTGTTTTCACATAACTTGTTTACATTTGGTATGACATTTGGTTTGCATAAACGGTTCTTTACTACATTCATTAACATTAGCTACGCCGCTCGGTAGTAAGTAATGGTACCACAGGACTTGACAAATCCCGTTCCTGACATCCTGGGTTGGTTTGGATGAAAGGAATGACTGAATCCGAAAACATTTTACTTTGATAACCTTTACTCTAAGGTTATCCTGCTGTCTCAAGGCTTGAATGTAATGCGTTAACTTACCACATAAATGTTTGTATCAATAAAACAAGCTTTTACTTGGCAAAACATAACTTTTTGATTTATTCAAAATACTTTGTTTTGTTCCTTTTTACTTATGGTTAAGTATTCTCATTTTGTTACTTACCATACATAACTTTTGTTTACACATACTTAACTACATGACTACATTTTGGGTTTTAAACATTGACAATGGTTTAGACAAGAACATTTGATGATTGGTTTGAACATGAACTATATACTTTGGTGGTTTAAGTAACGATATGTGTGTAGTATGCTACAAGCATGGTGGATACGCCGCTGGTACTTCCTATATATAAGTGCTTGTATTGTATTACATGACATACCGTTCTTTAAATCATTCGATTTTGGACTTATACATTTTTGCAATAACATATTTTTCACAAGACTTCGTTTTTTTTTTTCAAAACAATTTATTTCATACAACTTATTTTTTTGGTTATTCTTTTAACCATACGTCATTCTTTTATATACATACATATTAACTGATTTATTATCACTTTTCAAACATTTTATAAGCAAAATGGATTCATGACAAGTTTTCACTAAACATTTTCTTAAACCTAAGTCATGAATCCTATTTTCACAAAACCTATGTTACTCACAGGCATTTTTATGCTGACGTACCTATTTTCACATGTGTTTCAGGAGCTAATGCTTAGGACGTTCGTGACACGCTAGGGTGGACTCGGGCCTTAGTGACATAAAACAGAGCTAGACTTAGTTTAATTACGTTATGTACTCTTTATTTCAGTAGTGTTAAGACAATGTAACATGTTGGTTCTTGTTTTGAACGATGTATTCCACCCTTGGGTGATGAATAAAATATTATTTTAATTACCATGGTTGTGGAACAATAATTCTGTTACAACACTCCCCGACGTTTCCGCCACGATTTGATGTTTTACGTGGTCGGGGTGTGACAGAATCGATATCCTCTTCCGCGAATCGATGATTTATTTGATCAGTTGAAAGGAGCCTGTTACTTTTCCAAAATCGGTCTTAGATCCGGTTATCATCAAGTGAAAGTTCAAGAGGAAGATATCCCTAAAACAACCTTTCAAACTCGGTACGGTCACTATGAGTTCCTGGTTATGCCCTTTGGGTTAACCAATGCACCCGCGGTATTTATGGACCTCATGAACTGAGTTTGTAAACCATATCTAGATAAATTCGTCATAGTCTTTATTGACGATATTTTGATCTATTCCAAGAGTAAAAAGGAACACGAGCACCATCTACGAGCCATACTAGAGATATTGAGGAAAGAGAAATTGTACGCCAAGCTTTCAAAGTGTGACTTCTGGTTACAAGCGGTGCAATTTTTAGGACATGTGGTAGATCAACAAGGGATTCATGTTGACCCTAGTAAGATCGAATCTATTAAGAATTGGCAAGCGCCTAAATCTTCGAAGGAGATACGCCAATTCTTGGGACTAGCAGGATATTACCGGCGGTTCATCGAAAATTTCTGTAGTATTGCCCAATCCTTAACTGCCTTGACACAGAAAGATCGAAAGTACGAATGGGGCGAAGAACAAGAAACAACTTTTCAGCTGTTAAAACAAAAGTTATGTGAAGCTCCAATCCTGACGTTACCCGAAGGCAACGATGATTTCGTCGTATATTGTGAGCATCTCGGCAAGGGCTCAGATGTGTCCTAATGTAAAAAAACAAGGTCATTGCTTACGCGTCTAGACAGCTAAATGTACATGAAAAGAATCACACGACGCATGATTTAGAGCTGGGTGCAGTGTTTTTTGCACTTAAGATCTGGAGGCATTACTTGTACGGCACGAAATGTACAATTTATACAGATCACAAGAGCCTCCAACATATATTCGATCAAAAGGAGCTAAATATGAGGCAACGCAGATGGGTGGAACTATTGAACGATTACGACTGTGAACTAAAATACCATCCAGGCAAGGCTAACGTAGTAGCCGATGCCTTGAGTAGAAAAGACTGAATAAAGCCACTTAGAGTGCGAGCTCTTGGGATGATTGTTCAAACAAGTCTTAAGGAGTAGACTCGTAATGCTCAAATGGAAGCTTTGGAGGAAGGCCAACTAAATAGCGAAAACTTACACGGAAATGAAGGAAATTTTATGAGGAAACCGGATGAAGTGTTGTATTTCAAAAATAGGGTATGGATTCCTACTCTCCATGACCTACGTCAACTGGTTATGGATGAGGATCATAAATCTAAGTACTCCATTCACCCTGGTACAGACAAGATGTACCACGACCTTAAGGAATTTTATTGGTGGCCATGTATGAAGAAGGACGTAGCAGAGTACGTGAGCAAATGCTTGACTTGTGCCCAGGTTAAGGTGGAATACTAGAAACCCTCGGGAATGTTACAGCAACCCGAAATACCTCAATGGAAATGGGAGCAAATCACGATGGATTTCGTGACCCACCTTCCAAGAACACCCCGAGGTCATGATGCGATTTGGGTAGTAGTAGATAGACTAACCAAATCGGCGCACTTTATTCCGATTCGTACTACCTACAACACCGAGAAGTTAGCCGAGATCTACACGAATGAAATTGTGGCTAGACACGGGGTACCAGTTGCAATCATTTCAGACCGTGATAGTCATTTCACCTCACACTATTGGTAACAGTTACAAGAAGTTTTGGGGTCTAGAATAGACCTGAGTACTGCTTACCATCCACAAACCAACGACCAATCAGAACGAACTATCCAGACATTAGAGGATCTACTTCGTGCTTGCACCCTAGACTTTGGAGGAAGTTGGGATAAGCACCATCCCCTCATTGAATTCTCTTACAATAACAGCTATCATAGTAGCATACAAGCTGCACCGTACGAAGCACTATATGGCCGGAAGTGCAGATCGCCACTTTGTTGGGCGGAAGTGGGCGATACTCAACTCACGGGGTCTGAACTAATTCAAGAGATGACAAACAAGGTGCATAAGATCCAAAGTAGACTGAAAGCGGCCCGAGATCGGCAGAAATGTTATGCCGATGTTCGCAGGAAACCATTGGCGTTTGAAGTAGGTGACAAAGTACTGTTAAAAGTGTCACCGTGGAAAGGAGTGATTAGGTTTGGCAAGACAGGAAAGTTGGCTCCGAGATACATTGGGCCGTATGAAATTATTGCTAAAGTTGGATCTGTAGCGTACCGACTGAAATTACCGGATGAACTGAGCACAATTCATGATGTCTTTCACGTATCCAACTTAAAGAAATGTCTCACGGATGAAGAAGCTATTATACCGTTAGAAGATGTGCACATTGATGACAAACTCCACTTTGTGGAGGAACCGGTAGAAATAGTAGACGGGAAAACCAAACAACTACGTTATAACAAAATCTCACTGGTAAAAGTCCGGTGGAAGTCGAAGCAAGGACCTGAGTATACCTGGGAACGGAAGGATGAGTTCCGTAGAAAATACCCACATCTCTTACCTAACTAGACGAATTGAATTTCGGGGACGAAATTTCTAAACCAGGGGAGACTGTGACACCCACGACGAAACTAGGTACACCCTAAACGGTCCAAAACTGTAAAGCACACTTAACACTTTAATTTCACAAAAACCCTAAAAACATGTGTGACTTATATGCTTAATTAACTGCTATCTGTTATGTCTCAGAGGAATTCGAGAACACGTTATGAATTACATGACACTAATAAGGACCATGATGAGAAATTGGTATCCTTAGACGATAAACACGTGTTAAACTGGAGCTTTCCGTTTAACAGCGCAATAAACCTTTGACATTGATTATTAGGTTATCGGTAGCATCATTTAAGATTTCGAGTTCCAGGAACATCTTAGTTTTGTGCCATAGACTATGATATAAGGTTTGAAGCCAATCAGAGATTGGGCACGCAAAACGAAGCAGCTTCCCGGTTAGGGAAACGCTTTCGTTTCAGGCATAACATAAGGCAATCAAACGTGCAAGGAACGATCGATCAAGCTTAAAAACACTTAAACCACTCTAATACAAGTCTTTTATGATTAAAACGTAACTGGGTTCGGATTTCAAGACGGTTATGCATGATTTTTAAAACCGTCTTTTGACACTAATTACGCGCGAAACGGAGTCCGTTACGCAAATCGAGAACGCGCATGGGACGCGTAAATGAACCTAAACACTCAACGGAGGATAAACATCATCTTTTATCATGTTTTACGAGGCACGAGGTGGCCCTAGGGGGGCCCACTCCAAACCGCCACCACCCCCCCTTGTATATATCTTTGTTTTTTTTTTCATTTTTCTTCTATTCTCACACATAAATCCTCTCAAAAATTCTGATTCTTCTTTCAAAAACCCAACTGATCTTGTCCTAAACACCATCAAATCCAAGGTATTAGCCTTGTTTCTTATAGTTTTCACCATGATTTCTTGATTAACCTTGAGTTAGGTCATGAAAACCCATTATAATCCATGAAATTTGGAGTTTTAAACAAGTTTATGGGCTGAATATGAACACCATATGAATTCCCTGGTGTTATATAGCAGTCATGGTTATAAATCTTTGGGGTTTGATACCCTAATCAACACTTATTCGACAAAAATCGCCTAACTATTCGATTAACCGAAAAACAATGAATCAAAGCTTGATTGATCTAAGTTCTAGCATATTTGGATTGTACTTGATGTGTAGGTACTGAATATGGCCGACACATACTTCTGGACTCAAGAAAAATACTCGGACTCGCAGGAATCGCTAGGTGTATCACCCGAAACTTGAAACTAGAATAAGCAGATTATTGTTTTGATTATAACTTAATCCGTGATACTTGGTTTGAGCTGAAATTTGGTGTGGTGATGAAGGGTAGTGTCAGGAAGGTCCACGTAAAATTTTAGAAGTTTTGGAATTATCTAGGAATTTTGGTGAAATTTTGACTGTTTTATCAAAAGAATTCTGAAAGAAATACCAAACGGATTCAATAAATCACCAAAATTTACAGAAACACTAAGGAACGTATGGGGAATGTTCTGGGAAAATTTGGAGTCCATTGGTTGATTTTTTATTTGGGTTAAAAATCCGCGTTTTTGCGAGTTTTCGGTAGCCGGAAACGCACCGAAACGAAATCAAAAAAATATTAAAATTTTTGGAGATGTTTCGGGAAACATAAGGGATGTCCAGGAATTTTTTTGGAATTTTTGGATCAATGATGGTAATTAATGTTGATTATGTGGTTAAATATGATTTTATAAATAATTTATTTAGACAAGAAAAATGCCACAATAAATTCCCAGAAATCTTTCCCGTATTCTACAGATTTTTACAGAGTTATATAAAAATTTTTCAGAAATTTATTCAAATTATAGATAAAATGGGAATTTTTGGGATTAAAAATGGGTTATTTTAAATCAATTTCTGCAGTTTACCGTGTAACGAACCTGCCGGAACTGGGAACTGACCCAACCCGACAAATACTATAGTTGAAACACAGGGAGTATTCCAGGAGATTCCAGGGCGGATTGGACACTCGGGGTGTGTCCAATACCAGTTCGGGAAATCCCCGACGGTGGAAACGGAAACTCAAAATTGGGCAACCTGGACTCCCTAAACACCAAACCCCCTTAATGAAAAGTTAATCATTCTTAAATAACAATGTGTTGGCACTATTGGTATTCCCGTACCATTATCCAAACATGTTAAACTACCGACATTGGCTGGCACGCGAACCGGTGCCCGGAAGCAAAACTGAAAACTAATACTACCCTGACCTCCATCACCATACCAGTATCATATAGGCTCAATCTGGAGTGAAAACTCCTGACCAAATCCAAGTTATAACCATTACCGACTTAGATACTGACGTGAGCCCATATTTGCATACGTGATTCTGGAAGTTGACTCTGTTGCTTGTTTACATCCTGTGTGAAACTACGATTTACACTGTGAGTTCCCTTCCCCCACTTTTAAACTGTTTTCCTGTTTTCTGGGGTGAATTGCATGTACAAACTGTGTTAATTGCTCAAACTATATAATGTGAATTATGTAACACACGATATTAGCCCCGATACAAGTGATTAACGTAAGCCGTGGGCAGTGGATAGTACTATTTGTTTGACAAACCCAGGGCACGCCCGACAGAATGTCGGCAACAAGGTCTGCACTCGTCTGTAACCAGGTTATGTTGTTAGACATAACTACCCGAGGGCATTGAACTTCATGAGTTGCAGGTGGTGCGAGTACGTGTCTGTGTGACACGGTACGATTAAAACAGTCTAGGTTTCACTTGTGACATTTGTGTAATTCCATCTATGAACCGTGATATGTGCAATTAAACATGTTGATACATTTTGAAACGAAAACAACCAAACCAGTGGAACTCACTAGCAGCGTTTAGCTGACCTTTTCAAAACTAACATGCATTTCAGGTAAAATGAAACAGGAGTGAACATTTGCGTTTGGAAGGACCTAGTAGGCGGACGTAGCATAATAAAAGCTATAATGGCTTGTAGTACCGCTTTCAATATATGGTTTGTAATGTGATAGTTCGATGACATTGTAACTGATGCTCCTGTTTTATGTAATGTAATGTTTTTAAATTATGAGGAGTGCCATGTGTCTGCCGCACCCCGCGATTGTCTTCCGCTGTGAGTCGGGGTGTGACACCTTTAGAATTCTTAAGCAAAGATTAACCAACGCACCCATACTTGCATTACCAGAAGGAGAAGGAACTGGAGACTTTATTGTCTATTGTGATCCGTCTAAATTAGGATATGGATGTGTGTTGATGCAACATCAGAATGTTATAGCTTATTCCTCTAGACAACTCAAGAAACATGAAGAGAATTACATGACCCATGATCTAGAGTTAGGAGCCATAATTTTTGCCTGATTTGGATCTTTATGGTAATAAGTTAGTTGTCTTCACAGATCATAAGAGTTTAAGATATATTTTTTGGGCAAAAAGAATTAAATAAGAGACAAAGACGATGGATGGAAATTCTTAGTGATTATGATTGTGATATTCAATATCATATGGGAAAAGCCAATGTAGTAGCTGATGCTTTAAGTCGAAAGTATCATGAAAAGCCGAAACGAGTACGTTCTCTCAGGTTAAATCTACAAGTAGATCTAAATGAGCAAATTAGAGAGATACAGAAAACAGCAATCAAGGACGATGCTGAAAGTTTAAAAGGAATGATTAAGGAATTAGAACAAGGATTAGACGGAATTTGGAGATTCCATAAGAAAAGGATCTGGATACCTAAACAAGGAAACTATGCCACAGAATTCTAGAAGAAGCTCATAAGTCTAAGTATACGATACATCCCGGAAGTGATAAGATGTATCAAGATCTAAAAAATTTTTTGGTGGATAGGAATGAAAAAGGATATAGCAAACTACGTTGCTAAATGTCTAACCTGTTCACAGGTTAAAGCTGAGCATCAGAAACCCTCATGGTTTTTACAACAATTAGAAATGCCAATATGGAAATGGGAATTGATAACAATGGACTTTGTTACTAAATTACCCAAGACTCGAAAAGGTAATGATACAATCTGGGTGATTGTAGACAGATTGACCAAATCTGCTCATTTCTTACCAATGAAGGAAACTTTCAGTATGAAACAATTAGCCAAGTTATATGTAAATGAAATAGTTTCATTACATGGAATTCCTTTATCTATTGTATCTGACAGAGATAGCCATTTTACTTCTCATTTTTGGACTAGTTTCCAAAAGGCAATGGGAACCAGGTTAAATGTAAGCACAACTTATCATCCACAAACGGACGGACAAAGCGAAAGGACAATACAAACAATGGAAGATATGCTTAGAGCCAGTGTAATTGATTTCGGAGGAAATTGGGATGATCATTTACCATTAATAGAATTTTCCTACAATAACAGCTATCATACTAGCATTAATGCTGCACCTTTTGAAGCACTTTATGGACGAAAGTGCCGAACTCAAATCTGTTGGGCAGAAATTGGAGAAAAGCAACTATCTGGACTAGAGATAGTGCAAGAAACATCGGACAAGATAATTCAAATCAATGAGAGATTAAAAGCAGCACGAGATCGTTAAAAGAGTTATGCAGATAACAGACGAAAACCTTTGGAATTTCAAGTAGGAGATAAGGTATTGTTAAAATTTTCTCCATGGAAAAGATTAGTCAGATTCGTTAAAAGAGGAAAACTAAGCCCCAGGTATGTTGGACCTTTTAAGATTATTAGAAGGATAGGACCAGTAGCTTATCAGCTACAATTGCTAGAGGAAATAAGAGGAATACATGATGTGTTTCATGTATGTAATCTCAAGAAATGCTTAGCAGACGAATCATTAGTAATACCTCTTCAGGACATAGAGATAAATGAGATACTTAAGTTTGTAGAGAAACCCATTCAGATTGAAGATTGAAAGATCAAGAATCTCAAACACAAGAGACTAGTTCTGGTCAAAGTGAAATGGGATTCCAAGAGAGGACAAGAATACACTTGGGAGCTCGAGTCAGAGATGCAAAGGAAATATCCACACCTATTCCAGTAGACCTCGAGGACGGGATCTAAAACAAGGTGGGGATGATATAACAACCCTCCTAAAAACCCCTCAACATAACCCTAAACGTCCCTATAATACCTCGTATACGCGTTAAAAGGCCTAAATAACATTTATATTAATAAAAATCAAATAAAAACAAATCTCTGAGTCGCTCACTGGCTGCGACCCATTTCTTTGGGTCTGTCGCGGGCCGCGACCCAGTGACACCAGGCAGCACCATGTAGCGCCACGTGTCCCTTGCGTGTTGAACCTACACCGTTTATTCACCATAGCTAGATCCTACCCTACTGCTCTTGCGGGCCGCAATAAAGATCGAGGGGTGCTTTGCGGGCCGCGAGCCACCTCTCGTCAGGCCTATAAATAGAGGCCGATGCCTCATTTCTCAATCGTTCAAATTTCTTTCTTTCCTCTGATCACTAGTAGGCTAACACTCTCGGGAAATAATACCCCTATAAAGCAAAGCTCTGCCTCGTTGTAAGTATTATAACCCCTATTTGTTACCCTACACGATCGATCTAGGGCTCCGTAACGCATGTCAAGGCTCTGCCTGACTCAGTCGTCGGAGTTCTGTCTCGTGTTACACCCGATTGATCTAGGACTCCGTAATGCATGTCAAGGCTCTGCCTGACTCAGTCATTGGAGTTCTGTCTCGAGTGTACGGTTAATGTGATTTGGGTTATTTTACTAACACGTGTGTATTGTTTAATTTTAATAGATAATAACCAGGAGATTCACCAGGAAGCTTTAGTTTTACCTAAATAAACAAAGTGAGTACATCTTGCTTTTTGTCACCTTTTTGTAAATCTTTTTATGAATCATTGTCCAAACATTTTACAAAACCCTAAATGTTTATGAAGATACTTACAGTGATTAAGTATTTGTAATTCTACAATTATCTTCAATATGTGGGGTTTTGTATACATTACTTGAAACTCGTTACTATTGCGAATAGTAGCATGACCGCAAGCACGGGGGACAATGGTTGCCCAGTAGCAATACTGTGTTGATTAATTGGATAGATGCGAGCATTGTAAATCTTAATACTGTAAAGTTTATAAACTTTTTTGATTAAACTAGGATGCACTCACCAATATTTCTTGCTGATAAAACCTTTTTAAAACGTGTTTCAGCTAACTTAATGTGAAGCTAATAGAAGCCAGCTGGAGAGCACTGAAGGCTTAAAGTTGTGGCTATAAAAGTTACCAAATAAGAAACGGAGTTTATGTTTTCAATAATTAGGGTTTATCCCTACAAATGAACTTGGGGGTTTTTTCCCATTTATTATTAAAAGTTTGGTGTTTAACTCTGATAAAAATATTTCCTAACTACGGTCCTGATGTATGAATTCTGCTGCCCTATTGATAAACACCGATACCATCTGACTGGTTCGCGACACCCGCTCCCGGGGCAAGGGTCGTGGACTGCGACATCCTTAGCCTTTAAATTTGAGGAGTTTTCTCCTTAACGTTTCAAAATCCTGCATGTTATGTCCTTTAGCCCTAACTCAGTCAGATTTTTTTGTTAAATATGGTCATGTGCCTTGCACATGAGGGTATTCTTGTCATTTTACCTCTTCAGGGACTATTAAGTAAATAACTTATATCAAGGGACTAAATGTGTAAAAAAATTAAAGAATAAGATATAAATAAAAAACCTAAATAAAAAAATAATTGTTTATATTCAAGAAATTAACACTTTGATCATGGGATCGATTTCTACTCGTTATCAGGGAGAATCAAACCTTCAAATCCTAGAACAATATTTACACACTGTACTTGATTTACAACCAAAATATAAACAGTTAGGGAACTTTTTTGATAAAAAATATACATTTATCAAATATATACATTTAAAAAGCCACACAGTATGTTCTTATCATCATCGCCAGTTAAAGCTCATAGATTCCAGATGAAGATTATTAGCTTGTTTTGAAGAACATATCTTAGCAACTTCATGTCTCATTTTTCTTGGCCCGAAACTACAACTCCCACATCTGAGCTTTCCTTGTTGTTCTCCATCAGTATCTCTCTCATCATAAAAAAACATGGATAAATGTATATATCTTCTATTTTACAACATTTAGTGCAAATGGAATTGAATTTTACTCTTTAGACCAGGCCTGTGTCCGAAATGGATCGAAGTAGTTTCAACAACAGACAGATCAGCACAGCTTTCAATTTCTCCGGTCTCATCGAGTTCCAAATTTTGCACCTTCAAGTTCCAGATCACTTCCGGGAGCCGATTCAATGGAATCTCCAGATCTGATGCAGTTAACACCTCCGACAAGTGATTCCAGCGATGCCGTTGCAGCATGTGTGGTCGTCAAATGAAGAGGTGAAGTTAATGGGAGCGATTCCTGTTGGTCCCAGTTTGGACTTAAAAACTTTTTTTCACGTAATATGGCAAGTGATTTCAGTAGATGTGAAAAAGTTGTGTGGAAATGGAAATCAGAGTTTCAAGAAACAAGACCTACAGAATTATCAAGTTTATATCACTTTAAAACAATATAGTTTACAAGGTGATTGTAAGATTATTATCTAATACAAATGAATCTTGAATTCTGTGGGTGAGAGGGCAATGGAGTTTTGTAGTATGTATTGAATGCTAAGCTTAACTCAATTGTCTTCTGCTTGGTGAGCCTTCTATTTATAGAAGGCTGGGTACATGAATAAACATTTGTTTATTCATGCAATAAGTCCTGCATAAAGTAGCCATTTGACATATTCATTGAATCCAACAGTCAAGTTGCCTTTGTAATCATGATATCCAATAATGTCAAGTTGCTTCGGTTATTGTGGCAGTATAGAGCTGATTTTTAGACAAGTGGGGTATTCATCAGAAATTTCTGATAAACCACTTCATCAGAAATTCTGTTGAACAAATCGTCAGAAAATCTGATGATCAGAATCGTCAGAAACTGATGATATTTTATCAGAAATATCATCAGATCCATCAGAAATGACCTTCTCTGATAATCTTCTTCAGCTCTTAATCAACTTGTGATTCTTTGAAGTAGATGCTGTTCATTTCAGTTGTCCTATCCGATCTTCTTCTTCTTGTTGTGATCTTCAGGACTGTTATCTTCTTCATAGATCCAGTTGAATCTGATTTTCTTCAATACTTACAAATAAAGTTTCCTAACAATTCCGATAGTTGAGAGAGAGAAGAGATAGGGGGAGTTTAGAGAGAGAGAGAAAGGGCAGTAATGGTGGTGGTGTTGCAGGGATTTTAGAGAGATAGAGTAGAGAGGGGTTTGAGAGAGAGAGAAAAGAGAAAGGGAGAGAGAATTTTTTTTAATTAGGTTTTTCTATTTATATCTTATTTTTTAATTTTTTTTACACATTTAATCCCTTGATATAAGTTATTTACTCAATAGTCCCTAGAAGAATGACAAGAATACACTCATGTGCATGGCACATGACCAAATTTAACAAAAAAATCTGACTGAGTTAAGGCTAAAGGACATAACATGCAGGATTTTGAAACATTAAGGACAAAACTTGTAATTTACTCATTAATGTATGAATAATACAATGAAGTTGACACGACGTAATGAAAAATTTAAGACTTAAGGTGACTGGTAACTACTCTAAAATAAGGCAAATAAAAGTTATGATTTCATTAAAGTGGTAATTAAATTTACCAAGTTACATACTATACCAGTTTAGTTTTGATTTTGGGTTGGTTAGGAAAAAATAGGCTTAATTTCTTTAATTGTACCTGATTTAATAGGTAAATATCAAAGAACCTTGTATTTTATAAATTTAAACTCTCTTTCCAAGATTAAACTTGGATAGCTTCAAACCAACGTATGCTAACAACATTTCAGTTGAATGAAAACAAGTGCCATTATAACCATTCAAATTTCATAATTATTTTACGGAATACTTTCTTCTTCATTTCTTCATTGACAGAATTAACGTGTAACACGTGCCACCTTCAACTCTATACCAAGCTGTCACACCCTGGCTTTTGCGGAAGCGTGGGTTTATTTAGTGTGACTTCTTAATACCATAGCACAATCATAACAATGCTTGATGAAATAAAACACATTATAGTCATCCATTCATTAAGTTTAAAAAGTTACCACAACAACCTTGTTTTAAAAAGTCGACACATAAAACAAATACAACCATGACATGAATTTAAAACGTGTTCACATGACACAACAAAAGATTTAATAAGACACGGTTTAAGACTTGTAACCCGTCCAGGCAAGGGTCATACCTCCTAAACCTGGATGACATCATTATTCCCTACGCAGCTTGACACGGTTGCATACTTTGCCAGATCTATTAATTTCCTGAAATACATGTAGTTTGAAAAATCAACAAAAAGTTGTCCGAGTTCATGTAAAAGTGAGTATGTATAAACCTTTCATGTATGAATAAAAGTCCATGGTATGTAGCAATAAGGAAAAAGAGATCACCAATGGGTTGCAAAGCCACTGGTATGTGTGAGAAGGTGCAGGAAAACTCAAACCTAGCAAATTTGTTACCGGGCTTTGGCTGGAAGACACAGTCACCTCTATGGGCCACCCCGGCCTCACGGGTGTGGGCTCGCTACACCCAAATAGATCTATCACTCTTGTGTCCCTCGATCCTAACAACGAAGATTAATGGCCTTAAGTGTTGTACCCACCCCTCACATGATCTAGTAGTAAACCCTCCCTACGCTAACCATACCATGTAAATAAATGTTTGTAATAATTGTCGCATGTATTTCACCCCCGAAGTATAAAACTGAAAACAGTAAAGTGAAAAGGGGGACATGAACTCACAGAAGTGCGTATCCTGTAACGTCAACCTCAAACTTGATCTGCTGCGTAACGACCTACACGTACTAATGTCTATTAGACGAACGGGTCGTGCCTTGGCTTAGGGTTTTGAGTTGCGTTACTTTGATATTATACTTGTTATAATATTAATTATTTTAACTTAACTTTTGTCTTTAGGAAAAATAGTTAGGCAACTATTTCGTATCCACACTTCTTAGGTATTTTATATGTGTATTTCCTTCCCAAGGATGGGGGTATTTATACATGTACACTTTGTAGTTCCGAAAAATATACTTTTAAGTCCCACTTAGAAAAATATATTCAAATTACTTGTCTAAAATATCTAAATTCAAAATATACATATTTTTCCTAAAAATATTATATTTTACTTCATAGATTTTCCAAAATAAAATTTTTCCAAAAATATACGCATAAGAGTATTTTTCCGAAATATTACATAAGCGACGTTTTTTGCGTTTCGTATTGCAATAATATTTGTGTAACTTAAATATTTATTTCGTGAGGGTTTTGAGTATTATTTTGGAGTCGGAATCTTATGGTATATAATAGTTATATTATTTTATCCTAAAAATAATATAACTAGTTCACATAATAAACAAATAATCACACAAGGGTTTTAGTATATAAAATATATATTCTAATATATATTTATTGAATTTTATTTACGAAAATCAACCTCTGGTACTTATTATTTTTATAATAAAGATCATGGCAAAGTTTATTTTGAAAACCAAGTAAAAAATATATTTGTAACACTTGTTAGAAAAAAATTTTCTAAGTGCTGAAATTTTAGAAAAATTTCGCCAGAGTTTCCTTTGTAACTGGAGGCTTCCACGCTTACTAGCATATCATTTTCTTTTGTAAAATCATTCAATCAATTTCTCAATCATCAACATACAACCTCTATTTACCCAACTTGTCAAAAACAAGCATAAACCATAAACTCCTGAACTTGAAAATTTATAAAAACATGTAGTAACTTACTAGCACACTTAGTAAGTCTTGTTACCTTTAAAAGTGTGATTGATTTCTTAAAAACTTTATTTTTAAAGAGTTTGAATATTTACAACTTCTTGTTAGATTTTCTAAAAATATTTCTTTATGAAATTTTTCTTATTACACTAGTGTTTCTACACTTATTTATCCACTAAAAATGTGTTTAGTTTATGTAAGATCCAAGTTTTAACAAAACTCATACTTTTCACTTGGTTCTTTCGAAAAACCACTCATGGATCTTTAGATCTACAATATTACATCCTATTTTGATCTTTATTTTTCAAGAAAACATGTATTTATTCAAGTTCATAGGTTATGTGTGGATGATTCCATCATCCTACACATTTCTAACTTTCACATTTTGCTAGTTCATGTTTTTAATCATGATCTAGCAAGTCGATATGATGAACCATATCTTTTCTACTAACAAACAACAAGCATAACAACATAAGAATAACATGATTTCATCATCATTTTGACACTACTTCATCTTAAAGTTAGTTCATGTTCAAGACTTGTTTATGTTTCTTTAGAGTTCTTATCATTTCATCATTCTTTTACTATTAACCATCAAAAATATGAAGAGGATGAAGATCTAAGACACTTACCACTAGCACAAGGCTAGGGGAGTTCAAGAGTGTAAAAGTGGTGGTTAAAAGAAGATGAAAGAGGTCCTTGAGCTTCCGAACACACCAAGCTTTGTTGTATGACCTCCAACACCTTTGGATGCCCTTGGATTGCTTGAAAGAAACTTGAAGGTGGTGATGGTGGTTTCGGCCGATCAAGAAGAAGAGAGGAGGGGAAGAGTTGGGTTTGATGTTGTGTTGTGAAGTGAGAGAAGGGTAATCTTGTGGTTAATACTTATAAGCTCTAATACTCTATTAACCAAGGTATAATATGTTTCCTTATTCATCAACAAGATCAAATATAATAATCAAGAAAATCAATGGGTGGGTCACCCATGTAACCGTCGCCCAAGGGGGGGGGGGTGTATAGGGTTGGGTTCAGTGATATAGTTAGTGATCTAGTTAGATTTCAAATGTTAAGTTAGTGTGTTATGATGTGTTATTAATTATATAGTGTGTTAGGGTGTTCGGGGACCCTAACTAGCTCAGAAAAATAAAAACAATGTGTTTGGAAATATTTTTGTGTTCCGGGTAAAGTCCGGTTGTTCGGTTGGGTGTTGTCCGTTAAAGTGCTAAATTAATCCATAAAGTGTCTTTTATAATACTTTTAGTGACACATTTAATTCCCAACACTTTGGAAAGTATCTAGGACTATTTTGCCAAGTTTTTGCACTTTACTAGCATAGTTAAATGCTGAATTTTGTTTATTAAGTGCAGAATTCTGCATTTAAAGTGTGCTTTAGGCACTTCCCGGCACTATAACTATCACCTAGTGACGCAGTTTTATGGTCCTCACTTCCCTACACTCCCTACTAGTGTAGTAATCTATCTCTGGCTCACACTGGCCTCAAAAACATTGTCTGTCTAGGTGCTGGTATTGTCAGCATGTTTTCTGGGTTATCCGTTCAGTGTGCTAACTGTGCTTTGTGCATCAAGTTTGTCACTAATGTTGGTATGAAATAAATGAAGTGACAGTATGAAATGTGATGCATATGTATGTATGTAACAGAAAATAGAAAGCAGTTTAATCACAGTTGTAATCAAGCACAGTCATTAATCATCAATTAAATGTTAGTTAAGTGTACGGATACCTGTAATTGTGAGGGTTGTCACATTCTCCCCCGTTAGGTTCTGCTTCTAGTTGAAGGGGTCTTGGGAAATAAATGGGGGTATTTCTCCTTCATACGATCCTCACGTTCCCACATGAATTCTGGGCCGTGTCGTGCATTCCATTGAACTTTGACGAGCTTGACACTACTCCTGCGTGTCTTGTTAATCTTCCAATCAGTAACCTCTACTGGTTCTTCGACAAAGTGGAGCGTGTCGTCAATATGAACTTCATCGGCTGGAATGACAACTGTCTCTTGAGTTGGACTCTTTTTCAGATTTGATACATGGAATGTATCATGAACCCCATTAAGCTCAGCAGGTAGGTCCAACTTGTATGCTACCAAACCAACCCTCTTCAGAATTTTGAATGGACCAATGTAACGTGGATTCAACTTCCCACGCTTCGCAAAGCGTGCCACACCCTTCCAGGGTGAAACCTTCAGTAAAACCATATCTCCCACCTCGAATTCCAGAGGTTTCCTTCTTCGGTCCGCATAACACTTTTGTCGATCGCGAGCCGCCTTGATGCACTCTCGGATCTGTGCAATCTTGTCTGTCGTTTCCTGGACCAGTTCCGGAACAACTAGTTGTCTATCACCTGCGTCAGCCCAACAAATCGGTGATCGACATTTGCGTCCATAAAGAGCTTCGAACGGTGGGACTTGAATGCTTGCATGGTAACTGTTATTGTATGAAAATTCGAGCAACGGTAGGTGAGTATCCCAACTTCCACCTAAATCCATTACGCAAGCTCGCAGCATGTCTTCTAATGTCTGAATCGTTCGTTCACTCTGTCCATCCGTCTGCGGGTGAAATGCTGTACTTAGGTTCAACTGAGAACCGAATGCTTCTTGAAAGGATTGCCAAATCCTTGACACGAATCTACCATCTCTATCAGAGATGATTGAGAGAGGCACTCCATGTCGTGCAACGATCTCTCTCATGTATATCTCAGCTAGTTTACTTGTGTTGTCTTTTTCCCTGATTGGCAAGAAGTGTGCAGATTTCGTTAATCGGTCTACTATTACCCAAATAGTATCGTGGCCTTTGGGCGTTCTTGGCAATTTCGTTATGAAATCCATTGAAATCTGTTCCCATTTTCATTTGGGTATCTTAGGTTGCTGTAGAAGAGCTGAAGGCTTTTGGTATTTGACTTTTACCTTGGCGCACGTTAAACACTTGCTAACATATACTGCAGCGTCGCCTTTCATCCTTTGCCACCAATAGAAATCCTTAAGGTCTTGGTACATTTTATCTGCTCCTGGATGTATTGAGTACCGTGACTTGTGAGCTTCATCAAAAATGACCTTTCTCAATCCACCAAATAGAGGAACCCAAATTCTTTTCATGAAGCATAAAGTTCCTTCCTCGTTTGGTACCAACTGCTTCTCCATCCCACGGAGATACTCGTCTTCAATATTCCTTTCTTTGAGGGCTTCTTTCTGCGCGGCACGAATGCGCAGTGAGAGATCTGTCTGGACAATCATTTCTAAAGCCCTAACCCTTATGGGCTTGATTGTTTCTTTCCGACTTAGGGCATCGGCGATCACATTCACCTTCCCTTGATGATACTTGATCTCACAATCGTAGTCGTTCAACAGTTCAACCCAGCGTCTTTGTCTCATGTTAAGATCTTTCTGGTCAAATATGTGTTGCAGGCTCTTATGATCAGTGAAGATTGTACATCGCGTACCATACAAATAATGTCACCAGATTTTTAATGCAAATACCACTGTGCCTAATTCCAAGTCGTGCGTGGTATAATTTTTCTCATGGACCTTCAACTGACGAGAAGCATATGCTATAACTTTCCGTCGCTGCATCAATACGCAACCCAAACCTTGATGTGAAGCATCGCAATATACCACGAAATCGTCCGTTCCTTTGGGCAGTGATAAGATCGGTGCATTACAAAGCTTGTCCTTCAACAACTGAAACGCTTCTTCTTGTTTGTCTCCCCAATCAAACTTCTTATCTTTCTGCATAAGGGAAGTCAAAGGTTGAGCGATTTTTGAGAAATCCTCAATGAACCTTCGATAATAACCAGCCAAACCTAAGAACTGGCGTCTTTGGAGTCTCCCAGTTCTTTATCGCTTCGATCTTTGTGGGATCCACTGATCCACATGGATTCCATTTCCATTGACCACATGTCCAAGAAATTGGACTTCGCATAACCAGAACTCGCACTTCGAGAACTTGGCATACAACTTCTCCTTTTTAAGTAGCTCCAAGATAGCTCTTAAATGCTGTTCGTGCTCATCCTTCGTCTTCGAGTAGATCAAATGTCATCGATGAACACAATCACAAACTTGTCGAGGTACGGCTTATAAACTCTGTTCATCAAATCCCTAAAAACGGCTGGCTCGTTTGTCAACCCAAACGGCATCACCAGAAACTCGTAATGTCCATATCGAGTTCTAAAAGCAGTCTTGGGAATACTTTCCTCTTGACTTCTCAATTGATGATAACCTGATCGCAAATCGATCTTTGAGTAGAAGCTTGAACCTTGCAGCTGATCGAATAGATCATCAATTCTCGGCAGAGGGTATCTACTCTTGATAGTCAACTTGTTTAGTTCTCGGTAGTCGATACACATGCGAAAACTACCATCCTTCTTCCTAACAATCAAAACTGGAGCTCCCCAAGGTGAGAAACTTGGTATGATAAATCCTTTGTCTAACAGCTCCTGGAGCTGCGTTGACAACTCCTGCATCTCCGACGGCGCAAGTCGGTAGGGTGCCTTAGCCACAGGTGCGGCGCCTGGAACTAAGTCAATGTGGAACTCGAATTGTCTCTGCGGCGGTAATCCTGGTAAGTCTTCTGGAAAGACTTCAGGATATTCCTTTACAACTGGAATGTCTTCGATTTTTGGCTCAGCAGCTTCTTTATCCACGATGTGTGCCAAGAAGGCAACACATCCCTTCTGTAAACACTTTCTAGCTTTCAGACAGATAATGATACTCAGAGGCGTATCGCGCTTCTCTCCATGGACTACGATCGTCTCTCCATCTTCTATTGGGATGCAGATGGTCTTTTCGTGACAAACAATCTCGGCTTTGTTGCTTGACAACCAATCCATCCCTCCCACCACGTCGAAACTTCCCAACTCGACTGGTAGTAGATCCAAAGTGAACTCGCGTTCTCCCAGTTCAATTACACATCCTCGGACAACTTCATTCGCTATAACTCGCTTTCCATTAGCCAGTTCAATGGAGTACGGAACGTCTAACTTACTAGCGGTTAACCCAAGCATGTTCTTAAATTCTAACGATACGAAACTATAATCGACACCAGTATCAAACAGAACAGATGCAAAGCGTTGGTTTATTGGGAACGTACCGGTGACAATGTTTGGATCCTGGCGCGCTTCCCTTGCGCTGATGTTGAATACTCTCCCACGGGCTTGATTCAGTTTCGGGCATTCCCTCTTAAAGTGCCCAACATCCCCGCAATTGAAGCATCCCGGTTCACGACCATTATCATTTCCATTTCCACCTTGAGTGTTGTTTTGGTTGCGATTCCCACTCCCAGCTTGATTCGCAACATTTCCACGGTTTCCATTTTCGCCATTTCCTCCTTGTTGGCGGCTTCCATTACCATTCCCATAACCTCGATTACCACCACGTCCGGCACCAGTTCCGGGCCAACACGTATCCTTCGTGTGGCCGTTCTTTCCACATGACTAGCACTTCCTCAATCTGCACTAACCAGAATGATGGCGCTGGCGCGTGTCACACTTGGGCAGAGTGCCCATGTAACCCTTTCCTTTGTTTTCGACACCGGTTGTGGCTCTGGCCGGTGTGCTTGATTCACCCTTCTTGTTCACATTGTTGGTACCTTGCTTGAAGTTGGAAAATTTCCGTTTGTTTTCACCAGACGACTCCACATGAGTCTCTTTCTTTTTCGGTTCAGATACTGAAAACTTGTTCAGTCTAATAGCTTCCTCGGTAAGTGCCATGCTGAGATCAATGGCTTCCGTGATCGTTGCAGGCTTGGACGTGGTAACCATGCTCATGATCTGAGGTGCCAATCCCCAGATGAAGCGCTCAACACGTTTAAACTCGGGCGTGACCATATACGACACTACATGGGACAAATCCTGAAACCTTTGAACATATTCCACAATCTTAGAACCTTCCATCCTTAGGTGCCAGAACTCAGTTTCTAACTTTTGTATTTCAGCACGCGAGCAATACTTCCTTCTCATGAGCTCCTTCAGCTCATTCCAGGTAAAAGCATAAGCTGCCGCTTCTCCTGAAGTTTGCACTTGCAGATTCCACCACGATAGGGCACTGTCACATCCCGACCACGTAAAACAACCAAAACGTGGCGGAAACGTCGGGGAGTGTTGTAACAGAATCATTGTTTCATAACACATGGAAATTGAAATATTGCTTTATTGATTAAAAGAGTTACAATGTCTTAACAATCAAAGAAATATAACATAAATAACTAGTCTTGCATCTTTTATTGTCACTAAGGCCCAAGTCCGCCTAAGTGTATCTTGATAAATCCTATGCATCATATCCTGAAACACATGCGAAAATAGGTACGTCAGCATAAAAATGCCTGTGAGATACATAGGTTTTGTGAAAATAGAATTCATGACTTATGTTTGAGAAAATGTTTAGTCATGAACCTTGTAATTTGCTTTGTCTTGTAAATCATTTGAAAAACGATAAGATCAGATGATATGTATAAATAAATGTAAGGTTAAATGAATAACCAAGTAAAATGAGTTTGTATAAGATAAGTTGTTTGTAAAACAATGTCTTGTGAAAAGTATGTTATTTGTATAAAATGTTATAGGTCTCAAATTGAAATGATTCAAATAACGCTACGATATGTAATACCATACAAACACTTATATATAGGAAGTACCAGCGGCGTATCCACCATGCTTGTATCATATTACACACGCCTCGTTACTTAAATAACTTACTCAAACCAAACCATCAAGATGTAATGTTTAACAATTGTAGAAATGTTTAGGTATAGTCAAATGTCTATTGTCAAATGGTTCACATGGTTCAATAGATACAAATGGTTCACATAATGTAATATAATGTGTTCATATGCTGGATGAGCATATGCAACAAAATGTAATGTAAAACAATGTACTAAGTATGCACACAACGGACATACATAGCATGAAATGTAATGTAAAATAATGTACTAAGTATGCACACAATGGACATACATAGCATGAAATGTAATGTAAAACAATGTACTAAGTATGCACACAATGGACATACATAGCATGAAATGTAATGTAAAACAATGTACTAAGTATGCACACAATGGACATACATAGCATGAAATGTAATGTAAAACAATGTCCTAATAGTGTACTAATGAACATAGCAAGTATGTGATAAGAAAACATGGAAACATGAAAGTAACAAGTAGGCACATGTGTTTCACTCCAAAATGTTTGAAAAACAGTAAAAGAGGGGTCTATGTACTCATTTGAGATTTCTTAGTAGTCCTTGAGTAACAACCAAACAATGCTAGAGATCACGGATATCAAACGGCACCTAATATAGGTAACTATGTTAATATATCGGACCTAAAATCGGAGGATTGGATTGAATGAGGGCTCGTAAACCAAATGACTAGGGGAACTCATGTAATATGGTTTAACAAGGCCTACAAACTACAATGTAACCTAACCTAAGTGCTTAGGAGCCATTACGACCCGTTTAGGTAGCTTATGCTACATTAACGCGTCGTTTGCGTAAAACGCGTTCGGAATGCCTAACTAGTCCTATGATAAGTAAAATATGCCTTAACATGTCTAATATTGTTACCAAATCAGTTTGGATACCAAAGGTTATGTTACATATGCTTAAAATGAATTTTGGCGCCAAAAGGGCATTTTGGTAATTTACCTAAGGCATATATACTACCTATCATACAACTACTTAAACGATGTGACCATAAGGTATAACCTCGGAAGGTTATTCCCCGTACAACTATGGTCACCTAATGTGTTTGGTCGGATCCTAATGATCGACCAAACGGGTCGGGTTCCAAAGTATAAGCGATTGTTTAGATCGCTTACCTTACGACCCTATACAAGCACTAAACTAAAAGTGAGGAGCTAAGCATGTTAAAACATGCTTAACTAAGTTTAGAAAACAGGTTTGGTATCAAAACAAATGGTTTTGATACCTAAGAGTAGTTTGGTTACAAAAAACGCAAGAATGCGCATTTTGGCCGAAACTACGACTCGTCACTAAGCCTAGATAACGTGGTAATCAGTAGGTATAGTCACTAGGGACTATAACCATCGTGATTACGCTCACGTTATGAAGTTCAAATGAACTTTGCATTAACCATAAACTGGTCAATGCAGAAAGTCAACAAAGTACGACTTTAACGCAAAAAGAATAAAAGAACGAAGGATCACTTACAAAGGGTCCAAGAACGGAAGGTTTGAATCCGAATTCTCTCAGGTATGAAGTGTTAAACACAACAACTTAGAGAGCAAATTCAGATTTCAAAGGTGTGGGTTTTTGCAAATGAAAGGGTTGGGTATTTATAGGAAATGCACCACCGTTAGGATCGTTCCTCGAATACCGTGCTTTGATCTTGTCCCTACACTTGTTGCAACACCTTGGTACCCAAGTTTGGCCCCCCATGATCAGGTAATGACAAGTGGCATTGGCCTTTGGAGTGTTTAGCAACTGTTTGCAATTGACTAAACAACTCTTGCTGATCTGAAAGGGCCTCGCGTGACGCCAAGGGGGCTAGGTGTCACGCCTAGGTCCTTCTAATCAGCAAACAGTTTCCAAAGTTTCCATTTCAGTCCTCGTTGTTTATTAAGGCCATTTCCGACATGTTTAAGGCATGTTAAGTCAACTTTAAGGCCCTAAAATGATGCCTAAACATTGTGGACAAGAAACATGCTCAAAAATATGCCGGATGTTGGTTCGTTTGGTCGTACGATCGCGATGTTCGCTTAATTACGACGGAATGCGCATAAGCGTGAAAAACGATCCAAGTTGCGTGATGAATGGATTTTTTCTTATGCCACACACTAAAATAAAATATTTTAGTGCTTACATAAATTTTTGGATGTCCGGATGTATTCAGAACGTAAGTTATGCGCGAAAGAGCAAACTTATGCACTTTTTGACACTTTTAGTCCCTGAATGACCCAAAAGTTTATTTTAGTACACCGAACCCCTTAAAACTTATTTCTAAGTTATGTAAAGGTTATTTAAGGTATGTTAAGCCTATTTCACTATTCCGGAGTGTTCGTTGCATTAAACTGGTTATATTTACGTATCAGTGCGCGTATAACCTTCCAGAAAGCGATTTAGTGCTTGAAATCGAACAAGAATTGATATGTGCAAAAGATACACATATTTATACAGATCCCAAGTATGAAATACAATATTTCATTGGCTTGGTATTTGTTTGAAGGTCGCAGTGACCCAGGTGTCACAGTCTCCCCTACTTTAGGAAATTTCATCCCGAAATTTATTCGTAGGAGTCTATCTATGACTTTATGTCAAATAACCATCAGAGATATGCAAGGCATAATCCTGTCATTTCCTTAACAGACATTCTCCAGAAATGAAAACGAACAAACGGAGTCATTTTCCTCAATGAGTATTCTTCAGAAGCGGAAATGAAGGAATAAACAACCGGGGATTCATTTCCTCAGCGGACAATCTTCAGAAACGAAAATGAACAGACGGAGTTATTTTCAACGGTTGCTTCCTCAGAAACGGAAATGAAAGGATAAACAAACGGATATTCATTTCCTCAACGGACAATCTTCAGAAACGAAAAATGAACTGACGGAGTCATTTTCAACGGGTGCTTCATCAGGAATGGAAATGAAAAGGGTAAAGAAACGGATATTCATTTCCTCAACGGACAATCTTCAGAAACGAAAAATGAACTGGCGGAGTCATTTTCAACGGTTGCTTCCTCAGAAATGGAAATGAATAGAGCTAATTCTAGACATATGACAAAACTCGCTGTGGTTTCTATGCACTAAATTCCATAATTATGTATGCATCCATAATTACGTAATTCCTTGCACAGTCCACACAGTTCGTCATGTAATGTTTAGGGGAAGAAAATCAAACCTGTGATGAGGGTGACTAGACTACCATAGGGTCCCTTTTAATTAGAGCGACATATGATCTTTTTAATTAGGCCACCAAGGAGACCTTTCAGCTATATCATCACATGATGTTCCTAACCAGATTTAGATTTTTGGATCAATCTGTTTAACTAGACCACTCAAGGGGTCTAATTATGGAGTAGTACTTTATAATCCAAGGGACTTAACTACAACGTAGAAGTCCATTAAGGATTTTATATAGTACCTTTGGGTATCCTACTATGAATCCCTTATACGAATGATATGGAAGATTCTTCGAGGATTTGGATAACGAATATCCAGAGTATACAAAAACACAGAAAAATGCATAAAAGAAAACACAAAATGCATAAACACATAGTCACATAGCCACAAAATTGTTTAACTTGATTTTAGATTTGTTATCATTTTGTTAATTTGTTCTGGTATCTGTGCACATGCATTTAAAGCACACTAGGAATCCATTCCGTGGATTTCATTTGGTACTTTAAACATTATCAAGAATCTAACTATGAAGATAGAAAGATCTTCCAAAAATTCGATTTTTTTTATTACAAGGAATCACCACATTCAAATTAAGGTATACAACAATTAAGGACTTACGGAAATACCCTTAGGTACCCTATTAAGGATTTATAGTGGTACTTTGGGTATTGTCCAGTGTTGTAACTTGCGCCTTGTACTTCGTTTCCTTAGAATAAACGGGTACTTAGGAATTTCGTGGGAAACGCAAGAGATCATAAGATGGAAAAATTTTGGGGGTAGTTTGCTATTCAAGGAACACGATTCCTCGCTTGTCGGTATTGCAGGGGATATGTTCTTTATACATACGACCACATAAATACATTGCAATGTAAACAAAAGATTTATTTATAAACAATGATAACAACTGTTTCATGGACCTTGACAACAAAAGAAAATAATACATAAGACGTGATTATTTCTAAACGATGTTGTCTTCTGGTCGGTCAGATGCTCATCCCTGTGCTGGATTTGCATTAGCAAGCTTTGGGCAATTTCTTCGGAAATGACCCATCTCGCCACAGTTGAAAAAAGAACCTGGTAGGAAACGACCTTGAGCGGGATTGTTGCAAGCTTGGTTTGGTGCAGCTGCAGCTAGGCAGACTCTTGCTGTATGGCCTGTAAGTCCACAAGTTTGGCATTTGCGGCACTTTACATTGGCATGATGATGGAGGCTACATTGGTTGCACAAGGGTGCAGTTCCATTATATGGTTTCCTAGCAGGGGGTTGAGCTGGTTGGTTGGGGACGCCTTCACCATTGTGAGCGACCACGGCGAAGTTGTGAGAAGCCTTTCGCTTCTTTGACTTCTTAGGGGATCCAGTCTGTTCATCCATGGTCTTTGATTCCTCGATTGGTTTCGATTCCTCGACCGGTTTCTTGTCACCTTTTCGGAAAAGTTTACCTTTCCTGATCTTTGATTCAGTCAAGGTTGCAGATAGCTCAATGGCCTGTCTAACTGAAGTGGGATTACTACCGGTCACAATGTCTTGTACTGAGTCAGGGAGGCCATCGATGTACTTTTCGATTGCCTTATCCAAAGGCGTAACCATATTCGGGCATAACAAACTTAACTCCTCATAACGATCCGTGTAGGCTCGATGCTCACCGCTATCTTGCTTAAGATCATCGAACTCCCTTTCCAAGGCCTTGATCTCGTGACGAGGACAAAATTCCTTCATCATCAGAGCTCGAAGCTCTTGCCATGTTTGAGCCAGTGCCACATCGGCACCCCTATCTCTCATCACACCATTCCACCATGTTAAAGCTCGTTTCTCAAAGACGCTAGATGCGAATTCTACCTTGCGCTTGTTTGGACATTGAACATGTCTGATGGTGCTCTCTAAACTCTCAAACCATTGCAGAAGTGCAGTCGCTCCTTGAGACCCAGAAAACTTTGATGGCTTAGCCGAGTTGAACGTCTTGAAGTTGCAGGGGGCATTATTGTTGTTGAGGGCTTGGTTACATTGAGCAATGATGTTCGGGAATGCAGCAGTCATTTGCTGTGTAATGACAGTTGCCAGCTCTTCAATAGATACCTGATTTTCGCATCGTGGAGGCATTCTAAAAGGGGAAAACATGAGAGAAAACAAATGAAATGGCATTGGGTAAGAATAGGATGTTACAATTACCGACCAAAATCATAGGTGATGGTCATTTGTTTGAACCACGAAGCAAACAAACGACACACAAAGGCTGAATCAAAGCAAATAGATCCTCATAATGTATCACGAAGACATGCTCGCCTATAAGTGGACACTCACCCCAAGAGTTCCTAGGTAAGAGTGACTGGTCCGATTATGTGGATTTGTACGAACACTCTAGCCTTAGACAGAAAACTCAGGGTACAGGCATTCACTCTTCCAGTTTGCACGTGTTCACATTATTTAGGACCCAAAACTTTTACGAGATTTTGAAAACTCAAAGGGGTTCAAAACCTTATAATAGAGGGTTCAAAACCTAGTAATCAATTATCCAAAAACAGATGATTAATTTTCAAAGCGGATTCGGAATTGATGTTCTCGTTGTGGTTATCACCTAGGGATAGGTGAAGGTATCGTTTTATGACTAAACGCAAGTAAACTCGCGTTAGGGTCCTAAGAAGGTTATAGACTAGGTCAAAGTATTACTAATAACCTAATTCCCTATAACCATTGGCTCTGATACCAACTTTTCTGTCACACCCCGACCACGTAAAACAACCAAAACGTGGCGGAAACGTCGGGGAGTGTTGTAACAGAATCATTGTTTCATAACACATGGAAATTGAAATATTGTTTTATTGATTAAAAGAGTTACAATGTCTTGACAATCAAAGAAATATAACATAAATAACTAGTCTTGCATCTTTTATTGTCACTAAGGCCCAACTCCGCCTAAGTGTATCTTGATAAATACTATGCATCATATCCTGAAACACATGCGAAAATAGGTACGTCAGCATAAAAATGCCTGTGAGATACAAAGGTTTTGTGAAAATAGAATTCATGACTTATGTTTGAGAAAATGTTTAGTCATGAACCTTGTAATTTGCTTTGTCTTGTAAATCATTTGAAAAACGATAAGATCAGATGATATGTATAAATAAATGTAAGGTTAAATTAATAACCAAGTAAAATAAGTTTGTATAAGATAAGTTGTTTGTAAAACAATGTCTTGTGAAAAGTATGTTATTTGTATAAAATGTTATATGTCTCAAATTGAAATGATTCAAATAACGCTACGATATGTAATACCATACAAACACTTATATATAGGAAGTACCAGCGGCGTATCCAGCATGCTTGTATCATATTACACACGCCTCGTTACTTAAATAACTTACTCAAACCAAACCATCAAGATGTAATGTTTAACAATTGTAGAAAGGTTTAGGTATAGTCAAATGTCTATTGTCAAATGGTTCACATGGTTCAATAGATACAAATGGTTCACATAATGTAATATAATGTGTTCATATGCTGGATGAGCATAAGCAACAAAATGTAATGTAAAACAATGTACTAAGTATGCACACAACGGACATACATAGCATGAAATGTAATGTAAAACAATGTACTAAGTATGCACACAATGGACATATATAGCATGAAATGTAATGTAAAACAATGTACTAAGTATGCACACAATGGACATACATAGCATGAAATGTAATGTAAAACAATGTACTAAGTATGCACACAATGGACATACATAGCATGAAATGTAATGTAAAACAATGTACTAAGTATGCACACAACGGACATACATAGCATGAAATGTAATGTAAAACAATGTACTAATAGTGTACTAATGAACATAGCAAGTATGTGATATGAAAACATGGAAACATGAAAGTAACAAGTAGGCACATGTGTTTCACCCCAAAATGTTTGAAAAACAGTAAAAGAGGGGTCTATGTACTCACTTGAGACTGCTTAGTAGTCCTTGAGTAACAACCAAACAATGCTAGAGATCACGGATATCAAACGGCACCTAATATAGGTAACTATGTTAATATACCGGACCTAAAATCGGAGGATTGGATAGAATGAGGGCTCGTAAACCAAATGAGTAGGGGAACTCATGTAATATGGTTTAACAAGGCCTACATACTACAATAAAACCTAACCTAAGTGCTTACGACCCGTTTAGGTAGCTTATGCTACATTAACGCGTCGTTTGCATAAAACGCGTTCGGAATGCCTAACTAGTCCTATGATAAGTAAAATATTCCTTAACATGTCTAATATTGTTACCAAATCAGTTTAGATACCAAAAGTTATGTTACATATGCTTAAAATGAATTTTGGCATCAAAAGGGCATTTTGGTAATTTACCTAAGGCATATATACTACCTATCATACAATTACTTAAACGACGTGACCATAAGGTATAACCTCGGAAGCTTATTCCCCGTACAACTATGGTCACCTAATGTGTTTGGTGTGATCCTAATGATCGACGAAACGGGTCTGGTTCGAAAGTATAAGCGATTGTTTAGATCGCTTACCTTACGACCCTGTATAAGCACTAAACTAAAAGTGACGAGCTAAGCATGTTAAATAAAACATGCTTAACTAAGTTTAGAAAACAGGTTTGGTATCAAAACAAACGGTTTTGATACCTAAGAGTAGTTTGGTTACAAAATATGCAAGAATGCGCATTTTGGCCGAAACTACGACTCGTCACTGAGCCTAGATAACGTGGTAATCAGTAGGAATAGTCACTAGGGGCTATAACCATCGTGATTACGCTCACGTTATGACGTTCAAATGAACTTTGCATTGACCATAAACTGGTCAATGCAGAATGTCAAACAAAGTTCGACTTTAACGCAAAAAGAATAAAAGAACGAAGGATCACTTACAAAGGGTCCAAGAACGGAAGGTTTGAATCCGAATACTCTCAGGTATGAAGTGTTAAACACAACAACTTAGAGAGCAAATTCAGATTTCAAAGGTGTGGGTTTTTGCAAATGAAAGGGTAGGGAATTTATAGGAAATGGACCACCGTTAGGATCGTCCTCGAATACCGTGCTTTGATCTTGTCCCTACACTTGTTGCAACACCTTGGTACCCAAGTTTGGCCCCCCATGATCAGGTAATGACAAGTGGCATTGGCCTTTGGAGTGTTTAGCAGCTGTTTGCAATTGATTAAACAACTCTTGCTGATCTGAAAGGGCCTCGCGTGACGCCAAGGGGGCTAGGTGTCACGCCTAGGTCCTTCTGATCAGCAAACAGTTTCCAAAGTTTCCATTTCAGTCCCCGTTGTGTATTAAGGCCATTTCCAACATGTTTAAGGCTCGTTAAGTCAACTTTAAGGCCCTAAAATTATGCCTAAACATTGTGGACTTGAAACATGCTCAAAAATATGCCGGATGTTGGTTCGTTTGGTCGTACGATCGCGATGTTCGCTTAATTACGACGGAATGCGCATAAGCGCGAAAAACGATCCAAGTTGCGTGACGAATGGATTTTTTCTTATGCCAAACACTAAAATAAAATATTTTAGTGCTTACATAAATTTTTGGATGTCCGGATGTATTCAGAACGTAAGTTATGCGCGAAAGAGCAAACTTATGCACTTTTTGACACTTTTAGTCCCTGAATGACCCAAAAGTTTATTTTAGCACACCAAACCCCTTAAAACTTATTTCTAAGTTATGTAAAGGTTATTTAAGGTATGTTAAGCCTATTTCACTATTCCGGAGTGTTCGTTGCATTAAACTGGTTATATTTACGCATCAGTTCGCGTATAACCTTCAAGAAAGCGATTTAGAGCTTGAAATCGAACAAGAATTGATATGTGCAAAAGATACACATATTTATGCAGATCCCAAGTATGAAATACAATATTTCATTGGCTTGGTATTTGTTTGAAGGTCGCAGTGACCCAGGTGTCACAGGCACCATCCAGAAACAGCCCTGAGATGTAGGTCACTTGTTGCTCGGGAGCACACTTGCTCATTCTTAGGACAGAGTCTGTCTTTTCAGCCCACCTAACAAATGCAACTGCACCTCCAGTGCCGTCGAAATTCACGGGCTTACAGTCGAGGAATTGCTTGTAGGTGCACCCTGCACATACGTTTGCATTTACAAATGGTGTTAGCAGACGCGCTAGTAATATCCAAATGTATCGTAATATGTCTCAAGCGGCTTAACATTACCATTGGGTGGATTGTTATTGCCGTTGTTGTTGTTGTTCAAAGTGTTCTTGCTTGTCTCTGCTTGAGAGGCCGCGTATTGTGCGATAGCTACGACAATTATCCCTTGGAGTTCTGCCTCATTAGTAGGCATGCGCGGGTCGCGTCGCATCGCGTCGTGGAGGCATCTTCTAAAAGATGATCATGTCGGTCAGGTCATAGTAAGTAAATAATATGCGTACGTAATAACATTCATCAATCACATAATATCACGTGTTATAACATAAAGTAAATAACTCAACAAAGCATGTAGTGAGAACTTTGCCATTGAGCTTCATTAATCACGACCACAATATTGTTTCACACGTTTAATAGTACATCATACATCCAATGATATCATAGGGTCACATCACCCTTAAAAATACAAATCTGTATACACATATCATATACAAAAAGTGTGGTCTCTCAAAAGTCTTCGTAAGCTGGCTCAATCGTGACTTTCTCACCAAAATGATCGACCTGCATCAAACCAAAAATATCTATGCTGATGGCGGAGGAGGAGGAGGAAAACGAGAGAAAAGCAAGCAACGCATGTGCAACCAGTCCTCCTCTAAGGCACAACAGACGCGCAACAAATATGCAATCTGCTGCTCAGATGTCAAGAAACGAACGTCTGAATTAGGGGAAAGCGGACGAGGAGTGTGCGGTGCTGCAAAGGGGGTCTGACAGTGACAAGGCGGACGTGGAGCTCTCTCCAACTCCTGAATACGACGGCTAAGGGCGTCCTGTTGTAGCTGCAGCGATGCAAGTATATCCTCCTTAGTGTACCCCACATGAAATGGGTGGTACGGGTCAGATAATGGCATAACAGGGGGCGTAGTCCATAAAAATGGCTCGCTCGATGGTATGAAAGATGGTGCAGTAGGTGGTGCAACATGAGGAAACTATGACAGAAACGGAAAAGATGATGACAGTACGGGTGGAACAGAAACAGGCGGCTGCCTCGATGAACCCTTTCCAGGACGAGGTGGCGGTATGTCCTGGAGGAATGTGATGGGAAGATCAGTACGGTGGACGTCAGTGGTGTGTGGGTGGAACAACGGAATATCAGTGGGTGCAGAAACAGGTGCTACGGGAGGAGTGACGGGTAGCACAAACGGTGGGTAATCATCATCATCCTCGATCCACCCGTTGCGGGGGTCAGCATAACGAGGATCTATGTGAGCGGCGAAAGGTGCACGGTCAACCAATGCCATCACGGGATCGGGTAAAGGTGCATCAACAACAGGATCATCCACCACTGGTGGAGCAACAACGGGAAGATCAGCAATGGGTGGTGCAAGAGCTGGTGTATCATCAAGAAGAGGGTCGTGCTCTGGTGCAGGATTAGGAGCAACAACAGGCTCGGGGGCCATGATAGGCTCAGGGTCAACCAGGTCCATATCAAAATCGGTAAGAATGTCAAACAATGGATCAATGGGAGCCACTAGCGCCTCTAAGGGCTGGTCCATATGAATAAACTCGATATCATGGTCAGGATCGAAATCAGGGGGAAAAACTGGATCAAAATCGTCATCGATCTCGTGGTCAAACTCAAGCTCGTGTGACGGACCAGGTGCAGCTGACATCGCCACATCGGGGTCGGTATCAGGAGAGTGATGCTGCATACCCAGGTCGTGCAGGGACGCGGATGCCTCAACAATAGGAAGGATAGCATCAACATCGATCGGAGCCCCGCCCTCATAGTCGTCCTCGGGGGACCCTCCTCGAACAAATCAATGTCGTCATCAGACACGACATCGAGTGGCACATCCACCACGGGGAACACAGCAAGCGGAACGGGAGCAGGGATCACCGCAAGAGGGAGATCCCCAGCAGGAATGCCATCAACAGGCTGAATCTCAACTCCGATGTCTAGCAGAGCGAATGGCTGAAAATCATCGTCATCTGTACTCGTGGTGTCTGACGTATACACGTATCCCTCTGATGGTATCTCATCGTCTGACATAACCGCCACGGGGTCCACTGTGTCTGATACTCCTGTGTCTGAAGATGATGGCATGGTGTCTGTATCACAATCACATGTATGCACATATATCAATCATGAAGTCAAATAAACATGTAAGTCACAATAAAGCAAACAAGTAATTCTCCTAGTCTCCCTAGACTACCCTCCCAGCCTCTCAGACTGAACTTCCTAGCCTCTCAGACTAACTCCCTGGTCTCTAAGACCAACCTCCCAGCCTCTAAGACTAAACCTCCCCAATCTCTAAGACTGAACCCTTCAGTCTCTAAGACTGAACCTCCCTCAGCCTCTAAGGCTGAACCTCCCCAGCCTCTAAGGCTGAACCTCCCCAGCCTCTAAGGCTGAACCTCCCCAGCCTCTAAGGCTGAACTCCCTCAGTCTCTAAGACTAAAATATAATTTTTGAAAAAGTGTATTGGTGCCTTTTATTTGTAAAAATGTTTTGTATCCTGGATCTGGACGTTTTAATGTAAAAATGTTTTCGTGAGAGCCCTAGTAATCATAGTCTAGATTCGAGAATAAATCCTAGTTCGCTATGATCGAGGCTCTGATACCAAGCTGTCACACCCTGGCTTTTGCGAAAGCGCGGGTTTATTTGGTGTGACTTCTTAATACCATAGCACAATCATAACAATGCTATATGAAATAAAACACATGATAGTCATCCATTCATTAAGTTTAAAAAGTTACCACAACAACCTTGTTTTAAAAAGTCGACACATAAAACAAATACAACGATGACATGAATTTAAAACGTGTTCACATGACAAACCAAAAGATTTAATAGGACACGGTTTAAGACTTGTAACCCGTCCAGGCAAGGGTCACACCTCCTAAACCTGGATGACATCATTATTCCCTACGCAGCTTGACATGGTTGCATAGTTCGCCAGATCCATTAATTTCCTGAAATACATGTAGTTTGAAAAATCAACAAAAAGTTGACCGAGTTCATGTAAAAGTGAGTATGTATAAACCTTTCATGTATGAATAAAAGTCCCTGGTATGTAGCAATAAGGAAAAAGAGATCACCAATGGGTTGCAAAGCCACTGGTATGTGTGAGAAGGTGCAGGAAAACTCAAACCTAGCAAATTTGTTACCGGGCTTCGGCTAGAAGACACAGTCACCTCTACGGGCCGCCCCGGCCTCACGGGTGTGGGCTCGCTACACCCAAATAGATCTATCACTCTTGTGTCCCTCGGTCCTAACAACGAGGATTAATGGCCTTAAGTGTTTTACCCACCCTCACATGATCTAGTAGTAAACCCTCCCTACGCTAACCATACCATGTAAATAAATGTTTGTAATATTTGTCGCATGTATTTCACCCACGAAGTATAAAACTGAAAACACTAAAGAGAAAAGGGGGACATGAACTCACAGAAGTGCGTATCCTGTAACGTCAACCTCAAACTCGATCTGTTGCGTGACGACCTACACGTACTAATGTCTATTAGACGAACGGGCCGTGCCTTGGCTTAGGGTTTTGAGTTGCGTTACTTTGATATTATACTTGTTAAAATAATATTAATTATTTTAACTTAACTTTTGTCTTTAGGAAAAATAGTTAGGCAACTATTTCGTAACCACACTTCTTAGGTATTTTATATGTGTATTTCCTTCCCAAGGATGGGGGTATTTATACATGTACACTTTGTAGTTCCGAAAAATATACTTTTAAGTCCCACTTAGAAAAATATATTTAAATTACTTGTCTAAAACATCTAAATTCAAAATATACATATTTTTCCCAAAAATATTATATTTTACTTCATAGATTTTCCAAAATAATATTTTTCCAAAAATATACGCATAAGAGTATTTTTCCGAAATATTACATAAGCGACGTTTTTAGTGTTTCGTATTGCAATAATACTTGTGTAACTTAAATATTTATTTCGTGAGGGTTTTGAGTATTATTTTGGAGTCGGAATCTTATGGTATATAATAGTTATATTATTTTATCCTAAAAATAATATAACTAGTTCACATAATAAACAAATAATCACACAAGGGCTTTAGTATATAAAATATATATACTAATATATATTTATCGAATTTTATTTACGAAAATCAACCTCCGGTACTTATTATTTTTATAATAAAGATCATGGCAAAGTTTATTTTGAAAGCCAAGTTAAAAATATATTTGTAACACTTGTTAGAAAAATATTTTCTAAGTGTTGAAATTTTAGAAAAATTTCGCCAGAGTTTCCTTTGTAACTGGAGGCTTCCATGCTTACTAGCATATCATTTTCTTTTGTAAAATCATTTAATCAATTTCTCAATCATCAACATACAACCTCTATTTACCCAACTTGTCAAAAACAAGCATAAACCATAAACTCATGAACTTGAAAATTTATAAAAACATGTAGTAACTTACTAGCACACTTAGTAAGTCTTGTTACCTTTAAAAGTGTGATTAGTTTCTAAAAAACTTTATTTTTAAAGAGTTTGAATATTTACAACTTCTTGTTATATTTTCTAAAAATATTTCTTTATGAAATTTCTTATTACACAAGTGTTTCTACACTTGTTTATCCACTAAAAATGTCTTTAGTTTATGTAAGATCCAAGTTTTTACAAAACTCATAGTTTTCACTTGGTTCTTTCGAAAAACCACTCATGGATCTTTAGATCTACAAGATTGCATCCTATTTTGATCTTTATTTTTCAAGAAAACATGTATTTATTCAAGTTCATAGTTTATGTGTGGATGATTCCATCATCCTACACATTTCTAACTTTCACATCTTGCTAGTTCATGTTTTTAATCATGATCTAGCAAGTCCATATGATGATCCATATCATTTATACTAACAAACAACAAACGACAAGCATAACAACACAAGAATAACATGATTTCATCATCATTTTAACACTACTTCATCTTAAAGTTAGTTCATGTTCAAGACTTGTTTATGTTTCTTTAGAGTTCTTATCATTTCATCATTCTTTTACTATTAACCATCGAAAATATGAAGAGGATGAAGATCTAAGACACTTACCACTAGCACAAGGCTAGGGGAGTTCAAGAGTGTAAAAGTGGTGGTTAAAAGAAGATGAAAGAGGTCCTTGAGCTTCCGAACACACCAAGCTTCGTTGTATGACCTCCAACACCTTTGGATGCCCTTGGATTGCTTGAAAGAAACTTGAAGGTGGTGATGGTGGGTGTGGTCGTTTTGGCCGATCAAGAAGAAGAGAGGAGGAGAAGAGTTGGGTTTGATGTTGTGTTGTGACGTGAGAGAAGGGTAATCTTGTGGTTAATACTTATAAGCTCTAATACTCTATTAACCAAGGTATAATATGTTTCCTTATTCATCAACAAGATCAAATATAATAATCAAGAAAATCAATGGGTGGGTCACCCATGTAACCGTCGCCCAAGGGGGGGGGGTATAGGGTTGGGTTTCAATGATATAGTTAGTGATCTAGTTAGATTTCAAATGTTAAGTTAGTGTGTTATGATGTGTTATTAATTATATAGTGTGTTAGGGTGTTCGGGGACCCTAACTAGCTCAGGAAAATAAAAACAATGTGTTTGGCAATATTTTTGTGTTCTGGGTAAAGTCCGGTTGTTCGGTTGGGTGTTGTCCGTTAAAGTGCTAAATTAATCCATAAAGTGTCTTTTATAATACTTTTAGTGACACATTTAATTCCCAACACTTTGGAAAGTATCTAGGACTATTTTTCCAAGTTTTTGCACTTTACTAGCATAGTTAAATGCTGAATTTTGTTTATTAAGTGTAGAATTCTGCATTTAAAGTGTGTTTTAGGCACTTCCCGGCACTATAACTATCACCTAGTGACACAGTTTTGTGGTCCTCACTTCCCTACACTCCCTACTAATGTAGTATTCTATCTCTGGCTCACATTGGCCTCAAAAACATTGTCTGTCTAGGTGCTGGTATTGTCAGCATGTTTTCTGGGTTATCCGTTCAGTGTGCTAACTGTGCTTTGTGCATCAAGTTTGTCACTAATGTTGGTATGAAATAAATGAAGTGACAGTATGAAATGTGATGCATATGTATGTATGTAACAGAAAATAGAAAGCAGTTTAATCACAGTTGTGATCAAGCACAGTCATTAATCATCAATTAAATATTAATTAAGTGTACAGATACCTGTAATTGTGAGGGTTGTCACAACTAGTACGTGATAACGTCAACTGGAGTCTTGTACAACGCTTGCAAGAGTGTCATTGGTCAATTTTCATGCAATCCAACTATTCTAGTACAACACTTGCAAACATTTAAGGTTCTTGGACCACGTTGAATAGGTAGATTTTTCCATCTAGTGTTCTATCACATGCTACCCTCGAGTATTTCCATCTAACATATCTATTTACAGGTCACGCGATAAAACTTATGAGTGTTAGTCACTTAGTCCTATTCATACTTTGGACCACATAGTCACAAAATGACAATTCTCGATCTATGTCAAAGTATGATATTGATTATTGAAGCATCCATGCCGCAAGTTATGCTATCTTTAAGCCCGCTGCTATGGTCAATGTAACCTAGCGTAAGGGAAATTTATTAAACAAAGAAAATATCACATGTAACGGATGGCATTTTAAAGACTGTGGATGTTTTTAGATATGTTTATTTATATTTTGATTGACAGATTCGGGTATTTCAACCTAGACAACTACAAAAAATAGTACTAATTAAAGTAGATAGTCGTTTACCTATTATATAATCACTTTGAAGGACCGTTTTGTTATGGTGTTCTATTTTATACACAACTTTTATTGGATATGCTCACTTTCTATGTCCTCTTAAAATACTTTTTTATTTTGATTATTTTACTACAATATGTTTTTAAATATATACAACGAGACAGTTACACATAAAATCAGAATTTACAAACTTTTTATGAAAGTTGTTGCCATCTTAAACAACGTGGTAATTGGTAACAACCAACTGTAATAACAAAACACAAATGCTACCACGATAACCAGTCATCTTGCATGGGTGTACTATGGGGTGGTAACGGTGATATAGCATGTTAGCCGGTGTTGCACACCACTCACTCCTTGTGTTAAGGGGCGTTAAGGAGGTTATTTGTTAACATGCTAACTGGATGTTAAGAGACTGAATCAATTCTTATTTTCTTTTTTAAACCAAAAACCACTAAAAATAGGGTTATATGGAGTTAACAATATTAAACCACTTCTTTAGGCCATGAGGTGCACCTTAACATTTTAGGTGTTAATTGTGACTATAACAACCCACGAAAAATGCCCTATTATACCCCAAATACACATAAACGAACCCATTTAACCTTAATTTTAACAAAAATCAAATAAAGCAAAATCCTTGGGTGACTCACGACCCGCGACAGGGATATCCCTGTGGTTCGCAGGGCGCGACCGAGAGTCACCTAGCGGACACTCAACGTGCCACATGGCACGACACACGGCATGTCTCCACTGGTGACTAACCAGACCTAGCCGTAGCTAGGTCTGGCTCGCGGGGTGAGAATGAAAGGAACGAGGCTCTCGCGGGGCGCGAGAGACCTCTGTTTCAGCTATAAAAGGGGCAACCCTATGCCTTTCATTCTCGTTCATTTTCTTTCTCTCTCAAAGCCCCTATAATAGCTAAAAGCTGCTCGATATTATACCCCTAAAACACGAAGCTCTGCCTCATTGTATGTATTTTAACCCTGATCACTAATTTGTTATCCTACCCGATTGATTTAGTGATCCGTAACGCATGTCGAGGTTCTGCCTGACTAAGTTCGTTGGAGTCCTGTCTCGTGTTGTATGGCTAATGTGATTTGGGTTATCTTACTAACACGTGTGCATTGTTTGTTTTTAAAAGAAAATAATCAAGAAGCTATACAAACACCTAAGTTTACAGAGTGAGTCATTCTCTTTTTCTACCAAACTGTTTTTACAAAACCTCAAATAATTTCAGTTATACTTACAATGATTGAGTCTATGTATTCTACAATTTATGCAGGTATGTGGGGTTTTGTATACACTACTAGTAAAGCGTTACTATTGGACAACGAGTTAGCCAATAGTAATATGACCACAGTCATGGAACAGCCAACATGACAAATACTGAATGAGTATACTGGTAGATATAAACATTGTAATCGCTCTCAATACTGTAAAGTTATAAAAGCTTGTTTTGATTAAACTGGGATGCACTCACCAGTATTTATTGCTGATAAAATCTCTTTAAAACGCGTTTCAGTTAACTTATTGTGAACCTATAAGAAGCCAACTATGGATCACTAAAGGCTTAAAGAAGTGGCTGTTGGGATTGAACCCTACTAGAGGAACAGATAATGAAAGCCAAAACCGGATCACAACAGTGGACTCAAAATAAGCAGCTGTTTACACTTGGCTTTCCCCTTGATAGTGGTAATCTAACAGCTGATAGATCTTAAGTACTGCTCACTATAACAACTGATGAACCAAACACTGATGAAACTCTAAAGACTACTGAAGACAAACACTGTTGCTCTATCTACTGTTGTTTCCTAAGTACTGCTGAAGACACAAGCACTGCCCATTCAAAAGACTGATCACCTTTGACGAAAGCACTGATGCTCAACATCAGTGCTCAGGCTACAATAGCGGAACGTGAAGCAGTAGTTGTCTCTTGTTTTGTATTGTACTTATAATCAGTTGTTAAACATCAGTAGTTTGTATATAACAGTGTTTATAGTTTGTTAGGTTTTTAGATGTCACTATCATGGTGACGTCAGCTGAGATGCCTCAGTGGTTTGGTTTGCCTATAAATGGAGCAGTATCCTGTACTGTTACATTCAATTGACTGAGTGGATTCTTCTTCTCCAGTCCAATCCTTTCATCTTGTGCAACCAACCTTGGAGTATCAGGCTGAGGGGGAGCTTAGTTCAGTAAGCATGCTTGTAATCATTTGCTTTGTAATTGAATCATTCAACTTAATGAGAAGCATTTGTTTATCAAACTATTTTCCACTTAGATTGTGCTTACAAAGTTTGTTTTCATTTCCGCTGCACTTAATCTTATTTTATATTCATTGATTTGTCAAATATATACAAACAAGCACAATCATGATAGCCTCCGATCCTAACAATTAGTATCAGAGCCTAGACAGTCAAATTCGATCTAACAATCAATTTGACGTAACAGTTCAGCTCAAAATTCATTGATACTAAGGTTGATTGTATTTAGTTGAAAAACAGAGCCACGAGAAATCATGTTCAAAATGATGGATCAGATTCTCTATAAAACAACCAAGATGTCATAACATCCACAAATTTCAGAAAACAAGTGATGTCATGTAAAAATCACCCATAGTTTTCAGATCTGAAAACATGTCTGGTAATTATGGTATGACTATCTTCATTTAAAATTGATCTCAACTGTTGATATGAAATTTGTGATGATTTCATATATTTTATACTAAAGTATGAACCTCAGATTAACGAAACCTATGTTCATATAAACATTAGTGTTTTGCTAACATAGAAAGAGGGAAATAAAACTTTAGTCGTGAAATCTTATGTGTTAAAAGGCAGGTTGAGAATCTTCAAAAGGACCAAATCAACACTGTCAAAACACATTAAGAAAATCTGGGGTCAAAACAGTCCAAATCATACGTAATGTGAGAATTGGTAATAAAACATATACAAATGTGGCCAGATCTCTCAAAACATTGCTGAAAATGATTTGGATTGAGTATTCTTTCATTAAAAACCTCCCAGTAAGTACTTTATTAATTATGAATGGGAAGGGTAAAAAGGGAAGAAGAAAAATTACAAAAACTCAAAAGTGTGTTTATCTCAAAACTTTTGAAGTCAAAAGAAAAAGAGTATAAACATAAAACACTTATGAGTCCAAAGTTGGGTAAACAATGGTCATCATACAATTGTGTGCATTCATCAATACAGGAATTGTACAGGTAACAATGGCATCTCCAGTGATTGACCTTAAAAGAAGAATTTACAATCAATTGACAAGAAAATGATCCTAAACAGTGGTCAAAATAACTTGAGAATGATATGATCATGAGCTTATTTGGAAAGTTACCAGATCCTTTTGATGATATTTTCAAAATTTTTACAGAAATTTTTATCATAATAATACAGATATATTATTGTTTTTATATATAATATATTATGTTCTTTTACTCATTTTTGATAGTAAAAAGTTCATCTCTGGTCAGGATGTAATTTCCTTTGTTTTTGTGTGAAATTACTATTCCTAAAATTGATCAAAAGGAAATGGTATACATGTCAAGGTCATGTTAAGCTCAAGTTTATTTATCACAGATCAAAATTGATTGCAAATTAATTTTGAACTACTGAGATACTTATGTTCTAGTTAAAATAATTAGACACAAAATGAGTAGTCTTAGTAGAAAAGCCTTCATCATCTGGGATGCTAAACCACTGTCAGGAAATAGTGAACATGTGGCAAACCTAGAACATAATTTCCTAAGAAAAACTGCTGAAAATTAAACTTGATAATCTACATCTAAAATGTAGTAAAGAATAGCATTCCCGCAGAATAATAGATGTTGGAAATGATATTGAGCTTATACAAGACAAAATCATTACCCACATCTAAACAAGCAGATGCTATAATTATTTGTCAAAAGTCAAAACACTGCTGCACAAACAGTTGTTATACTAATGGTCTTCATTATTGCTTTCAACCACTATTTTACCTTAACTGTTGTTGTGCCTCAACATCTGCTCTCTAAAAGTCTGTCCTCTGCTGAAAGTCAACCCTTACTTCTTTAAAAAAACACTGATGTTGAAAATCATTGTTCTATCCACTGATACACTATCCACTATCCACTGATAGTGAAAATCACCCACTACTTCATTTTATTACCGTTGTAACTACTGATGCTTGATCCATCAGTGGCTGTCAAAACAACTGTCCTCCATTATTTACCGTTTCATCAGGGGTTGGCACGTGGTCAGTTTTTAGCCGTCAGATTATTATAACCGCTGCCACATCAGCATTCACTTTTTCCCCTACAATAAAAACCCTGATTAAACCCAAACAGGGGCTCACACTGTCGAATTGAATTCCAAACATTCTCTTCACAAAGCAGTTTCCCACTCATAACTCCAAAACATTCTTCGATCTTCTTCATCAAAAATGACGAAATCAAAATCGAAGTCAAAATCAAAATCATCTTCTTCCTCCGCTCCCACAAACGCCACTCAAATGGCCGCTGAACCCATTGAAATTCCATACAAATCACCTCACAACTATTTGGGTCTCATCACAAAACCCACCTCCACCAACACTTTCAACTCCATCATAGACATCATATCTGCATCAAAGTATAAAACTTTGCTTACAGCAGATGCTCCCATTTATCAAGAAACCCAGAGAGAGTTTTGAAAAAATGCCACTCTTGAAAAACAAGATAACGTCATCAAATCCATAAACTCCTCAATAAAGGGTAAAGTCATCCAAATCTCTCCGCAATCTATTTCAGAATTCTTTAACCTCGACGATCAGAAAAACTTCTTTTTCAAAAACCGAGTTGAAAAATGATTTCCTGAACAGGGGATATGCAGAACAACCTAAAAAAGATACCTTACAAAAAGGTTATTTCCCCTATGCACCCAGGTTTTTGTTTCACACTCTTTTAATGTGTGTTTCAAATAAAACAACCTCTTTTAATGAAATACCATTAAAAATCCAATGTCTGGGATACGCTATTTGTAACATTTGTGCTTGTAATCATTGTGAACAGTTCAGTTATCAATAAAACAGTGTTATTTGACCCCAATGTTTGTTTGGTTGTGTTTTACATTTTTCATATTTTAACTTTTGTTCAATTTCAAACTCTACATCGATTTCTGGAGAATTATACGCAAACTAGTACATAAACGTACTCAGTTTAATGCGACAAACACTCCGGAACATCAACATATACTCAACATACCTTAAATAACCTTTACATAACTTAGAAATAAGTTTTGAAGGCTTTGATATGGCAAAAACAAGTTAATTCGCTTACAGGGACTAAACTTGACAAACTGCGAAAGTATGCCAATTTGAACTGTAACGAACATTCCGGAACATGTCCATAACTTAAAGATACCATAAATATCCTTTACATGGCTTAGAAATAGGCCTTGAGGGGTTTGGTATGCTAAAATAAACTTTAGGGTCATTCAGGGACTAAAAGTGTCAAAAAGTGCACAAGTTTGCACTTTCGCGCATAACTTACGTTCTGAATACATCCGGATATCCAAAAATTTATGTAAGCATCCTAGTATTATGCCTTAGTGTTTGGCATGAGAAAAATCCATTCGTCGCGCAATTTGGATCGTCTTTCGCGCTTATGCGCATTCCGTCGTAATTAACCGAACATCGCGACCGTACGGCCAAACGAACCGACATCCGACATATTTTTGAGCACATTTTCAGTTCCCTATACTTTAACATCATTTTAGAGCTTTGAAATGAGGTTAACGGGGCTTAAACGTGCCAAAAACGCATCAAATACCAAGTTTTGGTGCTGCAGGGACCAAAACTGCAATTCTGCCAAACTATGGGCTTACGGACCGTAAGCCATAAGCCATATGGTCCGTTAGGAGTCCCCAGTACAGCAGAACCCACATTAAATGCTGATTGGCTCTTCAAGTTTCGAAAGACCAAATGGCCCTTGCCTCTTCCAGCAAATAAGGGGCAACCTCTGACTTACCACAACATTGTGACAAGTGGACGGATAAGATCGTGGCACGAAATCCAAGAAACGATCCTAACGGTTCCACTTTTCCTATAAATACCCCCCCCCCATTTTGCTCAAAACCCACACAATCTGATCTTAAGGCTCTAAGTTGGAACCATTGTTTCATACCTGAGCCGTTTTGATCTAGATTAGCATACGGGGACCCTCCGTAAGTATTCTTTCGTTCTTTTATTCACTTTTCGAGTCCGAAAGTCAACGTTTTGTTGACTTTCTGCATTGACCAGTTTATGGTCGATGCGAAGTTCATTAGAACTTCATAACGTGAGCGTAATCACGATGGTTATAGTCCGTAGTGACTATACCTACTGATCACCACGTTATCTAGGCTCAGTGACGAGTCGTAGTTTCGGCCAAAATGTGCATTCTTGCATATTTTGTAACCAAACTACTCGTGGGCATCAAAGCCGTTTGTTTTGATGCCAAACCTGTTTTCAAACTTAGTTAAGCATGTTCTAACATGCTTAGCTCGACACTTTTAGTTTAGTGCTTATATAGGGTCGTAAGGTAAGCGATCTAAACCATCGCTTATACTTTCGAACCCGACCCATTTGGTCGATCATTAGGATCCGACCAAACAGATTAGGTGACCATAGCTATAACCATCCGAGGTTATACCTTGTGGTCACGATGTTAGGCGTTCCAGACGCGTTCTACGCGAACGACGCGTAAGGTAGCATAAGCTACCTAAACGGGTCATGATGGGTCGCAAGCACTTAGGTTAGGTTTCATTTTAGTATGTAGGCTTTGTTAAACCATATTACACGAGTCTCTATACTCGTTTGGTTTACGAACCCGCATACTATTCGATCCTTCCGATTTGGTCCGGTATATTGACATAGCTACCTATTAGGTGCCGTTTGATATTCCGTGATCTCTAGCATTATTTGGTTATTACACAAGAACTACAAAGCAATCTCAGGTGAGTACATTGAACCCCTCTTTTACTGTTTTCCAAACTGTTTTGGGGTGAAACACATGTGCCTATCTGTTACATTCATGCTTTCCATGTTTTCACATCACATGCCTGCTATGTTGTTAGTACATTATAGTACACGATTTCATTACATTTCATGCTATGTATGCCCATTGTGTGCGTACTTAGTACATTGATTTACATTACATTTCTGTTGCATATGTTTACTCAGCATATGGACACATTGATTTACATTACATTTTTGTTGCATATGTTTACTCAGCATATGGACACATTGATTTACATTACATTTCTGTTGCATATGTTTACTCAGCATATGGACACATTGATTTACATGAACATTTCTGCTGCATATGTTTACTCAGCATATGGGCACATTGATTTACATGAGCACTTCTGCTTCGTATGTTTACTTAGCATACTTAGTACAATTGTTCACATCACATGCCTTCATTTTGTTATGACATTTGGTTTGTTTAACATGGGACAATACATTCATTAACATTGATCACGCCGTTCGTTAGTAGGTAGTGGTACCATAGGAATTGACAACTCCCGTTTCTGAAATCCTGGGTTTGATAGGATTGGAAGGAATGACCGAATTCGATATACATAACTTAGATAAGCCTTTAATTTGTTTAAGGGTTTATCGCCGCAGTCTCAAGGCTTGGATGTATGCATAGTTTACAATACCGCATAAATGTTAATATCAATAGAGCATGCATTTTTCCATAGAACATAACGTTGATTTAAACCACGTGTTACTTCAACGACTTGTTTTGTGCATTTTACATATGGTTTAAGTTGATACATTTCGCTTACCTTACATGATACATTTTGGGATACACATTACATGGTTTACATTGAACATAAACATTTGACATGGTTTACACAATAACACTTGACATTTGGCTTATACATTAACATGTTTACATTGATGGTTTGGTTTGAGTAAGTGATTAAGTAACGAAGCGTGTGTAATATGATACAAGCATGGTGGATACGCCGCTGGTACTTCCTATATATAAGTGTTTGTATGGTATTACACATCGTAGCGTTATTTGAATCATTTCATTTTGAGACATAGAACATTTTATACAGATAACACGCTTTTCACAAGACATTGATTTACAAACAACTTATCTTATTCAACTCATTTTACTTGGTTACTCGTTTAACCTTGCATATCATCTGATATTATCGTTTTTCAAATAATTCACAAGACAAAGCAAAATACGAGGTTCATGACTAACATTTTCTCAAACATAAGTCATGAATCCCATTTTCACAAAAACTATGTATCTCACAGGCATTTTTATGCTGACGTACCTACTTTCACATGTGTTTTCAGGAGCTGTTCCATAGGAAGTTGATCACGATACTAGGGCGGACCTGTGCCTTAGAGACTAAAACTGAAGATAGACTTAGTTAACTATGTTATAAACTCTTTATTTTCCTGTTTAAGACAATGTACTACCCTTGTTTAATAAATAAAATGTAACTTTAATTTCCATGGTTGTATAACAATTAATTCTGTCCACAACACTCCCCGGCGTTTCCGCCGCGGTTGCATGTTACACGCGGTCGGGAGTGACAGAAGAGTTGGTATCAGAGCCATTGGTTATAGGGAATTAGGTTATTAGTAATGCTTTGACCTAGACTATAACTTTCTAGGACCCTAACACAATTTATCTTGTGTTTAGAGTTTAAAACATGCACATCACCTATCCTTAGGTGACAACCACAACGGGAACTTCGGTTCCGAATCCGCTTTGAAAATTAATCATCTGTTCTAGGATGATTGATTACTAGGTTTTGAACCCTTTGTTATAAGGTTTTGAACCCTCTGTTATATGGTTTTGAACCTCTTTGGATTTCAAAAATCCCATCAAAGTTTTGGGTTAATAGTGTGAACACGTGCGAACTGGAAGAGTGAATGCCTGTACCCTGGGTTTTCTGTCTAAGGCTAAAGTGTTTGTACAAATCCACATAATCGGACCAGTCACTCTTACCTGGGAACTCTTGGGGTGAGTGTTCACTTATAGGCGAGCATGTCTTCGCGATACACTAATTCTGACCCATTTACTTTGACTAGACATTTCATGTCGCTTGTTTGCTTTGCGATGCATAACCGCCATCTTTGCTTTTGTTGATTTTGCTTCATCTCATCCTCTTCATCCAATCATCTCACTCGTTTCATTTCATGTTTTTCTCTTCTAGAATGCCTCCTCGACGCGACAACCAGATAGCTACTGCCGAGCTGGCAGAAATTATTGCGCAGCAGATGGCTGCTCAATTCCCAAATCTCTTTGCTCAATGGAACCAGGCCAACAACAACAACAATGGTATATGCAAATACAAGGATTTTAACTCGGCTAAGCCACTCAAGTTCAGTGGTTCTGAAGGAGCAACTGGGCTTCTTCAGTGGTTCGAGAGCATCGAGAACACTTTTCGCCACGTGCAGTGTCCGGATAATCGCAAGGTCGAGTTTTCTTCAAGCGTGTTTCAGAAGAGGGCTCTCACATGGTGGAATGGGGTTATGAGAGATCAAGGTGCAGAAGTTGCTCTAGCTCAGACATGGGCTGAACTGAGAGCTCTTATGATGAGGGAGTTTTGTCCTCGTCATGAACAACGAGCGTTGGAGAAAGAATTTGATGTTTTGAAGCAAGATAGTGGCGAGCACAGGGCTTATACTGATAGGTTTGAGGAGTTGAGTCTGCTTTGCCCAACTATGGTTACCCCACTCGATAAGGCCATCGAAAGGTACATCGACGTCCTACCTAACTCAGTACAAGACATCCTCACTGGTAGCAACCCTACCACACTCCGTCAGGCAATCGAGTTATCAGCGACACGGACTGAGTCGCAGATTCGGAAGAATAAGCTACACAGGAAGGGTGACAAGGGCAAGAAGCAGTCGGCTGACAAGGAAGATAGCAAGAAAGGTCAAAACAAGAAGGGAAAGGATTCTTGTTCCTCAAGGGGGTCAAGGAAGCGTAAGGCTTCCCAAAACTATGCTGTCACTGCCCAAGCTAACCAGGCAGCTCCCAACCAGCCTCCAGCAAAGAAGCCCTATTCAGGGAGTGCACCTTTGTGCAATCAATGCAACAGTCACCATCAGCCGCAATATCAGTGCCGTTTCTGTACTAACTGTGGGAAGTCGGGTCATCTTGCCGATGTTTGTCGGTTTGCTCAGAATCGCGCAGTTCAGAACCCTACTCAACAAGTTGCTCAGCAACAGGGTCAGGCTGTGTCACACCACCAAAATCCACCTGTGGAGTATCACCGCTTAGGAGCGTGACTGACCAGGATCAAGCCACCAATCATATAGAACAATATATATATAGTAAGAGTAATTGCCATTAAACCAAACCAAATCCATATGAAAGGTGTTCCAAAAACATAAGTAAGTTATCATTGTTTAGCGGAAGCGTATGAATAAAACCCATCATAATGAAGTATCAAATGTCATAAGTGTTTAACAAACTATCACGATCCAAACCCACAACGACCAGCTCCGCCCTGTGCAAGCTCCATGTATCTAACGACCTGCAAGGCATGTAACAGAGGATCAACAACTAGTTGAGCGAGTTCACGGAAAGTAAATGCGTAAGAGTATGTTCGTTTGTAACAGGTGGCTCTACTGGGCCGAAAGTACGTTCTATTGGTGGGGGCTTCCCATGTTGTATATCCACTAGACTATTCGTAACCATATGTGTTCTTCACAATCCAAGAAAAGTAGTAAGTATAAGTTCACGTAGGTCTTACGTGAGTATCCTTCACATCCGAGGATAGTAATTAAGTATAAATATCCTTCACAACCGAGGATAGTAATATGTATAAGTATCCTTCACAACCGAGGATAGTAGTATGTATAAGTATCCTTCCCAACCGAGGATAGTAGTATGTATAAGTATCCTTCACAACCGAGGATAGTAGTATGTATAAGTATCCTTCACAACCGAGGATAGTAGTAAGTATATGTGTACGTAGATTGCACGTATGTGTCCTGCACAACCGAGGACGATGGTATGGTAGTCTAGTAATAGTGTCAGTACGAATCTATTCAACCTTATTCCTTTAAAACCCATTCCCAAGCCCCGGGAATCCCATGCCTTAGTAAGAGTGTGAACTCACCTTGGTTTGCTCGGTATGCTAGGTTATGCACTCACAAGTAATCAGTCAAGTCCTATTGTATGCATGTATAGTAAATCAGTTCAAGTTTGTAAAGTTTCTCGTGCAATTAATACCATAGAGCATGTTTGAAAATCGATATCATGCATCAGTGTCAGTTAATCACATTCGTATAGAATCCACGTTTCACATAAAGGCTTTCTCATTTTAATCTAACAATAACATCCGCGCGTAGTTGGATTAACACACTTTGCATAGATCACATGCGCAGCAGAGTTAGTCAGGACCGAATTACAGTTAATTCATGTGACGTGGCTATCATACGGAGTTAATCATATTAACATACATAGCATTTGTGGCTTAGCAGAGTAACTTTCATATCTTAACAGATTCACCATGATACAACATACATTCACAGCTTTGTTTTATCATCACATAAAGTCTGATAGGTCTTGCCCTATCTACAACTCGGACAGACAAGTGTGGGGGGGGGGATTCCCCTGTTTAAAAGTTGGACAAAGGGTAATGGCCAACAACTCGGACATTGGGTCATGGTTTAAAACTCAGACAACATACTTAACAAATTCGGACCATGTGAGCTTTAAAAAGTCGGACAGACTTATGCCATATAAACTCGGACATCCTTATTACTCTTTAAAGTTCGGACATTTCAAGACACTTACAAAAATCGGACATCCTTATGCTTTCAAAAAGGTCGGACCATTACATATATATAAAGTCGGACTCATGCTTCTTTAACAAAAGTCGGACTTCATCCATACATAAAAAAAACTCGGACCTCATGATCATTAAAAAAAAGGTCGGACATCACCATGTTTAAATAATTCGGACTAAGTGTGTTGTGCATGAAAGTCGGACAACACCATGGAGTCTAAAACTCGGACCATGACAAGATTACAAAGGTCGGACCAAGTGATATATATCAAAACTCGGACCTATATAATATTGAAGCTCGGACATGATAACATATTAATAAACCTCGGACATGATTAATAAACCTCGGACATGATAATATATTCATTCACAAAACCCTGAGAACATTTCAATCATTCGTTCATTGAGATTAAAGCAGTTACACTTTACGCATTTCTACAGTTACGTTCTATAGTTCATATGATCTAGAAACCCTAATTCATGTATACAGAGTGCAGATTTCATAAGCAATCAATTAACGATTACAACAATCATTCGGTGAACAATCTTATCGCCATACAACTAATCATTCATCATATCACAATAATCAACATCAATTGAAAACACAGAACCATCATATGATAACCTAGGGTTTTCAAGAATTACAAGAATCATGCATTGTTAACAATCCAACAATCAATAAACAATGATTACACAATTACCTTGAATGGTTCTAGAGAAATAGAGAAATCGAAAGTGATGAATGCCTTGTGCCAATGATGGTGGTGATGATGATTGCTAGGGGATTAGAGAATTGCAAGTACGTGTTTTGTTTTGTGTGCAAATGATTAGTAAAAAGGGATTAGGGTTAAGTATCTCTAGGATTTCACTAATTACCCTCTACCTCCCTAAGTATCATATTTTACACATGTACACCATCTCATAACCATTTACTAGTTTCACCACCAAGTTCTTATATTTACCAAGTCTTTCACAATTAACAAACAACCATGCACAATCACACAATACGATTTATTGCATCAAAACGTATATAATTCCATAGCAATTAATTGTGCAATTAATCAACTAAACAATACAAGAACGTGCAATAAATACGAAATAGAAATCTTGGAAATTCGAGTTGTCACATTATCCCCAACTTAAAAGAAATTTCGTCCCGAAATTTGGTACGCACTCACTGAGGAAGCTAGGTAAGCTGTATTGTTCACTGGTTTTCCTGGGGTGTCACATCATCCCCCCGTTGATTTGGAATTTTGTCCCGAAATTCAGTAATAGTAGCTTCAGCCTCAGTAGTGGTTGCATTGGTTCCGAATAACTGGGGGTACTTTTCTGTCATCTGGTCTTCGCGTTCCCAGGTGTACTCTGGGCCACGTTTGGAGTTCCAACGAACTCGAACAAGAGGGATTCTCTTGTGTTTGAGGGCCTTAACATCCCGGTCCGTGATTTCAACTGGTTCCTCGACGAACTGCAACCGCTCGTCGATAGTGAGTTCCATGAAAGGAATTATGAGAGTCTCATCTGACAGGCACTTCTTCAGATTCGACACGTGGAATACGTTGTGAACTGCACCGAGTTCAGCTGGTAGGTTTAGTCTGTAGGCTACCTTGCCTATACTTTCAGTGATCTCGAACGGTCCAACATACCGTGGATTGAGCTTGCCTCGTTTACCAAAACGAACCACACCCTTCCAGGGTGAGACTTTAAGTAAGACCCGGTCCCCGATCTGAAATTCCAATGGCTTCCTACGCTTATCTGCGTAGCTTTTCTGGCGATCACGAGCTGCCGCCATGCGTTGTCGTATTTGTACTATTCGTCCAGTAGCGTCAACTACCATTTCTGGACCTGTAATCTGACTATCTCCCACCTCTGCCCAACCGAGAGGTGACCGACATTTACGTCCGTACAATGCCTCGAATGGAGTGGCTTGTATGCTGATGTGGTAACTGTTGTTGTACGAGAACTCCACTAACGGGAGGTGCTTTTCCCAGCCGTTGCCGAAATCGATAACACACGCCCGAAGCATGTCTTCTAGGGTTTGAATCGTGCGCTCAGACTGTCCATTCGTCTGAGGGTGATAAGCTGTGCTCATGTCTAGTCGAGAGCCAGAAGCTTTGTGCATTGCTTGCCATAGTTCTGACGTGAATCGTGCATCGCGATCCGAAATGATGGATGTGGGCACCCCGTGCCTCGAGACTATTTCCTTTACGTATAGGTATGCTAGTGTGGAAAACTTGTCTGTTTCTTTGATTGCTAGGAAGTGAGCAGACTTGGTGAGTCGATCCACGATCACCCAAATAGTATCGTTCCCACGCTGGGATCTAGGTAGGCCTGTAACGAAATCCATGGAAATTTCTTCCCATTTCCATTGTGGTATCTTGGGTTGCTGAAGTAGGCCTGAGGGTTCTGGTACTCTGTCTTGACTCTCGCACAAGTCAAACATTTGCCGACGTAAGTTGCAATGTGGGCCTTCATGCTAAGCCACCAGTATGTAGTTCTAAGATCGTGGTACATTTTATCCGAGCTTGGATGTACCGAGTAGCGAGACTTATGAGCTTCATCCATCACAAGTTCTCGTAAACCGCCGTACAGTGGGACCCATATACGTCCTGTTACATAGTAGGCGCCGTCTTCCTTCTGTTCTAATCGTTGCCTTGAGCCGCGTAAAGCTTTAGCCTTTACGTTTTCTGGTTTCAATGCTTCCACCTGAGCATCTCATATTTGTGCAGGAAGATCAGACTGAATAGTGAGCTGCAAAGCTCGTACACGCCTAGGTAGAGTGTATTTTCGACTGAGAGCGTCAGCCACAACATTGGCTTTGCCTCGATGGTACTTGATGGCGCATCCGTAATCGTTGGGTAACTCGACCCATCGTCGTTGACGCATGTTCAATTCTTTCTGCTTGAAGATATGCTCGAGACTCCTGTGATCGGTGTAAATTGTGCACTTGGTACCGTACAGGTAGTGTCGCCATATCTTGAGTGCGAAAACAACAGCTCCCAGCTCTAAATCGTGCGTCGTGTAGTTCCGTTCGTGAACCTTCAATTGACGAGAAGCGTAGGCAATAACTTTATCCTGCTGCATCAATACACAACCCGGTCCCTGTATCGATGCGTCACAATAGACCACAAAATCGTATGTGCCCTCTGGCAGTGAGAGAATAGGCGCGCTGCAAAGCCTATCCTTTAAGTACTGAAAAGCGGTTTCCTGGGAATCACCCCAACGGTAGGTGACACCTTTCTGTGTCAGCATAGTAAGCGGCTGTGCGATCTTGGAGAAGTCTTTGATGAATTGTCTGTAGTACCCCGCCAAACCCAAGAATTGGCGTATTCCCGTCGGTGTACGTGGTGCAGGCCAGTTTCTGATCGAGTCAACCTTGGATGGATCGACATGGATCCCATCCTTGTTTACCACGTGGCCTAAGAAGTGAACTTCACGAAGCCAGAAGTCGCATTTTGAAAACTTGGCGTACAGTTGTTCCTTTCGAAGAAGTTCCAAAATAAGTCATAAGTGCTGCTCGAATTCCTCCTGACTCTTGGAGTAGATCAGAATGTCGTCGATGAAAACGATGACGAACTTGTCAAGATAGGGTTTACACACCCTGTTCATAAGATCCAAGAAAACTGCAGGCACGTTCGTAAGCCCAAATGGCATGACTAGGAACTCGTAATGACCGTAGCGAGTTCTGAATGCTGTCTTGGAGACGTCCCCCTCCTGGACTCTCAGCTGATGGTAACCTGACCTCAAGTCTATCTTGGAGTAGTAGCACGACCCTTGCAACTGGTCGAATAAGTCGTCTATACGCGGAAGAGGATAACGGTTCTTCACCGTCACCTTGTTGAGTTCTCGGTTGTCTATGCACATCCTGAAGGTACCGTCCTTCCGTTTCAAAAATAACACTGGAGCTCTCCAAGGCGAAGAGCTTGGACGAATAAAGCCCTTTTCCAAGAGCTCGTGTAGCTGCTTTGACAGTTCTTCCAGTTCGGTTGGAGCTAAACGATACGGTGCTCGAGCTATGAGTGCTGCTCCTAGAGCGAGCTCGATTTGTAATTCGACCTGACGATGAGGCGGTAGGCCAGGTAAATCTTCAGGAAACACCTGAGGAAAGTCGCGTACAACTGGATGGTCTTCCAACTTCTTTTCTTTCGTTGATACGTCAGTAACGAGAGCCAAAATTGCGGTGTGACTCTTCCGTAAACATTTCTGAGCCTTCAAGAAAGAGGTGATGCCAACCACAGCACCACTCTTGTTGCCTTGAACTTCGAGAGGTTCTTGACCAGAACGAGGAATGCGAACAATCTTTTCTTTGCATAGGATTTCTGCTTGCTGTTGCTGCTGGCGATTCCGATTTGCAGGCCGTGGGCTCCTGAATCCTTAGCTTCATGGCCCATCTTGAGACACCTCTGGCAACGTCCCTCGTTGCACTAACCACCGTGGTGTCTGCTGCATTAGTTACACTTTGGGTGAATTCCCCGATATCCACCATGCCCCTAACCACCAGAAGTTGGCTGACTCGGCTCTGGTGATCACTATTCTTGCGCTGCTGCTGTGCTTGAGACTGAACGGTAGCTGAACCCTTGCTGGAATACCCATCCCATTTCCGCTTGTTGTCACTAGGAGTAGCGGGAGTAGCAGAAGTGATAGCGGTAGTAATAGTGCTGATACAACTAGGCAGCCTGTTCTGTTCCACTGCCTGATCCGTGAGGCGGTGAGCAAGACGCTGAATGTCTTGGATATCGTCGAGGTTAGCCGATGTAGCATGGCTCTGAATCTCTAAGGCTAGACCCTTGAGGTACAATTCGATACGCTTGCTTGGAGGGTCCACCATGGTTGGACACAAATTGGCCAGTTCGTTCGACCGTTTCGCATAAGCTTCAATTTCTGACCCCGTCATTTTCGAATGGTAAAGCTCCACGTCCAACTTGTGGATGTCATCACGCGTGCAGTATTCCCTTTTTAATGAGTTCCTTAAAATCGTTCCAAGGGGTGGCGTTAGCAGCTGCCAGCCCTAATATCTGTACTTGCGCGTTCCACCAGGTTAGCGCGATTCCTTCCAAAGTACCAGTGGCGTACTTGACCCTGCGAGCCTCAGGGCATTCACACATCTCAAATACTGACTCGAGCTTCCCAAATCAATGGAGTAGTCCCACTGCTCCTTCTGTGCCACTGAATGTGCTTGGACGACAGTCCATGAAGTTCTTGAATGTGCAGACAGGTTGTTGTGCGTTCTGACCCGTTGCACGAGAAAGATAGGTCAAGGTTAAGCGCGAGAGTTGGGTCACGAGAGTAGGATCTAACATCCTAGGATAGGTTTGGAATAGCAGGTTATACCTCCTGCTTGTGCGGCTGCAAGCGCCGCAGCAACTTGTTCGTTAATGAGAGCCGTCAACTGGGCTTGAGTCATGTTAACACGTCTAGACATGATCTTCATTGCAAATGTAACGTAAGTGAGAGGTGTTCGCGAGTAGTGAGATGACAGAAGAGTGTAAGCACGTAGGTGTTCTCAAGCAATAACAAGTAGTGAGTAATGTAATCTAAGCATACCACGAGCAGAGTTCTATGCAATTCTAGCATGTAGGCAATAAACATAAACCTTATTACCTAGGATGTCGAGTCTTGCACGTGGAGCGAAGCGTCGTTGTGGATCGTTGAGAGCACTGTTCTGGTTATAGTCTGGTTTTAATAAAAACCATTTCCCATATTAAAACCAAGTTCTCTATAACCAATGGCTCTGATACCAATCTGTCACACCCCCAAAATCCACCTGCGGAGTATCACCGCTTGGGAGCGTGACTGACCAGGATCAAGCCACCAATCATATAGAACAATATATATATAGTAAGAGTAATTTCCATTAAACCAAACCAAATCCATATGAAAGGTGTTCCAAAAACATAAGTAAGTTATCATTGTTTAGCGGAAGCGTATGAATAAAACCCGTCATAATGAAGTATCAAATGTCATAAGTGTTTAACAAACTATCACGATCCAAGCCCACAACGACCAGCTCCTCCCTGTGCAAGCTCCATGTATCTAACGACCTGCAAGGCATGTAACAGAGGATCAACAACTAGTTGAGCGAGTTCGCGGAAAGTAAATGCGTAAGAGTATGTTCGTTTGTAACAGGTGGCTCTACTGGGCCGAAAGTACGTTCTATTGGTGGGGGCTTCCCATGTTGTATATCCACTAGACTATTCGTAACCATATGTGTTCTTCACAATCCGAGAACAGTAGTAAGTATAAGTTCACGTAGGTCTTACGTGAGTATCCTTCACATCCGAGGATAGTAATTAAGTATAAGTATCCTTCACAACCGAGGATAGTAATATGTATAAGTATCCTTCACAACCGAGGATAGTAGTATGTATAAGTATCCTTCACAACCGAGGATAGTAGTATGTATAAGTATCCTTCACAATCGAGGATAGTAGTATGTATAAGTATCCTTCACAACCGAGGATAGTAGTAAGTATATGTGTACGTAGATTGCACGTATGTGTCCTGCACAACCGAGGACGATGGTATGGTAGTCTAGTAATAGTGTCAGTACGAATCTATTCACCCTTATTCCTTTAAAACCCATTCCCAAGCCCCGGGAATCCCATGCCTTAGTAAGAGTGTGAACTCACCTTGGTTTGCTCGGTATGCTAGGTTATGCACTCACAAGTAATCAGTCAAGTCCTATTGTATGCATGTATAGTAAATCAGTTCAAGTTTGTAAAGTTTCTCGTGCAATTAATACCATAGAGCATGTTTGAAAATCGATATCATGCATCAGTGTCAGTTAATCACATTCGTATAGAATCCACGTTTCACATAAAGGCTTTCTTATTTTAATCTAACAATAACATCCGCGCGTAGTTGGATTAACACACTTTGCATAGATCACATGCGCATCGGAGTTAGTCAGGACCGAATTACAGTTAATTCATGTGACGTGGCTATCATACGGAGTTAATCATATTAACATACATAGCATATTTTACAACGTTTGTGGCTTAGCAGAGTAACTTTCATATCTTAACAGATTCACCATGATACAACATACATTCACAACTTTGTTTTATCATCACATAAAGTCTGACAGGTCTTGCCCTATCTACAACTCTGACAGACAAGTGTGGGGGGGGGGGGGCTTCCCCTGTTTAAAAGTTGGACAAAGGGTAATGGCCAACAACTCGGACATTGGGTCATGGTTTAAAACTCAGACAACATACTTAACAAATTCGGACCATGTGAGCTTTAAAAAGTCGGACAGACTTATGCCATATAAACTCGGACATCCTTATTACTCTTTAAAGTTCGGACATTTCAAGACACTTACAAAAATCGGACATCTTTATGCTTTCAAAAAGGTCGGACCATTACATATATATAAAGTCGGACTCATGCTTCTTTAACAAAAGTCGGACTTCATCCATACATAAAAAAAAACTCGGACCTCATGATCATTAAAAAAAAGGTTGGACAACACCATGGAGTCTAAAACTCGGACCATGACAAGATTACAAAGGTCGGACCAAGTGATATATATCAAAACTCGGACCTATATCATATTGAAGCTCGGACATAACATATTAATAAACCTCGGACATGATTAATAAACCTCAGACATGATAATATATTCATTCACAAAACCCTGAGAACATTTCAATCATTCGTTCATTGAGATTAAAGCAGTTACACTTTACGCATTTCTACAGTTACGTTCTATAGTTCATATGATCTAGAAACCCTAATTCATGTATACAGAGTGCAAATTTCATAAGCAATCAATTAACGATTACAACAATCATTCGGTGAACAATCTTATCGCCATACAACTAATCATTCATCATATCACAATAATCAACATCAATTGAAAACACAGAGCGATCATATGATAACCTAGGGTTTTCAAGAATTACAAGAATCATGCATTGTTAACAATCCAACAATCAATAAACAATGATTACACAATTACCTTGAATGGTTCTAGAGAAATAGAGAAATCGAAAGTGATGAATGCCTTGTGCCAATGATGGTGGTGATGATGATTGCTAGGGGATTAGAGAATTGCAAGTACATGTTTTGTTTTGTGTGCAAATGATTAGTGAAAAGGGATTAGTGTTAAGTATCTCTAGGATTTCACTAATTACCCTCTACCTCCCTAAGTATCATATTTTACACATGTACACCATCTCATAACCATTTACTAGTTTCACCACCAAGTTCATATATTTACCAAGTCTTTCACAATTAACAAACAACCATGCACAATCACACAATACGATTTATTGCATCAAAACGTATATAATTCCATAGCAATTAATTGTGCAATTAATCAACTAAACAATACAAGAACGTGCAATAAATACGAAATAGAAATCTTGGAAATTCGAGTTGTCACAGGCTGCACGACCAAACTACCCACCAGGTGCTTGTTATAACTGTGGGGATCTGACCCCCTACAGAAATCGGTGTCCAAGACTAGCCAACCAGAACCAGAATGCAAACCAGAATCAGGCACAGGCTCGAGGTCGAGTCTTCAACATGAATGCACAAGAAGCACAAGCAGACAACGAGGTGGTGAACGGTACGTTCTTTATTAATAATCAGCCAGCATCTGTTCTTTTTGATTCGGGTGCCGACAAGAGTTTTGTGTCATTGTCTTTTGAGACAATGCTTCGCGTGTCTAGAACGAAACTAGGTAAACCTTTGACAGTAGAGGTTGCCAGTGGAGAACCCATTGTTCTTAATTCTGTTCTACGCAACTGCCAGTTGAACCTTAACGACCATATTTTTCCTATTGACCTCACGCCAATGCAACTTGGAAGCTTCAACGTTATTGTGGGAATGGATTGGTTATCTAAGCATCATGCAGAAATAGTTTGTTCTGAGAAGATTGTTCGTATACCGTTGTCGACAGGCGAGATCCTACAGGTTCGTGGTGAGAAGCCTGCCGGTGGTCTCAGACTTATGTCTTGTTTTAAAGCACGGAAGTATCTTCGCAAGAACTATGTGGCTTTCTTAGCACATGTTACAGCAGATAAAGGCAAGGGTAAGACTATTTCAGATATTCCTGTCGTTCGGGATTATTCTGAAGTTTTCCCTGAAGAGTTACCTGGTCTACCTCCAGCACGCCAAGTCGAGTTCCGTATTGATCTCGTACCTGGTGCAAATCCCATTGCCAGAGCTCCATACCGTCTTGCACCGTCAGAGATGCAAGAATTATCTAAACAGCTTCAGGAGCTCTCCGACAAAGGTTTTATGCTTCCTAGCTTTTCACCTTGGGGTGCTCCCGTTCTTTTTGTCAAGAAGAAGGATGGATCTTTTAGGATGTGTATCGATTATCGTGAGCTTAACAAGCTTACCATCAAGAATCGATATCCCCTACCTCGCATTGATGATCTCTTTGATCAATTGCAAGGCGCTTCTTATTTTTCAAAAATTGATCTGCGATCTGGATATCATCAACTCCGTGTGCATAAAGAAGACATTCCCAAGACAGCGTTCCGTACTCGTTATGGACATTATGAGTTCACAGTCATGCCATTCGGTTTGACTAATGCTCCGGCTGTTTTCATGGACTTAATGAATAGGGTCTGCAAACCTTATTTGGATAAGTTCATCATCGTTTTCATTGATGACATTTTAATATATTCTAAGACGCGAGCTGATCATGAGCAACATCTACGTCTTACTTTGGAACTCCTAAAGAAAGAGCAACTTTTCGCCAAATTCTCCAAGTGTGAATTCTGGCTTAAAGAAGTTCAATTCTTAGGGCATATTGTCAACGAACAAGGTATTCATGTAGATCCCTCCAAGATCAGTGCGATTAGGGATTGGGATACACCTACTACCCCTACTGAAGTTCGTTCTTTTCTTGGTCTTGCGGGTTATTACCGCCACTTCATTGAGAACTTCTCAAAGATTGCAGTTCCTCTAACTGCTCTAACTCAGAAGAACAAGCCATTTGATTGGGGAGTCAAACAAGTGGAAGCGTTTCTGACTTTGAAACAGAAACTTTGTGACGCGCCTGTCCTAACTTTGCCCGAGGGTAATGATGATTTCATCGTTTATTGCGATGCATCTAAATTAGGTCTTGGCTGCGTCCTGATGCAAAGAAACAAAGTCATAGCATACGCATCAAGGCAGTTGAAGATTCATGAGAAGAACTACACCACTCATGATCTGGAGTTGGGTGCAGTTGTCTTCGCTCTCAAGATCTGGAGACACTATTTGTACGGTACAAAATGTGTGGTTTTCACTGACCACAAAAGTCTTCAACATATCTTCAATCAAAAGGAACTCAACATGAGGCAAAGACGTTGGATTGAACTTCTAAACGACTACGACTGCGAGATTCGCTACCATCCTGGTAAGGCGAATGTTGTAGCCGATGCATTGAGTCGCAAGGAACGTACTAAGCTTCATTGTGTTCGTGTCCAATATGTTATTCAAACCGATATCCAAGCCCGTATTTCTCAGGCTCAACAAGCTTGTGTTTCACAAGGTTTGATGGATAAGGAATTTCCTTATCACATAACACCGGCTCTTGAACTAAAGGACCATGGATCGTATTACTTCATGGACCGTCTGCGGGTCCCAAGCCAAGATAATCTTTGTACCTTGCTTATGGATGAAGCCCATAAGTCTCGTTATTCTATTCATCCTGGCTCAGATAAGATGTATAAGGATCTTCGTATTCAGTATTGGTGGCCTGGTATGAAGAAAGACATTGCCTTATACGTATCAAAATGCCTCACTTGTCTTAAGGTTAAGGCCGAACATCAGCGTCCTTCTGGTTTATTGGAGCAACCAGAGATCCCAGTTTGGAAATGGGAAAACATTACCATGGATCTCATTACTAAACTCCCGCGCACAAAGAAAGGTCACGATGCCATCTGGGTAGTCGTCGATCGTCTTACTAAGTCAGCGCATTTCTTGCCAATCTGTGAGGATTTTTCGGCTGACAAACTTGCTCAAATCTACGTGGATGAAATCGTAGCTCGACATGGTGTTCCTTTGAACATCATTTCTGACAGAGATGCTCGTTTCACTTCTCATTTTTGGAGAACCATGCAATCTGCTATGGGGTCTCCACTTAATCTGAGCACAGCCTATCATCCACAAACGGATGGTCAATCTGAAAGAACAATCCAGACACTAGAGGATATGCTTAGAGCTTGTGTGATCGATTTTGGTGGTAGTTGGGATTCACATCTTCCATTGATTGAATTCTCCTACAACAACAGTTATCACTCCAGCATCAACATGGCTCCTTTCGAGGCTCTCTATGGTCGAAAATGTCGTTCACCAGTCTGCTGGAATGAGATTGGCGAGGCTCAACTTACTGGACCTGCCCTCATTTTAGAGACAACAGATAAGGCTAAGAAAGTTCGTGATAACCTTCAGACAACTAGAAGCCGTCAAAAGAGTTACGCGGACCTAAAACGCAAACCCTTGGATTTTCAAGTCGGTGATCGTGTATTACTTAAGGTCTCACCTTGGAAAGGTGTGATCAGATTTGGAAAGAAAGGAAAACTTGCACCTAGATACGTTGGACCATTCAAGATCGTCGAAAGAATCGGTAAGGTAGCCTACAAACTTGAGTTACCTCCTGAACTTGGAAATGTTCATCCAACTTTTCACGTGTCCAATCTCAAGAGGTGTTTAGCTGATGAGAACCTCCACAAACCGCTTGACGAAATTCGTGTTGATAAAACACTTAAATTTGTTGAGAAACCGGTAGAAATCATGGAACGTGAAGTCAAGTGGCTTAAACGCAAGCGCATTCCTTTGGTCAAGGTTCGTTGGGAATCTAAGCGTGGACCCGAGTTTACTTGGGAACGTGAAGATCAAATGAAGGCGAAATATCCGCATCTGTTTCCTCGAGTTTCCTCTAAATAAATTTCGGGACGAAATTTCCACAAGTAGGGGAGACTGTAACATTTGTGCTTGTAATCATTGTGAACAGTTCAGTTATCAATAAAACAATGTTATTTGACCCCAATGTTTGTTTGGTTGTGTTTTACATTTTTCATATTTTAACTTTTGTTCAATTTCAAACTCTACATCGATTTCTGGAGAATTATACGCAAACTAGTACGTAAACGTACTCAGTTTAATGCGACAAATACTCCGGAACATCAACATATACTCAACATACCTTAAATAACCTTTACATAACTTAGAAATAAGTTTTGAAGGCTTTGGTATGGCAAAAACAAGTTAATTCGCTTACAGGGACTAAACTTGACAAACTGCAAAAGTATGCCAATTTGAACTGTAACGAACATTCCGGAACATGTCCATAAGTTAAACATACCATAAATATCCTTTACATGGCTTAGAAATAGGCCTTGAGGGGTTTGGTATGCTAAAATAAACTTTAGGGTCATTCAAGGACTAAAAGTGTCAAAAAGTGCACAAGTTTGCACTTTCGCGCATAACTTACGTTCTGAATACATCCGGACATCCAAAAATTTATGTAAGCATCCTAGTATTATGTCTTAGTGTTTGGCATGAGAAAAATCCATTCGTCGCGCAATTTGGATCGTCTTTCGCGCTTATGCGCATTCCGTCGTAATTAACCGAACATCACGACCGTACGGCCAAACGAACCGACATCCGACATATTTTTGAGCACATTTTCAGTTCCCTATACTTTAACATCATTTTAGAGCTTTGAAATGAGGTTAACGGGGCTTAAACGTGCCAAAAACGCATCAAATACCAAGTTTTGGTGCTGCAGGGACCAAAACTGCAATTCTGCCAAACTAGGGGCTTACGGACCGTAAGCCATAAGCCATACGGTCCGTAAGGAGTCCCCAGTACAGCAGAACCCACATTAAATGCTGATTGGCTCTTCAAGTTTCGAAAGACCAAATGGCCCTTGCCTCTTCCAGCAAATAAGGGGCAACCTCTGACTTACCACAACATTGTGACAAGTGGACGGACAAGATCGTGGCACGAAATCCAAGAAACGATCCTAACGGTTCCACTTTTCCTATAAATTCCCCCCCCCCATTTTGCTCAAAACCCACACAATCTGATCTTAAGGCTCTAAGTTGGAACCATTGTTTCATACTTGAGCCATTTTGGTCTAGATTAGCATTCAGGGACCCTCCGTAAGTATTCTTTCGTTCTTTTATTCGCTTTTCGAGTCTGAAAGTCAACGTTTTGTTGACTTTCTGCATTGACCAGTTTATGGTCGATGCGAAGTTCATTAGAACTTCATAACGTGAGCGTGATCACGATGGTTATAGTCCGTAGTGACTATACCTACTGATCACCACGTTATCTAGGCTCAGTGACGAGTCGTAGTTTCGGCCAAAATGTGCATTCTTGCATATTTTGTAACCAAACTACTCGTGGGCATCAAAGCCATTTGTTTTGATGTCAAACCTGTTTTCAAACTTAGTTAAGCATGTTCTAACATGCTTTAGCTCGACACTTTTAGTTTAGTGCTTATATAGGGTCGTAAGGTAAGCGATCTAAACCATCGCTTATACTTTCGAACCCGACCCATTTGGTCGATCATTAGGATCCGACCAAACACATTAGGTGACCATAGCTATAACCTTCCGAGGTTATACCTTGTGGTCACGATGTTAGGCGTTCCAGACACGTTCTACGCGAACGACGCGTAAGGTAGCATAAGCTACCTAAACGGGTCGTGATGTGTCGCAAGCACTTAGGTTAGGTTTCATTTTAGTATGTAGGCTTTGTTAAACCATATTACACAAGTCTCTATACTCGTTTGGTTTACGAACCCGCCTACTATCCGATCCTTCCGATTTGGTCCGGTATATTGACATAGCTACCTATTAGGTGCCATTTGATATTCCGTGATCTCTAGCATTATTTGGTTATTATACAAGAACTACAAAGCAAACTCAGGTGAGTACAATGAACCCCTCTTTTACTGTTTTCCAAACTGTTTTGGGGTGAAACACATGTGCCTATCTGTTACATTCATGCTTTCCATGTTTTCACATCATATGCCTGCTATGTTGTTAGTACATTATAGTACACGATTTCATTACATTTCATGCTATGTATGCCCATTGTGTGCGTACTTAGTACATTGATTTACATTACATTTCTGTTGCATATGTTTACTCAGCATATGGACACATTGATTTACATTACATTTTTGTTGCATATGTTTACTCAGCATATGGACACATTGATTTACATTACATTTCTGTTGCATATGTTTACTCAGCATATGGACACATTGATTTACATGAACATTTCTGCTGCATATGTTTACTCAGCATATGGGCACATTGATTTACATGAGCACTTCTGCTTCGTATGTTTACTTAGCATACTTAGTACAATTGTTTACATCACATGCCTTCATTTTATTATGACATTTGGTTTGTTTAACATGGGACAATACATTCATTAACATTGATCACGCCGTTCGTTAGTAGGTAGTGGTACCATAGGAATTGACAACTCCCGTTTCTGAAATCCTGGGTTTGATAGGATTGGAAGGAATGACCGAATTCGATATACATAACTTAGATAAGCCTTTAATTTGTTTAAGGGTTTATCGCCGCAGTCTCAAGGCTTGGATGTATGCATAGTTTACAATACCGCATAAATGTTAATATCAATAGAGCATGCATTTTTCCATAGAACATAACGTTGATTTAAACCACGTGTTACTTCAACGACTTGTTTTGTGCATTTTACATATGGTTTAAGTTGATACATTTCGCTTACCTTACATGATACATTTTGGGATACACATTACATGGTTTACATTGAACATAAACATTTGACATGGTTTACACAATAACACTTGACATTTGGCTTATACATTAACATGTTTACATTGATGGTTTGGTTTGAGTAAGTGATTAAGTAACGAAGCGTGTGTAATATGATACAAGCATGGTGGATACGCCGCTGGTACTTCCTATATATAAGTGTTTGTATGGTATTACACATCGTAGCGTTATTTGAATCATTTCATTTTGAGACATAGAACATTTTATACAGATAACACGTTTTTCACAAGACATTGATTTACAAACAACTTATCTTATTCAACTCATTTTACTTGGTTACTCGTTTAACCTTGCATATCATCTGATATTATCGTTTTTCAAATAATTCACAAGACAAAGCAAAATACGAGGTTCATGACTAACATTTTCTCAAACATAAGTCATGAATCCCATTTTCACAAAAACTATGTATCTCACAGGCATTTTTATGCTGACGTACCTACTTTCACATGTGTTTTCAGGAGCTGTTCCATAGGATGTTGATCACGATACTAGGGCGGACCTGTGCCTTAGAGACTAAAACTGAAGATAGACTTAGTTAACTATGTTATAAACTCTTTATTTTCCTGTTTAAGACAATGTACTACCCTTGTTTAATAAATAAAATGTAACTTTAATTTCCATGGTTGTATAACAATTAATTCTATCCACAACACTCCCCGGCGTTTCCGCCGCGGTTGCATGTTACACGCGGTCGGGGTGTGACACTATTTTAAATAAGAAAGATTACAATTACTCATAGGAGATTTTTAATGACATGGTGAAAAATGTTGATAGCAAATCGTTCCTGCTCTTTCCTAGATTTTTAAGCTATTATTTTGAACAAAAATTTGAAGAAAAAGATAAAGATTTGCTTAAACAAGGCACCTATTTTCAAATAAACGGTTTAACACCTGAGACTTTCTCAAGGATGTTAGCCCCTTTAAAAACAAAAGCAGAGATGCCTGAGCAGAATTTAGTAGTTACAACTGCTCCTCAGGTATCAGCTGCTGAGCCCACTGCTCTAGGTGATCAAAGTAGCACACCCACTGCTTTGAAACCTACACCTGCCACCACTAAAAAGACCAAAAAGAAAACATCCAGGAAGCCCACCACACCCAAAACAAAGGCACCTCTGGAAGATGAGATCCCAGAGTCAATGCTAGTGACAGCACAAAAGTCACCAATAACCACTGCTGCTACTTCCTCACAGCAGATGGAAGAAAGATCTCAACCCTTGCCTCAAACTCCTCCTGCATCCTCACAAAAGGATTAGGTTGTAAACACATGGACTCCACAATATGAAGCTCTGGACCCACTCGGATCCATCTTCCACAGTCCTGTGTCTCTTTCAACCCCTTTACCTTCACCCCCACATTACCACAATCTATAATACCTTTGTTGCATGCAGTTGATATTACTCAGACACAAACCAGTTCCTCTCAATCACCTATCACTGAGAGTATACTCCCACAAGTGACTGGGTCTGATGCTGATATCTCTGCTATCCCAGCAACAACTGAGGAGGTTACGCTGCAGGAGTTACAAGTAATTCCTGTCAGTAGTTCGAGCGGAGCAGCAACTACAAATGTTGGATCAATAGATCTGCATTTGGATAGTTGTTTCATTAGTAAGACTCCCTTGAAGGCAATTTCTACAATAACACCTATGATAACCACTAGTGAGTATGTATTGCCCTCTGGTACCCTCAAAAGGTTATCTAGTGTTGAAGAAAGAAGTCCCCGGTACCAAGAACAAGGGGCGTCAATGGCTGACTTTTGGGAATCTGTTCCTAAGTCACACATTGGTACAACCACTGCTGGTGGGGATTTAGATGATCCTGTTAATTCAGGTGATGATTCAAAGTATCAGGAATTGACGGGCAGGGTTGAAAACCTGGAAACCTCAGTTGCTAAAATAAAGGATATGGTGCAACAGCTATTAAAAGCTTAGAAAGCCCAATCCACTGCTGCTCCAACTCAAGCACCTGCACAACAGGCACATGCTGCAAATGAGTTATGGAACATGTTCCAACCACTGCTGGAAAGACAAAAGCAGATGGCTGATCAGCAGCATGCTATACATGTTCAAAAGCTGACAAATATGGTGGAATCAAGGTTCAAAGATACTCAGGCAGATATCAAAGCTATCAAGGCTCACATTCAAAGTGCCTCTGGAAAAGTTCCTTCCACTGTTCTCTTCATGAATGAACCCTTCCCAGATAATGCCAAAAAGGGGGAGAAGATCAAGTGGAAGAAAAAGGGAATTAATGATGGTATACACATTGAGCCAGAAAATAACCAAACCAAAGCTATTGTATCAACACACACCACATCACCACACACCACCATAACCACTGCTCCACCATCATCTGTGATCACATCACCAACAACAACTTCACCATCAAAAACAGCCACCCTATCATCACCTCCTACCAAAAAGCAGAAGACAGCAGATGTTACAACATCTGCTATAATGACAACAGTGGTTGAAACACCAGTTGTTTCAACCACAGTTAGTCAACCATCCACCACTGCTCTCACCTTTCCTACATCACAACCAAAGCTCTTCACCAGAAAAAGAAAGCCAATCTCTGCCGATGAGGACATACATGATCCTAATGCTGCAAAATATCCACTGGAACTAGAAGCTATCAAAAATGAGATGAGGCAATTCTATACTGAGGAAGATCCTTCAAAAAGAAGATTCCCCTCACTCATAGGCTTTATGGCACTAGAGGATATGGATGATTATCTCAAGTTCAAGGCAAAGCAAGCTAAAATAAGAGCTAAAGTTGAAAGTGAAGGTCTAAGTGACGAGGCCATTGCTGAAAAACTAGAATTTTTCCTCTCAAAAGTAAAGCAGATGGAAGAGTTTGCACAAGAACTGAACAAAGAAAAGGCTAATCAACGAAATAAGTTAAGAAAAGAATATCTAGCCTATACCATGAAAGAGAAATTCTATCCTGCTGAAGAAAAACAGTTTGAAGAATGGCCAATAGTTGCTCTAAAGCATGAGGCTGACAGGATTGACAGAATCAAGAATGATCCTAAAAAGAAGAAGAATGCTCCAAATTGGAGCAAATACAAAAAGCTCACCGCTGACCTAACTACTGAGTACAAAAGAAAGAAACAGGAGCTGGTGGATGCAAAAATGGATACTGTCGAAGCCATATCAAAATGGTCAAAGCAGCAGACTGATGAAGCCTATGAAAGGCAGAAGAAAAGGAAGATAACTGTTTCAGGCACTTCAAAGAAGCATGAACAAATGATGAAGCTTGAACAGCAGATTGAAAACCTCCAAAAACTATTCAAATCAGCAGATAATCCTATTCTTGTGTCAAACCAAGAAGAAGGAAAACAACTGTCTGAAGAAGAGGTAAAGAAAAGGGAAGCTGAGTACTTCAATGAAACCATCATGAAAATGGGTCTAAAAGAAGAGAGCTCAACAAAGCTTCAGAACCTTTTTAAGAAGGTATTAACTAAACCTGCATCACCAAACACTTCAACAGGCATGACAAACATTGAGAGGCAAGAGCTAATTGAAAGAGAGACTGCAGAAGACATAGCTGCAACAAACAATGTCATTGAAATGGCCTTCAAAAGAATGTCTGAAAGTCTGCAAGTGTTCTCAAGGCCAACATCTCCAAACTCATCAAAAAATAAATCTCTCCCAAGAAACCCATTAGGATTAAAAGTACTAAAGTGGATGTCTGATCAAAAGGGCCCACGTATTGACCTTGGTCAGATCCAATGGCGAAATGAAGTATATATCAAGGAAAGAAGCACTAGGCCTTAGTGTTGAAGATTTGCATGATCTCCTTGAACTTACATTGTGTAGGGATGAAGATGACTTGAGTTCCAAGGAATTTGAAGCAGAATTTAAAAGACAAGCTAGGGAACTTCAGATGAGGAATAAAGGTCCACAATAATGAAGGGTTTTGGCATTACCTGTTCCAGGGGGAGATTGTTGGGATTGAACCCTACCAGAGGAACAGATAATGAAAGCCAAAACCGGATCACAACAGTGGACTCAAAATAAGCAGCTGTTTACACTTGGCTTTCCCCTTGACAGTGGTAATCTAACAGCTGATAGATCTTAAGTACTACTCACTATAACAACTGATGAAGCAAACACTGATGAAACTCTAAAGACTGCTGAAGACAAACACTGTTGCTCTATCTACTGTTGTTTCCTAAGTACTGCTGAAGACACAAGCACTGCCCATTCAAAAGACTGATCACCTTTGAAGAAAGCACTGATGCTCAACATCAGTGCTCAGGCTACAACAGCGGAACGTGAAGCAGTAGTTGTCTCTTGTTTTCTATTGTACTTATAATCAGTTGTTAAACATCAGTAGTTTGTATAGAACAATGTTTATAGTTTGTTAGGTTGTTAGATGTCACTATCATGGTGACGTCAGCTGAGATGCCTCAGTGGTTTGGTTTGCCTATAAATGGAGCAGTATCCTGTACTGTTACATTCGATTGACTGAGTGGATTCTTCTTCTCCAGTCCAATCCTTTCATCTTGTGCAACCAACCTTGGAGTATCAGGCTGAGGGGGAGCTTACTTCAGTAAGCATGCTTGTAATCATTTGCTTTGTAATTGAATCATTCAACTTAATGAGAAGCATTTGTTTATCAAACTATTTTCCACTTAGATTGTGCTTACAAAGTTTGTTTTCATTTCCGCTGCACTTAATCTTATTTTATATTCATTGATTTGTCAAATTTATACAAACAAACACAATCATGACAGCCTCTGATCTTAACAGTGGCTATAAAAGTTACCTAAATAAAAAGAGATTATGTTTTCAATAATTTGGGTTTATCCCTATAAATGTATTATCAATGGAACATGGGTTTTATCCCATTTATTTATTATAAAAGTTTGGTGTTTTGAAACTCTGAGATTTAATTCCTAACTACGATCCTGATGTTTTAATTCTGTTACCAAATTAATAAACACCGATACCATTTGACTGGCTCGCAGCTCCCGCTCCCGGGGTAGGGGTCGGGGGCTGCGAAAGAAGGTGGTATCAGAGCTAAAGCCACTGGTTTAAGCCATTTAGGTGTTCTCCTAATACCTAAATTTTAACCTATTGTGTTAGGAAATAACTTATGTGATTCTGTGTAAATATATATATTATTATTTTGTGTTATTTGACAATTTCTAGTTTACAGTATGAGTGAGCAAGGTACCTCTAACGCCTACCGTCAATTACCTCATTCTCCAAAGAATGAAGGAACCTCATCCCAGCCAACCTCAGGATACACTGCTAATTCTGAGGAAGGAATCTTTATTTTTAAGGCACAATCCGAGGAACCATTCTCCCTTAAAAAGAGAGGTTGGTTTAGTAGAGGAGCTCATGAAAGGAAGAAAAGAATTAAAAAAACTCCAACAACAGTGAGCAATAGCAAATAGAGATAGGAATACCCAAAACCAGAAAGCTAGACCATTATGGAAGGAGGAACTTGATAGGCAATTAGCTGATTTCCACATGTTAGCAAATACAGCAGCAGACCCTAATCTTAACCAAGTAGCTGAACCACAACTTCTACCCTTATTCCCTAACCAACCAATGGAACTAGAGCAGAACCAGGAGGACCAATTCCCAATCCCAGCATTTGACCCCAATGAGATCCCTAGAATTCCCGCACCAAACCTTATAGCGCAGTATACAACACTGAACCCTTTAGACCCATGGTGGAATGACAACAGAGAAATTTAGGATATATTAGACAACCCATACCCTTATGGAGAACCCATACCACGTTACCCTGAACCAGTGCCAGCACCACTACCACCCATGAGTCAAGAAAATGTGGAGGAACTTCGCCAATATGGTGAAGAGTTAGTTGAAGAGGGAAATAGGATCCGTCAGATAGGAGAGAAACTCATCTGGAAGTATGACGAGCGTGAGATGCAGTTCTAGACAAGCCAGGACCTAATATATATATATATATATATATATATATATATATATATATATATATATATATATATATGTGTGTGTGTGTGTGTGTGTAATTTTGTTACTTTGAAATATATATATATATATATATATAAACTAAATTAGATAAACTAAATACCTATCGATGCATAATTAATAGTGTTTAAATTTCAGTTGTAATTTGTAATCGATGCATATATATATATATATATAAAGAGTAAGTCGCAATGCTCGACGTTTTTGTTTCAATCTGTTTGAATGTTTGTTTGTGTTAAATTTTATTTTGTGATATTAATACCTGAGAAATGTTTATAATTCAGATGGACAACGAAGTAAATCAGGAAAACCAGAATAATGATAATAATGGGAACCAAGTGAATAAAACTGCTATTGAACACATAGTAGCACAAGGAATTTTAGATGCTATGCCATATATTATCAAGATTATTAAAGAAGCAGCAAATAATAATCCTGTAATTGGAAGTAAACGTCAAACCACTGAACCAAGTCACAACGTGAATGAAAATCACGGACCACTTATCCAAGCTCCAATTCCAAAAAGAAGAAGGACCATCTCATATGGTTGTTCTTATAAAGAATTCTTAGCCTGCAAACCAATAGAATCTTCAGGCAATGAAGGAGCCATTTCAGCCTTGCGCTGGATAGAAAAGACAGAAGCAGTTTTAGAAATAAGTAAATGTGTAGATGAAGATTAACTCATGTTTGCATCTAATCTTTTTAAGAATGCAGCCTTAGAGTGGTGGAATACCATTCTCCAATCTAGAGGAAGTGACAGAGTTTATAATATGGAATGGACTAAAATAAGGAGATAGTTGAAAGTTCTGTCCTCCTCATGAAAAGGAAAAGATTGCTAATAAGTTCCTAAATCACAAAATGATTGGAATAGACTGCAGGGAGTACACTACCATATTCTTTGAATATGCTAGGATAGTACCAACCTTAGCCTCACCATAGCCAGTGTTAATCTCCCGTTACATCTGGGGATTAATTAGTGAGATCAAACATGTAGTCAAGGCAGCTATACCACAAACCATAGAAGAAGCAGTAGAATTGGCCAACACCCTGACTGATGAGTTGGTACATACGCAAGAGGAAAACCAGAGAAAGAAACTAGCTCAAAAGCTTACCCAAGAATTAAGTTATGCTAATTCCTACCGTGGAAAAGGGACAGGTTCTTCCTCTTCACCCAACTGCATGTATTGCAAAAGGAAGCACTCAGGAAGGTGCTCAATATACTACAACTTCTACAAAATATCTGGACATAAGGAAGAAGACTGCAGGAAGAAAGCCAGCAATAGATTATGCTACAATTGTGGAGAAGCTGGCCATATCAAAACGAACTGTCCGAAACTAGCTCTAGCGACAACCAGCAAAGCTAAGACAACCGAAAGGCCCAAGAAGAATGCCAGAGCATTTGTTCTGACAGCTGAAGAAGCCAAGATGATTCCGGATATGATTGCCGGTACGTTTTTAGTTAATGATATTTTTGCTAAAGTATTATTTGACTCGGGTGCAAACCAAAGTTTTATCAATACTTCTTTCCAAAAAATTCTCAATCAACCATTAACTAAACTTCAACAAGACTGTCTGGTGGAGACGGAAAATGGGGATTCTATCAAAATAAGCGAAATCCTGCAAGGAGCCAGGATAGAAATTCTAAACCATAAGTTTACTGCTAATCTTTTTCCAATGAATCTAGCTGGATTTTATGTAGTACTAGAAATGGATTGGTTGGTAGCTAATCATGCCAGTATTTTATGTGATCAAAAGTTTGTGCAATTCAGTACACCAATTGGTGAAAAGATCATATTAAAGGAGACAAGCTAACCAGGTCTACAATATTCATCTCTGTGATGAAAGCTGTAAGTTATGCAAGGAAACGAGGAATGGTGTATATGATTTCAATAATCATTAACACAAAAGGAAAAGAATTAAAAGATTCCAGTAGTATCTAAATTCTCATACATTTTTCCGGAAGAATTACCTGGATTACCACCGGATCGAGAGGTTGAATTTAGAATTCACCTAATACCAGGAATGGCACTGATTGCCAAATCACCATATCGACTAGCACCAACGGAGATGCAGGAACTAAAGAAACAGTTGGACAAACTACTTGAAAAAGGTTTATAAAACCTAGTTCATCGCCATGGGGAGCACCGGTGTTATTTTTCAAGAAGAAGGACAGATCGATGAGTATTTGTATAGATTACCAGGAATTGAATAAGGTTACGATTAAAAATCGGTACCCACTACCGAGAATCGATGACCTATTCGATCAACTTCAAGGAGCTTGATTCTTTTCTAAGATCGACCTACGATCCGGATATCATCAATTGAAAGTACAGGAAGAGGACATTCCTAAAACTGATTTGAGAACAAGGTACGGTCATTATGAATTTACAGTCATTCCATTTGGTTTAACCAATACCCCAGCCGCATTTATGGACATGATGAACATGATATGTAAACCATACCTGGATAAACTCATAATTGTCTTTATAGATGATATTCTAATTTACTCTAAGAGTAAAGAGGATCATGCAGAGCATTTGCATACACTTCTGACATTATTGAGAAAAGAAAAGCTGTATGCTAAATTCTCAAAATGTGAATTCTGGTTGCAAGAAGTGCAATTCCTTGGACATCTGGTTAATCATGAAGGAATTCATGTGGATCCCACAAAGATCGAGGCGATTAGCAAATGGAAAGTCCCTGAGTCACTAGTGGAAGTAAGAAGTTTTCTTGGATTGGCAAGATATTATAGACGCTTTATTCAAGATTTCTCTAGAATAGCCGTTCCATTAACCAAACTAACTTGCAAATCAATTAAGTTTGAATGGGGACCAAAACAGGAAGAAGCATTTAGAATTTTGAAACAAAGGTTAACCAATGCACCCATACTCGCGTTGCCAGAAGGAACTAGAGACTTTGTAGTCTATTGTGACGCCTCTAAGTTAGGATACGGATGTGTGCTGATGCAACGTCAAAAGGTTATAGCTTATGCCTCTAGACAACTTAAGAAACATGAAGAAAATTATACAACCCACGATCTAGAGTTAGGAGCCATAGTTTTTGCCCTTAAGATTTGGAGACACTATCTTTAAGGTAATAAGTTTGTTGTATTTACAGATCATAAGAGCTTAAGATATGCTTTTAGGCAAAAGGAATTAAATATGCAACAGAACGTTGGATGGAGATTCTTAGTGATTATGATTGTGATATCCAATATCATGTAGGAAAAGCTAATATAGTAGCTGATTCTTTAAGTCGAAAGTATCATGAAAAGCCAAAATGAATACGCTCTCTCAGACTAAATCTGCAGGTAGATTTAAATGAGCAAATTAGAGAAATACAGGAAACAACAATCAAGGACGATGCTGAAGGGCTAAAAGGAATAATTAAGGAATTAGAACAAGGAGCAGATGGAATTTGGAGATTCCATAAGAAAAGGATCTGGATACCCATTCAAGGAAATCTACGAAACCAAATTTTAGAAGAAGCCCATAAGTCTAAGTATACGATACGTCCTGGTAATGATATGTGACACTTGTGCTCCGTAAACACACACAATGTAGGACACTATCTTTTATCAAAGAAACAATGTGTTTTGGTCTCAAAAAATTTGTTTATTTTGGTTTTACAATTTCACATTTTGATTCTAGTTCATTTTTCAAGCTTTAAATCGCTTTCTGGAAAGTTAAACGCGAACTGATGCGTAAACGTAATCAGTTTAATGCGGCAAACACTCCAGAACAGTGACATTGGCTTAACATACCTTAAATAACTTTTGTATAACTTAGAAATAAGTTTTGAAAGCCTTGGTGTGTCAAAAACAAGTTTATTCACACTCAGGGACTATTTGCGTCAAACTGCGAAAGTCTGCTGATTCACATAGTATCGAACATACTGGAACTTGATCATGAGTTAAACATGCCCTAAATATCCTTTACATAGCTTAGAAATAGGCTTTGAGGTGTTTAATGCGCAAAAGTAAACTTATTTGATCAATAAGGACTAAAAGCGTCAAAAAGTGCATAAGTTTGCATTTTCGCGCATAACTTATGTTCTGAATATATCCGGACATCCAAAAATTTATGTAATCATTAAAATATTTTATTTTAGTGATTGGCATGATAAAATTCCTCAAAGGTTTTTCATCGAAATCTTGGGTTTTAATGATGTGAACACATGCAATCTGGAAGGGTGGATGCCTGTACCCCGAGTTTTCTGTCTAAGGCTAGAGTGTTCGTACAAATCTGCATTTTAGGACTAGTCACTCTTACTTGGGAATCCTTAGGGTGAGTGTCCACTTATAGGCTAAAGCATGTCTTCGTGAAGCATTATAAAAACCTATCCGTCTTGACCATACCGATCGATTTCTAAACGACCTTTGTAACCCTACTCATTCATGTTACCCTCGGTAATGTGTTTGCTCTTCATGACAATCGAAGCATCCTTCCTTTCCCAATACCATTTCATCATATTACCTTCGGTGATATGTTTGATTCAATAGAGTTGAAATGAATCTCATTTCATTTCACGACTCCACGAGATCCTATTTTATTTTCAAAATACTACCTTTGTCTTTTAAAATTTCAAATTTTTACCATTTGGATGAGAATTTTCAAAATTTCAACACAAGGTTTCTTTATTTTAAAATTTTAATTTAAAAACATTTTGTCTTAAAAGTCATAAATTTTTAACAGGTAAAGTATTTATGATACAAACCATTAACCTGATTTGTATTCTATCATCCAAAAATATTACAAAAGATTATTTTCAAACAATTCTTATTTCAAAACAAAATCCACAACACTGTATAATCTAAATACAAAAAACGAGACTTATAAACAAGATTTGACTAAATCAAAGTTAACGCTAAATTTTCATAGTACAAGAAACGAAATGCCAAAACTTTTAATGAGAATTCGAAAAGAACAAAGGCCGAATCTTCTAAAATTTCTAGGAAGCGCAAGACTTCAAAGAGTTTTGCAATTCCTACACCTGTTCCACTAAATTCAGTACCCTTTAAAGGAGTTTATCATTGAAAGCAACCTCGGTGCAACCATTGCGATTATCATCATGCAACAAATTCTCCTTGTCGCCAGTGTACAATCTATGGTTTATTGGACATCTAGCTGCAACCTGCCATGTCCAGAGTCGAGCAACCCCTACTCAGACTCGCCCAAGAGCATGTTTCAATTGTGGTGATTTAAATCATTTCAAGCGAAACTTCCCCAAGCTTGCCAATGCTAATGGACGAGTGTTCAACGTCAATAAGGCTCAAGCTAATGATCAAGCCCTTATGATCATTAGAACCTCTATATTTTCTGTTAAATTTCGAAAACAATGTAAATTTTAAGAAGTTTATCTTTATCCATGTTATTCATTTTCCAAATTTCAAACTCTAATGTGATTACACTATGTGTGGTTTCAAATTTCATGCTGATTTTGAGGATTCCGTTCTTTAGGAACTAATCTTATAATATTAGCATAATATAAATTGCACTCCGGTGCCTTTGTACGAACGTGGTGACACGATCGATACGAATACTATGAATAAGTTAATACTGTTTTATGATCATAGCATTACTTGCATGATTTGTTAATCTAATATGTATAGTACATGATTATAAATACAATTTACTTCGTATGATAATTTAACGTACTTAGTACTTTAATTTTCAAATGCATTTTGACGATTGTGTTAACTTAGCATACCTAGCGCATGATTTGAAAATATTTTCCTCGATATGCTTCTATTATGATGACAATGCATGATTTGCATATGTTGCATTTTACCTGTTCGGTTAAGTATGAAACATATATAAATATTTGTACTAGAATAAAATACCTACTACTAAATTTGTTGTATATAAAATAAGTAGTGTTATCATTGCTAGTATAAAATACGATTCGATTTGACAGATATTATGTTGTAATGATTTAGACGATAGTTCGACCTTATTATTTGTTTACCCTCGCTTAACAAGAGGAGCTATGTGGGCCATGCGACGAAACGAGTAATTATGGGTGCACACTTAATTATGAGTTTCGACGCATGAGAATCATAGTAAGCCTTGTTAAGTATGGTGGCATAAAATCTAGAGTGATTAAGGTAACGGGAGGAGTATGATGCGATAAGAACACGGTGGATACGCTGATGGTACTTCCTATATATAAGTGTTCTTATTGTGTTATTCTTCAGAACGTTGCTTAGATCGTTTGGTGATTTTATGTTATCTTGGACCATTATGTGATTATGTGTTTTAGTGTTTTTTTGTGGTTATATTCCGATGGAAGACGACGAGTACATTCATTAACTCAAATCGAGCCGATCGGGAGTATATTATTGTCTTAAAGGTCACGATCTTGATGCCATAGGTATGATGACTCGTCTCCTATGCATGAGATGTTCATGGTGCATTGGATGTACCTCGTGGGACGATAGAAACCGCGTACGTGTAGGGCTTGAATGTACACCCCTTTGTTTGCTAGGAATTACACTAGGAGCTTAGTATAACATAGTGCCATACTTAAATGATTTTTGAACACTAGTCGACTACCACAAGTTTCAAAAGGTTGGATACCTTGAGATACTTTGAATATCCCAAATCACATTTTGAATTCCCTTCCAAATGATGCTCCGCATCTTTGAGATCTAGCAATCTGCTTATCCATTAGTTGTTTCAATTCCACTCTATGGTCTCCTTCGAATAAATTTTGGGACGAAATTTCCTGAAGTAGGGGAGACTGTGACACTTGTGCTCCATAAACACACACAATGTAGGACACTATCTTTTATCAAAGAAACAATGTGTTTTGGTCTCAAAAAATTTGTTTATTTTGGTTTTACAATTTCATATTTTGATTCTAGTTCATTTTCAAGCTTTAAATCGCTTTCTAGAAAGTTAAACGCGAACTGATGTGTAAACATAATCAGTTTAATGCGGAAAACACTCCGGAACAGTGACATAGGCTTAACATACCTTAAATAACTTTTATATAACTTAGAAATAAGTTTTGAAAGCTTCGGTGTGTCAAAAACAAGTTTATTCACACACTCAGGGACTATTTGCATCAAACTACGAAAGTCTGCTGATTCACATAGTATCGAACATTCCGGAACTTGATCATAAGTTAAACATGCCGTAAATATCCTTTACAAAGCTTAGAAATAGGCTTTGAGGTGTTTAATGTGCAAAAGTAAACTTATTTGATCAATAGGGACTAAAAGCGTCAAAAAGTGCATAACTTTGCATTTTCGCGCATAACTTACGTTCTGAATATATCCGGACATCCAAAAATTTATGTAATCATTAAAATATTTTATTTTAGTGATTGGCATGATAAAATTCCATTCGTCGCTTAATTTGGATCGTTTTTGCGTTCGTTAAGACTTCCGTCGTAATTAACCGAATAACACAACCGTACGACCAAACGAACCGACATCCGAGATATTTTTGAGCATATTTTAATTTTCCTATACTTTAACTTCATTTTAGAGCTTTGAAATGGGGTTAACGGGGCTTAAAAGTGCCAAAAATTGAGTTTCTCAAGTGCGGGGACTAAATGTGCAATTCTGTCAAAGACTACTAGGCGGGCCGCGTAAGATTTAGCTGTATCTTACGCGGGGCGCGTAGAAGCTGCAGATAGAAACATTGCATCTGGTCATCCAGCTGGTTTTTGATGGTTTTGAACATTGTTTTGGCATGCTATGGGCTCAAAATTTATGGTTTTTAACACCCCCATGGTTTTGAAAACCATGTGCCCAAGTGAAGGGCCAAGATCGAAGCACGGAAAGCGAGAAACGATCCTAGCGGTTTACCGAATCCTATAAATACCCATGCCCTTCATTCATTTCTGCACACCTTGATCTGAATAACTCTAAGTTGAAGTTCTAAAACTTCATACCTGAGTGTTTTGGATCAAGATCTTCCTAGCTTGGACCCTTTGTAAGCATTCTTTTGTTCTTTTATGCGTAAAAGTCAAACTACGTTTGACTTTCTACTTTGACCAGGTTATGGTCAACATGAAGTTCATTTGAACTTCGCAACGTGAGCGTAATCACGATGGTTATAGTCCCATGTGACTATACCTACTAATTACCACGTTGATTAGGTGTAGTGACGAGTCATAGTTTCGGTCAAAATAAGCGTTTATGCGTATTTTGCAACCAAACTATTATTGGGTATCAAAACCGTTTGTTTTGATATTAAACATGTTTTAACATGTTTAGCTCGTCACATTTAGTTTAGTGCTTGTGTAGAGTCGTAAGTCAAGCGGACTAAACACCCGCTTAGACTTTCGAACCCGACCCGTTTGGTCGATCATTAGGATCCGACCAAACACATTATGTGACCATAGTTGTATAGGGAATAACCTTCCGAGGTTATACCTTATGGTCACTTTGTTTAGTTAGTTGTATGATAGGTAGTTTATATGCCTTAGAAAAATGACCAAAATGCCCTTTTTCGCATAATTCCATTTTAATCATATGTAACACGTATTTTGACATCTAATCTGATTAAATAACATAATGAGATATGTTAAGGCATATAATACTTGTCATAGGACTAGATAGGCATCTCGAACGCGCTTTCGCGCGAACGACGCGTTGAAGTGGCGTAAGCTACCTTAAGGGGTCGTAATGGGTCGTAAGCACTTAGGATAGGTTTCGATTTAGAATGTAGGCCTTGTTAAACCATATCACATGAGTTCCAACACTCATTTGGTTTACAAGACCTCATTCTACCCGATCTTCTGATTTAGGTGTCGATTTCCTAACATAGTGTCTGTTACCCTAGGAACCGCTTCAACACTTGAACTCTTGGTCTTTTGAGCTTTGTTATACCCTTTGAACCGGGACTATATGCAACCCCAGGCGAGTACATAGTTCCCCTCTTTTACTGTTTTCAAATGTTTTGGGGTGATTCATATGTGTAATCGATCTGTTTTCAAAATGTATGGCATATGTGTGTTCACTAAGTGCTTTTATGTGTATTATTCCGATTATGCAAATGTAATGTTTTATCCTTAAGTGATCTACCTATCTTCATAGTTAGATTCATGTAGGATATTTAAAGTATAGTCTTAGATCTTCCTATCTTCATAGTGAGATTTTTAAGAAGTACTTTACATCTCGATGGTTGGTTTTTGTGTAGTTTGTTGGTGATTTAGATAACGAAACTAGATAATACAATAAGCACATGGTGGATACACCGCTGGTACTTCCTATATATAAGTGTGCTTATTCAATGTGACAGAACCCAAAATCCTTATAGCATCTATCCATCTTCATAGGTTGATTCTTGTAGGATGTTTAGAGTACTGATATTGGAGTCCCTGTTTGGATTCATTGTGTACTTTAATGCGTGTTAGGTCAGACGATGTTACGAGAACCCGATCCCTGTAGTATCTATCTATCTATCTTCATAGTTAGACATATGTGGGATGTTTAGAGTAATGATATTGGAGTCCCTGTTTGGATTCATTGTGTACTTTAATGCGTGTTTACGAGGCGGAACAAGTTGACGATTATGTGTTTATGTGGTAGTTGTGATTTAGATAACGAAACGGGTGTAATAAAATAAGAACATGGTGGATACGCCGCTGGTACTTCCTATATATAAGTGTTCTTATTTTATTATTCTTGTAGTGTTATTTGGATCACTTTAGGATTTTGTGTACAGTTGTTTCAAAGTTTGATTGTCAAAATCTTTGTAGAATCTCCCATATTTTTATATGTTAGATTCTTAGAAAGATATCTGAAGTACTATCATGACTCATTGATTTGATTTATATAATACTTATATAAGTTATGATTTATTTTAAAACAGTTATTATTAATCCTTGATTGGATTCCTAATAACATATTAACAAGTTTTTACGATGGTTTAATCGAGATTTTAATGTAAGGCATAAAATGACTTAGTAAATATCATATTTCCATATACAAACCTATTTTGTCACGAGTTTTCACAATTAAGATTAATACCAAATGTTTTGCCATTTATTTGGCTAATAAAACCTATGTATTCGCCGGCATTTTTATGCTGACTGTTTTCGCATATGTTTCAGGTTTTCGACTGTTCAAGCATGCAACACATAGGACTGCATACGGGCCTTAGACTTCTAAAACAAAAGAACAATTACATGTATTCTTTGTTTGTAAAACGATGTTAATGATATTGAAACAATTTAGTACCAGTAGTTGTGAGCAATTTGTAACGTGACTCCCCAATATTTTCGCCGCGTGTTGTTATATTACACGATTGGGGTGTTACATGATAAGATGTATCAAGACTTAAGAAAGAATTTATGGTGGATAGGAATGAAAAAGGATATAGCAAACTATGTTGCTAAATGTCTAACCTGTTCACAGGTTAACGCTGAGCATCAGAAACCTTCAGGGTTATTGCAACAATTAGAGATGCCAATATGGAAATGGGAATTGATAACAGTGAATTTTGTTACCAAATGATACAATCTGGGTGATTGTAGACAGATTGACCAAATCTGCTCATTTCTTACCAATGAAGGAAACTTTTAGTATGGAACAGTTAGCCAAGTTATATGTAAATGGGATAGTTTCATTACATGGAATTCCTTTATCTATTGTGTCTAACAAAAATAGCCGTTTTACATCTCATTTTTGGACAAGTTTCCAAAAAGCAATGGGAACCAGGTTAAATCTAAGCACAACTTGTCATCCTCAAACGGACGGACAAAGCGAAAGGATAATTCAGACAATGGAAGATATGCTTAGATCCTGTGTAATTGACTTTGGAGGAAATTGGGACGATCATTTACCATTAATAGAATTTTCCTACAACAACAGCTATCATACCAGCATCAATGTTCCACCATTTGAAGCACTTTATGGACGATAGTGCCGAACTCTAGTCTGTTGGGCAGAGATTGGAGAAAAGCAACTATCTGGACCAGAGATAGTGCAAGAAACAACAGAGAAAATTATTCAAGTCAAGTAAAGACTAAAAGCAGCAAGAGATCGTCAAAAGAGTTATGCAGGTAACAGACGAAAGCCATTGGAAATTCAAGTTGGAGATAAGGTATTATTAAAAGTTTCTCCATGGAAAGGAGTTGTCAGATTCGGAAAAAGAGGAAAGCTAAGCCCAAGGTATGTTGGACCTTTTAAGATTATCAAAAGAATAGGACCAGTAGCTTATCAGCTACATCTGCCAGAGGAAATGGTAGGAATACATGATGTATTTCATGTATGTAACCTAAAGAAGTGCTTAGCAGATGAATCATTAGTGGTACCTCTTTAAGACATAGAGGTAAATGAGAAGCTTAAGTTTATAGAAAAACCCATTCAGATCAAAGATAGAAAGATCAAGAATCTCAAACACAAGAGACTAGTTCTGGTTAAGGTAAAATGAGATTCAAAGAGAGGACCAGAATACACTTGGGAGCTCTAGTCAGAAATGCAACGGAAATATCCACACATGTTCCAGTGAATCTCGAGGACTAGATTTAAAACAAGGTGGGGAGGATATAACAACCCTCGAAAAAGGCCCTATTATACCCCAAATACACGTAAACGAACTCGTTTAACCTTAATTTTAACAAAAATCAAATAAAACAAAATCCTTGGGTGACACACGGGCCGCGGCATGGATATCCTTGTGGTTTGCGGGGCGCGACCAAGAGTCACCAGGTGGACACTCTGTAACGTCTGCGTCCCTAGACTTTTACCTATTTGACACTTTTAGCCCCTAGACTATGTGATACTTGATACTATTAATACTAGATAAATCTTATGCTATGAAACTATGGATACTATGATACTTGATACTTGGAAACTATGATTCTATGATACTACGATTCTATGAGACTTGATTCTATGATTCTTGATGCTTGTAAGCTAGATTCTTGACTCTTGATACTTTGGTGCTTGACTCTTGAGGCTCGTGAAACTTGAGACTTGGTTGAACGAGGGACTGGAGTGTTGTCACTGGCAGAAACTATGAAACTATGGAAACTATGGAAACTTTTGTGTTAATGCTATAATCTAGTTATACTATTACCCAGTAATACGTAATGCTTAATCTAACTCGCAAAGCGAATCAAAGACGGTTAAATGGAAAAGATGGGATTGGCCGAATGGCAATCCGATCGGATGACCATCCGATTGGATAGCCATCAGATTGGATGACCAAATGATCGGATGGCCATTCGACCAAGCCGCCATCCGATCCGCGGCACACCGCCTTCACCCACTCTGACACTATAAATAGGCCTGCCACATCATCATTCTCACTGATGTGACAGTCTCACTCGACCAGACGCACGCACTCCTCTTTTCTTCCATTTCTCCCTTGAAATCTTACTTTTCACCATGAAATCTCTAAGATTCGAGCTCTTAAAGGTGATGTCATCATGGCGGTTTATACCCAACTGTTATGTAATGTTATTCTAGTCAAGATCAAGCTCAGATCTAAGGAATTTCATGTGTTTTTACACTAAATCTCAACTAAATCTAGACTTTTGGTTAAAAACTTATGTTTTCTCTCATCTTTTCTTAACTTTTCACTTAAAACGATGGAATCCGGATCTAAACAGACTGTAGACTTGATTATTAGTCTAAAGTCAGCTTGGAAATGGATTATTGCCAGAGAGAACGACCAGAGTGCGGATTCCGACATAAAACCGCCAAGGACAGACGACCAAGCGGACTGGGTGATTCCCACCCGATCAGATCGGCTGTACACTGATGGGTTTACCGTTGTCTCAATTCGTACCAAGTCGTTGCCGTTTAGCAGAAACTTAGAAACTTTACATGTTTAGGAACGGGACAAGGACAACCCAATTGAATGGCAATCCGATCGGATAGCCATCCGATCGAACAGCCATTCGATTAGGTGACACTTTCCTCGTAACCTTAGAATCTTCACGAAACTTTGAATCTCTGAAAACTTGGAACTTTGGATCGAGTGGCAATCCGATCGGATAGCCATCCGATCAGACAGCCATCCGATCAAGGTATCCTAAGCTGAACTCTTGACTTGACATTTTGAGAACTTGACACTTGGTCGGATGACCATTCGATCGAATGGCCATCCGTCCCATTCACACATAAGCCATCTCAATCGAATGGCAATCCAATCGAATGGCCATCCGATCGGACAGACGTTCGATCAAGATGACTGATCCGACACTTGGTTTGAATCTCGTTATTCTACCTAACTCTTATCTGTTGTAATCTAATCAGGCTAAACCTAAAGAGCTCCCTTTGATCCAATAACAGTTAATCTGTTAAGCAGTCACTCTGAGTATACTCGATCCCTTTTTACTTTAAACTTTGGGATGTAACATGTATTCTATTAAACTATGATACTTGAGACTTTTTGGAAACTAAACTCTATCTTATGTGTATGTGAAACTTGTGATTCTTGTATTCTATTTTTGCTATGTGGACGTTTAATCCAGGGTGTGTAGTTCCGCCTTAACAATAGTAGCGCTATAGGAGATGCACCTCCCCATTATTCTCAGGGGTATTGTTAGGAGGATTCTAGTTTTCCTTGAGACTTGTGAAAAGAACAAAGCATCGGGATACTTGGTCTATCACTTGTTGGACTGCGAACACTAGCATGGCTGAAACTATTTTTGTTAACATTTACATATGGATATGAGTTATTTTAATCTATTATGCTATTACCAAAACTTGTATACTCACCGGTACATTTTTGTACTGACTCTATTTTAATACATGTTGCAGGCTGACAGGATGCTAGGATTCTTGGAATCAAGCTAGGATGATGATTAGAAACTTATCTAGATAATTAATTTATGAACAATATTTGAGACTTGATGTACTCTGATACTTTTGTGATGGTTGTTGGTTTTAGACAAATGTTGAAACAATCTAAATTATAATGAAACTATATAGTGTTATGGAATCTCATGAGCAATCTGAACACTTAGTGCTCGCACCCCGATGTTTCTGCCATCGGTTGGGGTGTGACAGATTGGTATCAGAGCCATAACTATAGGGAATTAGGATAAGTAGGAATACTTGCCCTAGTCTATAGTTCTAGGAATCTTGACTCTTATTTGTTGTTTAAGACTTATGCATTCTACCGTATCTGCTTCCTAGCAGCGTAGTCTCCTGTTAAATTAACATGCCTTTCCTAAGGCTGATACAATATACACTTGATACTTTGAGAACGCTGTTAAATAGTGTTTGTATTATGCACGAGATTTGCCCTCAAGTCAAGAGTGACATCCGAACCTTGAAGGGAAATTTCCTTATTATATTCTTGTGGGTCTTATCTGCGGATGGGTACCAACACTATTAGGGCATGATGTTGTCAAGTTAGAGGTGAAACTCAGTCCTTGATAACTAGTCCCACTCCTTGATGGTTTTTGTCTCGCCAAAGTCTCGAAACTTCCATTCAATTAGGAACGTGAAAAGACCAAAAGGACGAATATCGTACTCTTAACATCGACGACATATTTGTCTAAGTAAGTTAAGACACGCTGCCTCAATTCGAAAGGGGTTCGAATCACCTTGGTTAGTCACCGTTCCTCTACCTAGAACACTCTATGTTTTATGAGTCTATCTTTATGTTATCTCGATTTTACGTGTGGTTTTATCTTGATTCTTCGATTATTTTGATTCTTTCTTTATTTTGAGAATTTTACACAAATCACACGTATGTCCGCAATCTAAAACGTTAATTCTAATCCCAGAATCAAACTAAAGTTATGAAGCTTTATACTATCATGATAGCCTATGTGGGAATCTTGATCGATGATGATACTATGAGAATCTATCTAATGAATCTATGTGTTATCTTGGTTGTGAGGCACTAAATGTAACATGGCATAGAAATACGAGGGAAAAGTGACGTGTCTGAAACATGGTGGATACGCCACTGGTACTTCCTATATATAAGTGTTTCCGGCATGTTGCCAACTTTCGTACTAAGTGCCATGCGAAACTTAGTGTTTGCAGACCGGTGATGAGTTGGTTGTAATCTAAGTTATGGGAAACTACTTGTGTAATATACGTGGAAACTACGTGAAATCTATGTGTGTACTCTAGTCTAATCTATGTGTAATCTACATATCTGTTGTTTTGAGAGACAAAATACGAAACGTAGCCTAGCGCTGAAGACGAGGCAGTCGTGGCATGTCCGAAACATGGTGGATACGCCACTGGTACTTCCTATATATAAGTGTTTCTTGCATGTTACCAAACCTTCGTACCACGCGCTAAGTGAAGTTCGTAGTTTTGTAGGCTTGGGTTGGAGTTGTGAATCTACCTGGTTAATCTATGTGTTGAGTCCACTTGGTAACTCTATATCGATCGAATCTATCTGTTTAATCTATGTGGAAGTTTTGGAATATAATGTTATTGTTAATGATGCATGACACTGATGACGAGACGGATGTGGCATGATTGAAGCATGGTGGATACGCCGCTGGTACTTCCTATATATAAGTGCTTCCGTCATGTTGCCGAACTTTCGTAGCACGTGCCATGCGGGATTTCGTTGTTTGTGGATTGTTAACACTAATCTATGTGAATCTATTGAATCTATGGGAATCTATTGGAATCTATTGTAATCTATTGAATCTATGGGAATCTAATGCAATCTATTGCAATCTATGTAAATCTATGGGAATCCATTGGAATCTATGTGAATCTATGATGATGATGATGATGATGATGATGATGAGTGTGTTTTGCGACACGTAACATGACACCGAGTACGAGGCGGAAGCGATGTGCCCGAAGCGTGGTGGATACGCCGCTGGTACTTCCTATATATAAGCGTTTCTGACATGTTGCCAAACTTCGTACAACGTGCCATGCGAAGGTCGTGGGTGTGGTGTTGAGTCTATTGGAATCTATGTGAAACTTGAATCCTTAATCTATGTGAATCTTGAATCTTAATCTATCGTGTGTGAATCTATATTGTGAGGCTTTGTGAATCTAGACTTATACTATCCTCTTGCTGGATCTTTAGATGTCTTCCCGTAAGCTATCCGACACTCTCAAGAGAGCTAGGGAAAAGTCTCAGAAAAAGATGATGTCCTTCATGGCCGACCAAATTGCTCGAGTCGTGCCAAAGATCGTCTCTGAGATCCAAGGATCAAACACTCCTCCATCCTCCGTGGACTCAAAGGTCGAGAAGCTAAAGCCTACTAAGTTTAGCTACAAACATTTCATATCTTGCAACCCTAAGCCTTTCACGGGTAGTGATGGGGTGACTGCTATGCTCGAGTGGTTTGACAGCATTGAAGTTACCTTCATTAACAGCGAGTGCCTAGATCATCTAAAGACTAGGAGTACGACTAGAATGTTTCAAGGCAGAGCGTTGGAGTGGTGGTCGAATCAGAGAAACATTCGTTCAAATGAAGAAACCTATGCTCTCCCATGGGCCGAGGTGCGAGAATTAATGATGCTTGAGTTTTGCCCTCCCCATGAGCAATTGAAGCTTGAAGAAGAGTTTGGGCACTTGAAGCAGATTGGTGACGAAATCTGGATTATACTACTCGTTTCAAATAGCTCAGTTTGATCGTTCCTCACTTGGTTTCTACTCCTAAGCGAATGATAACCAAGTACATCAATGGTTTACCTCCTGCTATGCTTGATTCTATTGAAGCAGCTCAACTCGATACTATTAAGGAAGTCTACCATCTTGCAGCAAGTCTCAAAAACAACCGTGTTCGTGATAAGCAGTTTGCTAACTCTGCTCCCTCCAAGTCTGCACACCAAGTTACCCAGCAGCCAAATGGCAGCAAGAACAAGAGGCGAACGTCTGAGGGTTCAGGATGCAATGCTATTGTTCCTGCTGCAAACCCTGCTGCTAAACCTGCTCCTGTTGCTGCTGTTCAGAACCCTGCTGCACCTGAAGTCAAGAAGCAATACATTGGGTCTTACCCCAAGTGTACCACTTGTAACGTTCACCATCCTGCTACTTTTGCATGTCGTTTGTGCACCAACTGTAATCTCTATGGTCACACGACCCCCTATTGTCGTCAAGCTAACCCTACCCAACCAACTTAGCAAGCCCCAGCTCAGGCAGCCCTACTAGCTCTCCCAGCTCCTCAGCAGAATCCGAGGCCCGTTAATGCTGTTCGTGCATGCTACAAGTGTAGAGATACTACTCATCTTCGTAACCAGTGTCCTCAGCTGAACCAGGACCAGCAATCAGCCGCTCGTGGGCGAGCGTTCAACCTCAATGCCAATCAGGCTCACAACAATAATGACGTCGTCAATGGTATGTTCCTCGTGAATAACCTTTACGCTTCGATTCTATTTGATACTAGTGCCGACAGAAGCTTTGTGTCCGTTGAATTTGAATCTTTGTTAAATTGTGCACGCTCTATGTTACCTAAGTCATTTTCGGTGGAGATTGCCGATGGGAAGTCTATTCTAGTTGATTCTATTCTTTGTGGCTGTTCCTTGACTCTTAACGACCACGTGTTTACTATTGATCTAATACCCATGCAATTGGGTAGTTTTGATGTCATTATCGGCATGGATTGGTTGCGTAAGAACCATGCCAAGATTGCTTGTCACGAGAAGTTTGTCCGTCTACCTCTTCCGTCCGGTGAGATATTGCATGTCTATGGAGACCGACCTTCGAAAGGACTAAAGTTGATGTCATGCTCTCAAGCGAACAAATGCTTACGTAAACGGAACTTTGCCTTCTTGGCCCACGTGGTGGAACAAAAGGGCAAAGGGAAGAACATAAGTGACGTTCACGTAGTGTGTGATTTCCCTGATGCCTTTTCTGAAAATCTTCCTGGTCTTCCTCCTCCTAGATCTGTTGATTTTCATATTGATCTCATACCTTGTGCGACTCCTGTTGCCAAGGCTCCTTATCGTCTTGCACCTTCCGAGATGCAAGAGTTATCCAACCAACTACAAGAACTGCTCGTCAAGGGATTCATTCATCCGAGTACCTATCCGTGGGGTGCTCCTTGCTATTCGTCAAGAAGAAAGATGGTTCGTTCCGTATGTGTATCGACTACCGAGAACTTAATAAGCTTACCATTAAGAATCGTTATCCTTTCCCTCGTATCGACGATTTGTTTGACCAACTACAAGGTGCGTCCTGTTTCTCGAAAATCGATCTTCGTTCTGGTTATCATCAGCTTCGTGTACTCGAGGATGATGTACCAAAAACCACTTTTTGTACTCGATATGGGCACTACGAGTTCGTGGTCATGCCTTTTGGATTGACCAATGCACCCGCTATGTTCATGGATCTTATGAATCGTGTTTGTAAACCTTATTTGGATCTTTTTGTGATAGTCTTCATTGATGATATTCTCATCTATTCTAAATCTAAGGCTGATCATGCTCGTCATTTACGCTTGATGCTTGAACTCTTACGTGGTGAGCGGTTGTATGCTAAATTTTCTAAGTGTGAGTTTTGGATTAATGAAGTGCAATTTCTTGGTCATGTCGTTAGTAAGCAAGGTATTCATGTTGGCCCGTCTAAAATCAAAGCCGTGAAGAATTGGAGTACGCCAAAATCCGCATCTGAGATTTGTTCGTTTTTAGGATTGGCGCGTTATTACCGCCGATTCATCTCGGACTTTTCTAAGATTGCTGTACCTCTCACTTCGTTGACTCAGAAAGAGAGACCTTTTGCTTAGGGTCCCGACCAAGAGGAATCCTTTCAAATTCTTAAGATCCTTTTGTCTAACGCTCCTGTTCTTACTCTACCCGATGGGAACGATGATTTCATGGTATATTTTGACGCCTCGAACCGTGGATTGGGCTGTGTGCTCATGCAACGGGACAAAGTTATTGCTTATGCCTCTCGTCAACTCAAGGTACATGAGAAAAACTATACTACTCACGATCTGGAGCTTGGTGCAGTTGTGTTTGCGTTAAAGATCTGGCGACACTACCTGTATGGACTAAGTGTGTGGTTTTAACTGACCATAATAGCCTTCAACATATCTTTGACCAAAAGGAACTGAACATGCGATAGAGACGTTGGGTGGAATTGCTAAACGACTACGACTGCAAAATTCGCTATCATGATGGCAAGGAAGATGTAATGGTCGACGCTCTTAGTGTATCCGTGTAGCTCAGTATTCGGCAGCTAATGAAGGTAATCTAATTATTGAAATCCGTGGTGCTAGTGTGGATCAGCTCGAAACTAAATCTGATGGTCTGAAGTACTATCTCAATCGCATCCGGGTGCCAGATCGCGATAACCTCCGTGAGCTCATTATGACTAAGGCTCACAAATCCCGTTACTCTATTCATCCAGGCGCTGATAAGATGTACCAGGATCTGCGTATGACTTATTGGTGGCCTGGTATGAAGAGGGACATTGCTGTATATGTTTTTAAATGTCTTACTTGCTCGAAAGTCAAGGCTGAACATCAGCGTCCTTCTTGACTCTTAGAACAACCCGAAATCCCAGTTTGGAAATGGGATAGCATTGCTATGGACTTTATTACTAAACTGCCTCGTACGCCTAATGGTCACGATAGTATCTGGGTGATCGTTGATCGTTTGACCAAATCGGCCCACTTTCTTCCTATTCGTGAAGATTACAAAGTGGAGAAACTTGCTCGAATCTATACCGATGAGATTATATGTCGTCATGGCATATCTCTTGATATAATCTCGGACCATGATGGTCGTTTTACTTCACGTCTTTGGCAAACTTTTCAATCCGCTATGGGTTCTCATTTGAATCTTAGCACGGCCTTTCATCCTCAAACGGATGGACAGACCGAGCGTACTATTCAGACCCTAGAGGATATGCTCCGTTCTTGTGTCATTAACTTTGGTGGTAACTGGGATGCACATTTACCATTGATTGAGTTCTCGTACAACAACAACTATCATTCTAGTATTCAGATGGCTCTTTTCGAAGCTTTGTATGGCCGCAAGTGCCGATCTCCTCTCAACTGGCATGAAATTGGTGACAAGCAGTTTACTGGCCTTGAAATCATTCAAGAGATAACGGATAAGATTCTTTAAACTCGTGATAACTTGACTAAGGCTAAGAGCAGACAAAAGAGCTATTCTGATAAAAGGCGCAAGCCTCTGGAATTTGATGTTGGTGACCGAGTTCTTCTCAAGGTATCTCCCTGGAAGGGAGTAGTTCGCTTTGGTAAAAGGGAAAGCTCGATCCTCGCTATGTGGGCCCTTTCACGATACTCGAAAGGATTAGCAAGGTAGCGTAAAGACTCGACCTGCCACAGGAACTAAACAACGTGCATCCAGTGTTCCACGTATCTAACCTATGTAAATGTCTAGCCGACGAGGAACTACATGTTCCCCTTGAAGACTTGCAAATAAATGAAGCTGGAAACTTTGTGGAGAAACCGGTCGAAATCATAGATCAAAGTGTCAAGCGAGTGAGGCGCAACAAAATTCCCATAGTCAAGTTTCGATGGGAAGGAAAGCGTGGCGCCGAATTTACTTAGGAACTTAAAAGTGATATGAAGGCCAAGTATCCGCAGCTCTTCGAGTAGTCTTCTTCCTAGATTTCGGGGATGAAATCTCCTAAAGGAGGGGAGACTGTAACGTCTGCATCCCTAGACTTTTACCTATTTGACACTTTTAGCCCCTAGACTATGTGATACTTGATACTGTTAATACTTGATAAATCTTATGCTATGAAACTATGGATACTATGATACTTGATACTAGGAAACTATGATTCTATGATACTACGATTCTATGAGACTTGATTCTATGATTCTTGATGCTTGGAAGCTAGATTCTTGACTCTTGATACTTTGGTGCTTGACTCTTGAGGCTCGTGAAACTTGAGACTTGGTTGAACGAGGGACTGGAGTCTTGTCACTGGCGGAAGCTATGAAACTATGGAAACTACGGAAACTTTTGTGTTAATGCTATAATCTAGATATACTATTACCCGATAATGCAACGCTTAATCTGACTCACAAAACGAATCAAAGACGGTTAAATGGAAAAGATGGGATTGGCCAAATGGCAATCCGATCGGATGACCATCCGATCCGTGGCACACCTGTGACAACTCGAACTATAGACTTACTTGGATGTAACGTTACGTGCCTATATGATACTTTGAGTTAATGAATGTTTTGTTTATGTGCTTTGTGCTATATGTTATGTGTGCATGTATGTATTGAACCGCACAGCACTAGGCAACCCGAACCGCACAACACCATCCGACCGCACAAGCCCGAATTGGGCCACACCTCTAGTACTCGGAACATGGACAACCCATTAAGGGGTTTCGGCCCACTCCCCTTTCACGCAAACAAACACCCTTAGTGGGGGTTGTTCTCTCATTTGTTACAATTCTCATAACACACACAAAACCCTAGAAGCTTCTCTCTCTCCCTCTCGTTTTGCTTGGAACCCGACGGCACAAGATCACCCTTTCCTTCGGATCATCCTCTCCTACTAGTGATCGGTTAGTGTTTAATGATAATGTGGTGTTAATTGTTACTATGTGTTCTTGGATTGAATATAAATTGTAATCGGCTTTCACATGAACATCGGGTAGGGTCGTGATAATTGAATTGTGAACTCATGAATTCCTGTTAGTGTTTCTAATGTATGTATGATTGATGTTTGGTCCTCGGATTGATTGTTATGATGATAAATATAATCAGATTTTGTATGAATGATAACCGGCTAGGTTGCATGCTAGCTTGATGATATAATTATGATTCGGTTTAGGTTTGTTTGATAATCCGATTGTTTGTTTTGATGCTGTTATGAACATGCTAAATGATGATGATTTGAAGGTGTTATGAATATGGTTGAATGCGGAATAAATGTTGATTTGATCTGTTTCCGAAACTGCCTAAGTTGTTAGCTTGAATCACGGTATAATTGTTGCATGAATTATGGAAACTAGTTACACATCCGGTTGCGACATAGATTGCGAGTCGAAACCAGCCCTTGCGACTCGAGACCACAAGCAGCATAACCCGGAACCATGGTTGCGAGTCCCGTTACGACTCGAAACCTCACACAGCAGCACGAGCCGGAACTACGGTTGCGAGTCCCGTTGCGACTCGTAACCGGACCATGACGAGCCGAGACCAGCTGTTGCGACTCGTGACCCCTGTTGCGACTCGAGACCGCCGGTTGCGACTCGAGACCAGTCGTGCACGTACACTGTTTGGGCCTACACTGTCACGAGCCAATCAATTGGGCCAAATAATTGGACTCATGCAATTGACTGTTTAACGTATTGGGCCATAAGTATATTCGGTTGGATTGCTATATCGTTGGGCCGGGTACTATTGGGCTTATTAGAATCGTACAAGTATATGTGTTGTGATTGTTACTTGTATTGCTTAACTGTCGAACGTTGCCATGATTTACATGTGATAGTAACGTGTTAGTTTATGTGATGCATACGTGTACTACCTTAGTCAAAACCTGACTTGATTAATAACCATGATAGGACGTGGTTGACTATTTACTAGCTTACCTGTACTCTTTGTGTATCTGCCGAGCAAACCAAGGTGAGTTCACACAGCCAAGGCATGGGATTCTCGGGTTGGGAATTGGGTTGGATTGTTAAGGTTGCATAGATTCATTCGGATACCATTACTAGACTACCATACCATCGTCCTCGGTTGTGCAGGACACGTACGTAAATCCTGCGTACACTTATGCTACTCGCTATCCTCGGTTGTGAAGGATACTCACGTAAAACCTGCGTGAACGGATACTCACTACTGCCTCGGTTGTGTCAGGCACTTACGTAAAACCTGCGTAAACCCCCACGTACCCTATCTTCGGTTGTGAAGGATACTTACGTAAATCCTGCGTAAACTTGTACGTATTACTGTTCTCGGTTGTGAAGAACACTTATGGTTACACATAGTCTAGTGGATTAATAACATGGGAAGCCCCCACCAATAGAAACCTATACTGGCCCAGTAGGGCCACTTGATACTCGTGAACGTACTGTTACGCACTTACTTTCTGTGAACTCGCTCAACTAGTTTGTTGATTATTTGTTGCATGCCTTGCAGGACCTTAGGTACTTTATGGGAGCTTGCACAAGGAGGAGCAGGTCGTTGTGGGCAACGGATTGATAAACACTTATTACGTTTCAAACAATTATACTTATGTTGGGTTTTACATAAATGCTTCCGCTACACTTACTTATGTTGGTTTTGATAAACACCTTTCGTATTGATTTTTATTAATTAATTACATGTTCAATATGATTGGTGGCTTGATCCTGGTCATGTCACGCTCTCAAGCGGTGATACCTCGCGTGTGGATTTTGGGGGTGTGACAGATTGGTATCAGAGCCATTGGTTATAGAGAACTAGGTTTTAATATGGGGAAAACGTTTTTATTAAAACCAGACTATAACCAGAACAGTGCTCTCAACGATCCACAACGACGCTTCGCTCCACGTGCAAGACTCGACATCCTAGGTAATAAGGTTTATGTTTATTGCCTGTATGCTAGAACTGCTTAGAACTTTGCTCGCATTACTCTTAGATACACATGATCCTATTACATGAGAATACCTATGTGCTTATGCTTTTCTGTCATCGCCCTACTCGCGAACCACTCTCACTTACATTACTTTTTACAATGAAGATCATGTCTGGACGAATCAACATGACTCAAGCCCAGCTAGAGGCTCTCGTTCAAGCTCAAGTTGCTGCGGCACTTGCAGCTGCTCAAGCAGGTAGTATACCCTGCAGTATAGATTCATACTAGGATCCTTAGATCATGCATTAACTCACGTATTTAATCTCGTCCTATTCGTACACAATAGGTCAACACGTGCAGCAACCTGTCTGCACTTTTAAGAACTTCATGGACTGCCGTCCAAGTACCTTTAGTGGCACTGAAGGAGCAGTTGGACTCCTCCACTGGTTTGAGAAGCTAGAGTCAGTATTCGAAATGTGCGAGTGCCCTGAGGCTCGCAAGGTCAAGTATGCAACAGGCACCTTGGAAGGGATAGCATTAACTTGGTGGAACGCCCAAATTCAGATCTTAGGGTTGGCAGCTGCTAACGCCACACCCTGGAACGATTTTAAGGAACTTATCAAGAGGGAATATTGTACTCGTGAAGATATTCACAAGCTGGAAGACGAGCTGTATAACCTGAAAATGGTTGGGTCAGAGATTGAAGCGTATACTAAACGGTCAAACGAGCTGGCCGTGCTGTGTCTAACCATGGTGGACCCTCCATACAAGCGCATTGAGATGTATCTCAAGGGATTGGCGCCAGAGATCCAGAGCCATGTTACTTCGGCTAATCTTGATAACATCCAGGAGATTCAACGCCTCGCTCACCGCATCACAGACTAGGCAGTGGATCAGAACAAACTGCCTAAACGTGTCAGCGCTACTGCTACCGTCGCTCCTTCAGCTACTCCCGCTACTACTAGCGACAGCAAAAGAAAATGGGATGGGGATTCCAGCAAGGGATCAGCTACAGTTCAGTCTCAGGCCCAGCAGCGGAAGACTGACAGTTATCAGAGTCCCAGTCAGCATTCTTCGGGTAATCACAGGCAGGGCGGATATCGAGGGAACCTCCCAAAGTGCAATAACTGCGGTAGACATCACGGTGGCCAGTGTAACAAGGGTCGCTGTCAAAGATGCCTCAAGATGGGTCATGAGGCTAAGGATTGTAGAAGCCCTCGTCCTGCGAACCAGAACCAGCAGCAGCCACAAGCACAGCAGAATCAGCAACAGGGCAACAAAGTATGCTTTCAGTGTGGGGCAGAAGGTCACTTCAAAAGGCACTGCCCTCAGTTAAACAGGAACCAGAGCAATAACAACAACAATAACAACCATCAGGGCAATGGCAACAACAACGGGGGAAACAACAACGGCAACGAGGCAAGGGGACGTGCATTCGTACTAGGTCGAGGCGACGCAGTGAACGATCCCAACGTAGTTATGGGTAAGCTTCTCCTCGACAATATTTACGTTACTGTTTTGTTTGATTCGGATGCGGATACAAGCTATATGTCTGTGAAAATGTGTCAACTGCTAAAACGTGCACCAACACTTTTACCCACCAAACATGTAGTAGAGTTAGCTAACGGTAAAAGTCTAGAAGCCACGCACGTAGTTCAGGGTTGTAATCTTATCCTAGCTGGTCAAGCTTTCTCTATCGATCTCATTCCCATAGTTTTGGGTAGCTTCGACGTCGTGATTGGGATGGATTGGTTGTCCCAACATCAGACAGAGATCTTATGCAGCGAGAAGATTATTCGCATTCCACGTTCTGGTCAAGAACCTCTCGAAGTGCAAGGCGACAAGAGTGGTGCAGTGGTTGGCATCATCTCTTTCTTAAAGGCGCAGAAATGTTTACGAAAGGGGCACACTGCCATTCTGGCACTCGTTACAGACGCATCAGCAAAGGAAAAGAGATTGGAAGATATTCCAATTGTACGTGACTACCCTCAGGTGTTTCCTGAAGACTTACCTGGCTTACCGCCTCATCGTCAGGTCGAATTTCAATTCGAGCTCGCTCCAGGAGCAGCACCCATAGCTCGCGCACCGTATCGTTTAGCTCCATCAGAATTGGAAGAATTGTCAAAACAGCTGCAAGAGCTCTTGGAAAAGGGCTTCATTCGTCCAAGCTCTTCGCCTTGGGGAGCTCCAGTACTTTTCGTGAAAAAGAAAGACGGTACGTTCAGGATGTGCATCGATTACCGGGAACTTAACAAAGTAACGGTGAAGAACCGTTATCCTCTTCCGCGCATCGACGACTTATTCGACCAGTTGCAAGGGTCGTGCTACTATTCCAAGATAGACTTGAGGTCAGGGTATCATCAGCTGAGAGTCCGGGATAAGGACGTCTCCAAGACAGCATTCAGAACTCGTTATGGCCACTACGAGTTTCTTGTCATGCCGTTCGGGTTAACGAACGCGCCTGCTGTATTTATGGACCTTATGAACAGGGTGTGCAAACCCTATCTCGACAAGTTTGTCATAGTATTCATCGACGATATTCTGATTTACTCCAAGAGTCAGGAGGAACACGAGCAGCATCTTCGTCTTATTTTGGAACTCCTTCGGAAGGAACAACTATATGCTAAGTTTTCGAAATGCGACTTCTGGCTTCGTGAAGTCCACTTCTTAGGCCACGTAGTAAACAAGGATGGGATCCATGTCGATCCATCCAAGGTAGACTCGATCAGGAACTGGCCTGCACCACGAACGCCAACGGAAATACGCCAATTCTTGGGTTTGGCGGGTTACTACAGACGGTTTATCAAGGATTTCTCAAAGATTGCTCAGCCGCTTACACTACTGACACAGAAGGGTGTCACCTACCGTTGGGGCAACACGCAGGAAACTGCTTTTCAGTATCTAAAGGATAGGCTTTGCAGCGCACCTATTCTCTCATTGCCAGAGGGCACGGATGACTTCGTGGTATATTGTGACGCATCAATACAGGGTCTGGGTTGTGTATTGATGCAGCGGGATAAAGTTATTGCCTACGCCTCTCGTCAACTAAAGATTCATGAACGGAACTACACGACGCACGATTTAGAGCTGGGAGCTGTGGTTTTTGCGCTTAAGATATGGCGACACTACCTGTACGGTACCAGGTGCACGATTTACACCGATCACAGGAGTCTCGAGCATATTCTTAAGCAGAAGGATTTGAACATGCGTCAACGACGATGGGTTGAATTACTGAACGATTACGAATGCGCTATCAAGTACCGTCCAGGCAAAGCCAACGTTGTGGCTGATGCCCTCAGTCGGAAAGACACTTTACCTCGGCGCGTGCGAGCGCTACAGCTTACAATTCAGTCTAGCCTTCCTACACAGATATGAAATGCTCAGATAGAGGCATTGAAGCCCGAAAACGTCAAGGCTGAAGCCTTACGCGGCTCACGACAGCAAATGGAACAGAAGGCAGACGGCGCCTACTATGTAACGGGGCGTATTTGGGTCCCACTTTATGGCGGTCTACGCGAACTTGTGATGGACGAAGCTCACAAGTCTCGTTACTCGGTACATCCAGGGTCGGATAAAATGTACCACGACATCAGAACTACTTACTGGTGGCCTAGCATGAAGGCCCACATTGCTACTTACGTCGGCAAGTGCTTGACCTGTGCGAGAGTCAAGGTTGAATACCAGAAACCAGCTGGCCTACTTCAGCAGCCTAAGATACCCCAATAGAAATGGGAAGAAATTTCCATGGATTTCGTTACAGGCCTACCTAGATCCCAGCGGGGGAATGATACCATATGGGTGATCGTGGATCGACTCACCAAGTCTGCACACTTCCTACCTATAAAGGAAACGGATAAGTTCTCCACTCTCGCAGACGTTTATCTTAAAGAAGTTGTTTCGAGGCACGGAGTGCCCACTTCCATCATTTCGGATCGGGATGCACGATTCACGTCAGAGCTATGGCAAGCGATGCATAAAACTTTCGGCTCACGATTAGACATGAGCACAGCATATCACCCTCAGACGGATGGGCAGTCTGAGCGAACGATTCAAACACTTGAAGACATGCTTAGGGCATGCGTTATAGACTTCGGCAACGGCTGGGAAAAGCACCTCCCTTTGGTGGAGTTCTCGTATAATAATAGTTATCACACCAGCATACAAGCCGCTCCATTCGAGGCATTGTACGGACGTAAATGCCGGTCACCTCTCTATTGGGCAGAGGTGGGGGATAGTCAGATTACGGGTCCAGAGACTGTAGTGGACGCCACAGAAAAGATAGCACAGATACGACAACGCATGGCGGCAGCACGCGACCGTCAGAAAGCCTACGCGGACAAGCGTAGAAAGCCTTTGGAATTTCAGGTCGGGGACCGGGTTTTATTGAAAGTCTCACCCTGGAAGGGTGTGGTACGTTTTGGCAAAAGGGGCAAACTAAATCCGCGGTACGTCGGACCGTTCGAAATCATTGAGAAGATAGGCAAAGTAGCCTACAAGTTGAACCTACCAGCTGAACTCGGAGCAGTTCACAATGTCTTTCATGTGTCGAACTTAAAGAAGTGCCTATCAGATGAAACCCTCATCATTCCTTTTAAGGAACTCACTATCGACGAGCGGTTGCAGTTCGTCGAGGAACCAGTTGAAATCACGGACCGGGATGTGAAGGTCCTCAAAAACAAGAGAATCCCTCTTGTTCGAGTACGTTGGAACTCCAAACGTGGCCCAGAGTACACCTGGGAACGCGAAGACAGGATGACAGAAAAGTACCCCCAGTTATTCGAAACCAATACAACCACTGCTGAGGATGAAGCTACTACTTCGGAATTTCGGGACGAAATTCCAGATCAACGGGGGGGGGGGAGGATGTGACACCCCAGGAAAATCAGTGAACAATACAGCTCACCTAGCTTCCTCAGTGAGTGCATACCAAATTTCGGGACGAAATTTCCAATTAGTTGGGGATAATGTGACAACTCGAACTTTAGACTTACTTGGATGTAACGTTACGTGCCTATATGATACTTTGAGTTAATGAATGTTTTGTTTATGTGCTTTGTGCTATATGTTATGTGTGCATGTATGTATTGAACCGCACAGCACTAGGCAACCCGAACCGCACAACACCATCCGACCGCACAAGCCCGAATTGGGCCGCACCTCTAGTACTCGGAACATGGACAACCCATTAAGGGGTTTCGGCCCACTCCCCTTTCACACAAACAAACACCCTTAGTGGGGGTTGTTCTCTCATTTGTTACAATTCTCACAACACACACAAAACCCTAGAAGCTTCTCTCTCTCCCTCTCGTTTTGCTTGGAACCCGACGGCACAAGATCACCCTTTCCTTCGGATCATCCTCTCCTACTAGTGATCGGTTAGTGTTTAATGATGATGTGGTGTTAATTGTTACTATGTGTTCTTGGATTGAATATAAATTGTAATCGGCTTTCACATGAACATCGGGTAGGGTCGTGATAATTGAATTGTGAACTCATGAATTCCTGTTAGTGTTTCTAATGTATATATGATTGATGTTTGGTCCTCGGATTGATTGTTATGATGATAAATATAATCAGATTTTGTATGAATGATAACCGGCTAGGTTGCATGCTAGCTTGATGATATAATTATGATTCGGTTTAGGTTTGTTTGATAATCCGATTGTTTGTTTTGATGCTGTTATGAACATGCTAAATGATGATGATTTGAAGGTGTTATGAATATGGTTGAATGCGGAATAAATGTTGATTTGATCTGTTTCCGAAACTGCCTAAGTTGTTAGCTTGAATCACGGTATAATTGTTGCATGAATTATGGAAACTAGTTACACATCCGGTTGCGACATAGATTGCGAGTCGAAACCAGCCCTTGCGACTCGAGACCACAAGCAGCATAACCCGGAACCATGGTTGCGAGTCCCGTTACGACTCGAAACCTCACACAGCAGCACGAGCCGGAACTACGGTTGCGAGTCCCGTTGCAACTCGTAACCGGACCATGACGAGCCGAGACCAGCTGTTGCGACTCGTGACCCCTGTTGCGACTCGAGACCGCCGGTTGCGACTCGAGACCAGTCGTGCACGTACACTGTTTGGGCCTACACTGTCACGAGCCAATCAATTGGGCCAAATAATTGGACTCATGCAATTGACTGTTTAATGTATTGGGCCATAAGTATATTCGGTTGGACTGCTATATCGTTGGGCCGGGTACTATTGGGCTTATTAGAATCGTACAAGTATATGTGTTGTGATTGTTACTTGTATTGCTTAACTGTCGAACGTTGCCATGATTTACATGTGATAGTAACGTGTTAGTTTATGTGATACATACGTGTACTACCTTAGTCAAAACCTGACTTGATTAATAACCATGATAGGACGTGGTTGACTATTTACTAGCTTACCTGTACTCTTTGTGTATCTGCCGAGCAAACCAAGGTGAGTTCACACAGCCAAGGCATGGGATTCCCGGGTTGGGAATTGGGTTGGATTGTTAAGGTTGCATAGATTCATTCGGATACCATTACTAGACTACCATACCGTCGTCCTCGGTTGTGCAGGACACGTACGTAAATCCTGCGTACACTTATGCTACTCGCTATCCTCGGTTGTGAAGGATACTCACGTAAAACCTGCGTGAACGGATACCCACTACTGCCTCGGTTGTGTCAGGCACTTACGTAAAACCTGCGTAAACCCCCACGTACCCTATCTTCGGTTGTGAAGGATGCTTACGTAAATCCTGTGTAAACTTGTACGTATTACTATTCTCGGTTGTGAAGAACACTTATGGTTACACATAGTCTAGTGGATTAATAACATGGGAAGCCCCCACCAATAGAAACCTATACTGGCCCAGTAGGGCCACTTGATACTCGTAAACGTACTGTTACGCACTTACTTTCTGTGAACTCGCTCAACTAGTTTGTTGATTATTTGTTGCATGCCTTGCAGGACCTTAGGTACTTTATGGGAGCTTGCACAAGGAGGAGCAGGTCGTTGTGGGCAACGGATTGATAAACACTTATTACGTTTCAAACAATTATACTTATGTTGGGTTTTACATAAATGCTTCCGCTACACTTACTTATGTTGGTTTTGATAAACACCTTTCGTATTGATTTTTATTAATTAATTACATGTTCAATATGATTGGTGGCTTGATCCTGGTCATGTCACGCTCTCAAGCGGTGATACTCCGCGTGTGGATTTTGGGGGTGTGACAACACCGACTTCACCCACTCTGACACTATAAATAGGCCTGTCACATCATCATTCTCACTGATGTGACAGTCTCACTCGACCAGACGCACGCACTCCTCTTTTCTTCCATTTCTCGGTGATTTCGGTACGTTTTACACTAGATCCTTGTACAACTTTGATCTACACGTTATTCTCTACATGATTCTCCCTTGAAATCTTGCTTTTCACCGTGAAATCTCTAAGATTCGAGCTCTTGAAGGTGATGTCATCATGGCGGTTTGTACCCAACTGTTGTGTGATGTCATTCTAATCAAGATCTAGCTTAGATCTAAGGAATTTCATGTGTTTTTATACTAAATCTCAACTAAATCTAGACTTTTGGTTAAAAACTTATGTTTTCTCTCATCTTTTCTTAACTTTTCACTTAAAACGGTGGAATCCGGATCTAAACGGATTGTAGACTTGATTATTAGTCTAAAGTCAGCTTGGAAATGGATTATTTCTAGAGAAAACGACCAGAGTGCGGATTCCGACATAAAAACCATCAAGGACAGACAACCAAGCGGACTAGGGTGATTCCTATCCGATCAGATCGGCTGTACACTAATGGGTTTACCGTTGTCTCAATTCGTACCAAGTCGTTGTCGTTTAGGAAAAAAACTTAGAAACTTTACAAGTTTAGGAACGGGACAAGGACAACCGAATCGAATGGCAATCCGATCGGATAGCCATCCGATCGAATAGCCATCCGATTAGGTGACACTTGCCTCGTAACCTTAGAATCTTTTTGAAACTTTGAATCTCTGAAAACTTGGAACTTTGGATCGAGTGGCGATCGGATAGCCATCCGATCGGACAGCCATCCGATCAAGGTATCCTGAGCTGAACACTTGACTTGACATTTTGAGAACTTGACACTTGGATCAGATGACCATTCGATCGAATGGCCATCCGTCCCATTCACACATATGCCATCTCAATCGAATGGCAATCCGATCGGATAGCCATCCGATCGGACAACCATTTGATCAAGATGATTGATCCGACACTTGGTTTGAATCTCGTTATTATGCCCGACTCTTATCTGTTGTAATCTAATCAGCCTAAACCTAAAGAGCTCCCTTTGATCCAATAACAGTTAATCTGTTAAGCAATCACTTTGAGTATACTCGATCCTTTTTTGCTTTAAACTTTGGGATGTAACATGTATTTTTGGAAACTAAAATATGTGTATGTGAAACTTGTGATTCTTGTATTCTATTTGTGCTATGTGGACGTTTAATCCAGGGTGTGTAGTTCCGCCTTAACAATAGTAGCGCTATAGGAGATGCACCACTCCATTATTTTCGGGGGTATTGTTAGGAGGATTCTAGTTTTCCTTGAGACTTGTAAAAACAACAAAGCATCGGGATACTTGGGCTATCACTTGTTGGATTGTGAACACTAGCATGGCTGAAACTATTTTTTTAACATTTACATATGGATATGAGTTGTTTCAATCTATTGTGCTATTACTAAAACTTGTATACTCGCCGGTACATTTTTGTACTGACTCTATTTTAATACATGTTGCAGGCTGACATGATACTAGGATTCTTGGAATGAAGCTAGGATGATGCTTAGAAACTCATCGGGATAATTAAGTTATGAACAATATTTGAGACTTGATGTACTCTGATACTTTTGTGATTGTTGTTGGTTTTAGACAAATGTTAAAACAATCTAAATTATAATGAAACTATATAGTGTTATGGAATCTCATGAGCAATCTAAACGCTTAGTGCTCGCACCCCGATGTTTCCGCCATCGGTTGGGGTGTGACACACTCAATGTGCCACATGGCACGACACACTGCAGGTCTACACTGGTGACTAACCAGACCTAGCCATAGCTACGTCTGGCTCGCGGGGCGAGAAGGAAAGGAACGCGGCTCTCGCGGGGCGAGAGAGACCTCCGTTTCAGCTATAAAAAGGGCAACCCTATGCCTTTCATTCTCGTTCATTTTCTTTCTCTCTCAAAGCCCCTATAACAGCTAAAATCTGCTTGATATTCTACCCCTAAAACACGAAGCTCTGCCTCGTTGTAAGTATTTTAACCCCGATCACTAATTCGTTATCCTACCTGATTGATCTAGGGCTCCGTAACGCATGTCGAGGCTCTACCTGACTAAGTTCGTTGGAGTTCTGTCTCGTGTTGTATAGCTAATGTGATTTGGGTTATCTTACTAACACGTATGCATTGTTTGTTTTTAATAGAAAATAATCAGCAAGCAACAGGAAGCTATAGAAACACCTAAGTCTACAGAGTGAGTGATTCTCTGTTTCTACCAAACTGTTTTTACAAAACCTCATATATTTTCAGTTATACTTATAGTGATTGAGTCTATGTATTCTACAATTGCTATCGGTATGTGGGGTTTTGTATCCACTACTAGTAAAGCTTTAGTATTGGACAACGAGTTAACCATAGTAATATGACCACAGTCATGGAACTGTCAGCATGACAAATACTGAATGAGTATATTGGTAGATATAAACATTGTAATTGCTCTCAATACTGTAAAGTTATAAAAGCTTGTTTTGATTAAATTGGGATGCACTCACCAGTATTTCTTGCTGATAAAATCTTTTAAAATGCGTTTAAGGTAACTTAATGTGAAGCTATAAGATGCCAGCTATAGAGCACCGAAGGCTTAAAGAAGTGGCTATAAAAGTTACCTAAATAAAAAGAGATTATGTTTTCAATAATTAGGGTTTATCCCTATAAACGCATTATCAATGGAACATGGGATAAATGGAACATGGGTTTTATCCCATGTTCCATTGATAATACATTTATAGGGATAAACCCTAATTATTAAAACCAAATACCACTAAAAATAGGGTTAGATGGAGTTAACGGGATTGAACCATTTCCTTGGAGTGAGGTAGAGTGAAATGGGGAAAAATGAGTGATGTGTCATATAAGTGGAGTTAAGAAGGGTTAAAGTATACCCAAGGCCATAGAGAAACATGGTGAAATGTGGAAAAATGGGTGATGTGGTATGTAGATGGAGTTAAGGAATGTTAAAGTATACCTCAATGCCTAATAGCAAAACACAAGTGGTTATTAGTGCATTCAAGTATGCAATGAAAAGAGTATGTTAGTAAGACTATACGATGTGGGAGGGCATGAAAAGAGGGTGCTATGCGCCATGTGGCAGCCACGTCAACATATGTCAGAAAAGTGGTGTAGAGCCAAAAAGCGGGAGGTCGGATGAGGCGTGGAAGGGTGACATGATGTGACACATGGCATACACTTTTTATTATTATCTTATATTAAAAAATGAAAAACATTAATACTAATTAAAGAAAGAACATTAATGAAGAAAAACATTACATAATCTTAAAAAAATGAAACTAATAGAATTTAAAAAAAAAACTAAAACTAATAAAAAAATAACGAAAAGTACGATATTTTGGCTTTATTTCTTCTTTCATTTTTCTTGTACATTTCTCTTTCTTCATCACCAGTTTTCATAGCGAGGAATTTTACATCTGTTCTCCTTTCTTTCGCAAGTTCCTTCTCGTTTTTCAAATTTACTTTTTGTTCAAAAAGTTCGATAACGTTATCTTTTGGGGCGTTTCTTTGTTGTTGGATGCTATTGAACGTACTAGTTTGTTCATTTAGGTCGGCTAAACCTTCGGTGTAACGCCCTGCTTTTTCATACTTGCGATAATTAGAAAGCTTGTTCATATTCCTACTTTTGGAAATCTTGTATTCTTGTATTTCGCCTTTTTGTTGTATCGTTGTAAAATCCAGGACTTAGATCAAAAATAAAATTTGTATTTCTTTAGATTCATGCTTTACATATTCATACATGTTCATACGTTTGGATTAATTATACATTAGATGCCTTATTTGTAATTCTTGCAAAAATGCGTTAAACTTACAAAATACTTATTCTCGACAAACATACTTATTCATACTCGTTTTATACTTACTTTATGCTTTAATTACATTATATACCCCTACACTTTGCCTTTTTACTTAAAACACCTTAAAATGCTGATATATGAAACTTTAAGGGCCAAAAGTGTCAAAATAACAAACAATTACACCATCCAGGGTGGCTCGCGGGCCGCGACCCCCTCAACCTTTCCTCTCACGCCTCGCAGGAAGTGCAATCCGCAAAATCCTTAATCAGCTCCATCTATTGCGCAAATTTTGGTTCTTTATTTTGTGTTTCTTGCATTTAAGACCCCAAACCCTAAACTCAACTATAAAACCAAGCCTCCCAACACTCATTTTCATTTTTCCAACTCATTTACACTCTCAAAACACTCTAATTTAAGCTAGAAATACAAGTTCTTGGCAGTTTATTCTAAGTCTAAATGAGCACTTTTCTTCACTTTCTTTCATCCTTTTCCACTTCTTCTTCCTCTACAAAGTGTGAAACACCTCTAGGATTGTTTTCACAAGGTTTTCCATGGAAATCCAAGGTGAAACATCCCATATTTGAGGCCCAACTTTCTGTTTTGGAAGAAAACTTTGTTAAACATACTTAAACTCATGTTTAAACCATACATTCCTATGTCCTTATGCCACTAATCAAGACTATGATTAAGTGTGCTTAAAAACAAGGTTGTAACATACGAATTCAGAGTTTTTAATCCTCTATACTTTCTGTTTTTAAAAGGGTTTTAACCCATAATTGATGAACAAGACTTGAACTTGTGTATGTGTGATTATTTGAATAGCTTGGGCTATCCTACTTACAATCCACACTTCACTTGATGATTTCTCTTAGTTAGTATCTATATTTCATTTCCTTATTGTTCATTCATGACCATCCTTGTTGTTTTATGACAACTTGTGCATTGGTGAATATACAAAAGAGGTTTTAAAATGGAAGATTCATCCTCCTACCTCTATGCATGGCTTCTATGATAATCCTTGTCATATTGTTGGACTAAACTTATAATATATATATGACATATATAAAATACATATAATACATGTAAGAAACCGAACCCTTAATGATAACCAAATGGTTATTTGTCAAGTTACTAAGTTACATTACCTAAGTGCTTAGTTCCTCGTTACGGTTCTAATGGGTATTAAAGTCATGAATTCATTCTAACCCTTAAGGGTTTCAGAGTGTCAAAAACGAGTATTAATTGCTAGATAATTATTTTCTCATATACATACCTTTGGTGTATTTTACTTACCTAAATTCCGACTCTGAATATTCCCTGAACTCCAATCCGAACACGTTCAATCTCCTAATCTCATTAACTCGTTAACACTTGGATAATCGGAAGAGTTAGAAATTTTGTGAGTACACTTGACCCATTTTACTTTTAAAACACTTTGGGTTGTAACATGTTAATATACAAACTTCACCATCACACACTTAAACATGCTTTATATTCTCAATCCTATATACATGCTACTTGTTTACTTAGGTTCATGATAGATTATACATGCTTTATGTCATTAACTTTGCTAAGCCCCAACTTAACATATATAGCGCTATAGGAGTAGCACGTCGCCCGTCTGGGTCTTGTTAAGTCTTTATTCATTCTAAATGGTCTAGTCATTTTTGTGGCAAGGGACGCTAAATACTAGTGGACACTTGGGTTTGACATATTGCGATGCATGCTAGTTACCTTGTTTACAAATTGTCATGTGGATTCGAGAAAATGCTTTTATACTCATGCTATATTTATACAAACCTTGTGTACTCGTCAATGCTTTTGCATTGACACTTTATTTTAAGCATGTTAAAGGTTTAACGATGATGTTGATGATGCATGGATACTCATTTTAAATTGTGTATAGTTATTGTAATGTAATTCTTTCATTTCAAGTTGTTGTAATTGTATTTTCCATTCCATGTTGTAATTGAATCCTTATAGTAATAAAATGAAATTCATTATTTAAATATACTTGTCGAAAATTCTAGTGTTATGTGTAATGAGCAATCTATCTTCGTCCCACTCTGATGATTCCGCCATTGGTTAGGGTGTGACATTCGGTGTAGTCCCCACCCAAAGTATGTGATTTTTGCGTCCTTGTTATGATTTATCTCTATCAATTGGGCGTTCCAATTCAACCATGCAAGACAACGCTTCCTTTAAGGATTTGAATACCTTGCATCGCGCCACCTGCATTTGCTTTAACAAACATGCAAGATAACGCTTCCATAACAATGAGAATTAAAAAGGGAGAAAGCGGGTCACCTTGTCGCATACCTTTAGCGCATTGGAACTCATAGGTAGGCGATCCATTAACTAAATCGAGGACCTAGCCGATGACAGAACACCTAAAACCCACTCGTACCACAGCCTTGGGCACCCCATTTGACCCATAATATCAATCACAAAGTTCCAGTTGACGTTGTCATAAGCTTTCCCAAAATTGATCTTTAGGATGAAAGTTTGATATTTCATCTTCTTAATCAAAGACATCACCTTGTTTTCCACTAAGGGACCGTCCAAAATGAATTTCCTTTTTAGGAAGGCCGATTAAGAATCCGAAATGACTACATCTAAAACCTTCGTAAGACAATTAGCAAGGATCTTGGAGATCACCTTGCTAATAATCCCCATAATATTTAAGGGCGGTAATTATTGAGATTGACCGGGTCTTTAATTTTAGGAATCAATGTGATAAAAGACGACCCGCTACCACAACAAATGCTCCCATCCTTATAGAAATTGACCATTACCTCTTAGAAATCATTTTCAAAAAAATGCCAAAAGTGCCTTATGAACTTCATATTAAGGCCATCAGGCCCCGGGGCCGTTGTCACACCCCTTTCTAAGGCGGAAGCACAAGGTGTGATCCTGAAAGGTTCTCATTGCATATGAAAGGTAAACATACTACATGCTCATAAAATAACTCCAAATGCCATTATTATTACATAATTAAAACATAACATAGGTTAAGTGTTTACATCACAAGACAGCATATTGTCTGAAAAGTCTACACTTTATTCGAAAGACAACCATGAAGGTTTGATCCTAATATCCCACACAAGATGGAATGTAGAAACCAAATCCAACCAAAATAGGCACCGGAGTCTTGACACGACATGACTAAAACAAAAGCGACATCTTGGAGCAAGAGTAAGACCGCGTGCACATCCACCTTAGTTACCTGAAATACATGTGAGTTTTGGAAAATCGTCAACATAATGTTGGTGTGAATTCATGCAGATTTGTGAAAAACATTTAAGCATTCGTTATGGAAACATGGTATGTAATTTGATGAAAACAAGTATTTCTGTAAATGTAAGGAAATCGAGATCACTAATGGTTTGCAAGGCCATTAACATGTGACACGACATTTTTTTTTTGAACAACAAACACACTTTATATATATATATATATATATATATATAAAGAGCCAGCAAGGGGCTGGAAACCAAACAAAACCGAAACAACATGTGACACGACATAGGAAGCATCCAAACCATAGGCATTTTTACTTGTCGATTCCACGATTGTCGATTCACGACTAGAGACACAAAAGCACTGCTTGGTAAAAGAGTGGCCAAGAGTGGCCAAGAGTGTGGTTGCCTGAATCCCATTAGATCTAACCTTTTGTTCCGCGGTCTTGGTATGTAACTGATTAATGGTGCTTATGGCACCTTATTCGTGACATGATCTAAAGTATCATTCCTTAGTTTTAGTATTCAACATACCATAACACATGTATTTTCCCCAAGTCTAGAAAAAAAGTAAAAGTTTAAAAGTGGGGACATGAACTCTCAACTTTGCGTTTCCTGCGTTGTAAACTTCACCAGTTGGTTTTATAGCGTTGTGACCTATACGTGTTCTGTTAATGTTAGTCACTAGACTTGTATCGCACACGTACAAGTCACCATCTTCTATGTATATGTTCTTTGTTGTTAAAAATAATTTATATTTTTAACTATGTATCTTACTTATATTATTTTCCCAAAAATAAATATAAGTATTTTGTATTTTTCACCAAAAATCAAGACTTTGATTTTTATTACTTTCCGGAATTATATTTCTTAAAAATAATATATTTTTAAGACTTGTATGATATATATATTTTTTGTCATGCTATGAAATATATATGTGTTTATTCTTGTTATCCACCCGAGTTATACATTTTCGTCCAAAAATATATTTTAAGTTCATAACTTGTCCAAGTTAAATAATATGTTAAGAAATATATTTTCATAAATATATTTCCTTGTATTTGTCCATGTGTGTGACAACTCGAACTTTAGACTTGCTTTGATGTAACGTTACGTGCTTATGAGAACTGAATTACATGATTTAAATGAATGTTATGATGTTATGTGCCTTATGTGTGAATGTGTGTTGTGTGTACACGAACCCAAACCACACACTAAAACTCGATTGCACATTATAACCGGTCACACAAGCCCTTTGGGCCACACTTGAAATCGGACCCCATTAGATACCTGGATGGGCTCGGCCCACTCCCCCACTCGCAACACAAAACCGGGACTAGGGGTTTGTTTTACCACTTTTGCAAAACATCACACACACAACCCTAAGAGCTTTCATTCTTTCTCTCTCGGCTTCCCTTAGAACCGGACGGCAGCCATCACCCGGAGCCACCTATCTCGAGCAATCTAGGTTCTCGGTTTTTCTGGTTAGTAATTCTTGAATGATTGTTTGTGTGTGTGTTAATGATTTCGAGTATGTTTGCTTGATGACCGAGGATTCTTGTTGGCATGTTGTTTGGGATAGTAGTTAGTAATGATTGTGAATCGGCTCACATGTGCACCCTATAATAAATCGGATAAATCTGTTGTTATGATATGTAATTCGGATGGTGTGATGATACTAATCGGCTGCCATGTATTGGGTTGGGATGTTAGAATCGGATGTGTTTATGTGTTTAGATAAATGTTCTTGATTTTGGATTATTAATGTTCATACGAAATTCATGATAAAAGTCCTGTTTGATCGATAGTATGCTTGTTGGATTATGGAAAAACTGTTAATTGATCTGAATTGTGAAACTGCCTAAGTTGTTTGCTAGAATCACGGAGTGATTGTTACAGGATTTATGGAAACAAGTTACACAGCCGGTTGCGACTCAGATTGCGAGTCGAAACCTCCCCGTCTCGACTCGTAACCAAGCCAGCACAAGTCGAGACCACGGTTGCGAGTCTCGTTGCGACTCGTAACCAGACCATGATGAACCGAGATCACCGTTGCGACTCGCAACCAGCTGTTGCGACTCGTAATCTCCGGTTGCGACTCGAGATCTCCGTTGCGACTCGAGACCATCATTTACACGCATACTGTTTGGGCCTCCACTGTCACGGGCCCAATGATTTGATTTGTGGACTGTTTGTTATTGGACCGGCATACGTTTATTAATTGGGCCGATTGTGAATCTGGACTGCTTTGCTAATGGGCTGCTTATGTCATTGGGCCGGGTATTGTTGGACTTAGACAATTGGATCACGCATGCTGTGTCTTATCTGCTTACGTGCGTACATGTTTGCCATGACTATATGTGATTACTATATACGTGCTATATACGAACCTGACTCGTATAATAACCATGATAGGACGTGAGTGACCATTTACTTGCTACTTATATTCCTTGTGTATCTGCCGAGCAAACCAAGGTGAGTTCACACAGCCAAGGCATGGGATTCCCGGGTTGGGAATTGGGTTGGATATGATGAAATGGAATGATTACTCGTACTTACGCATATACCAGACTATAGACCATCGTCCTCAGGTTAGTCAGGACACGTTACGTAAAGCCTACGTAACCCAGTATATTTGCCATATGTCTCCCGGGTCGGGAGGACACGTTACGTAAAACCTACGTAACCCAATACCATCTACTGGCTTCCAGGTCGGAAGGCCACGCTGCGTAAAGCCTACGTAGCCCCCACGCGTACCACTGTCCTCGGGGAAGGGCACGTCACGTAAAGCCTACGTGACCCTGTACGTTTTCCTGTTCTCGGTAAAGAAGAACACATGGTCGGAAGTTAGTCTAGTAAGTACCGTTAATGAGAAGCCCTCATTAGCCAGGATGAACATGGGAAGCCCCCACCTTTAGTACACACTAGTATGGGAAGCCCCCACTAGCTATACTTATGCATGTTATGAACTTACTTTCTGTGAACTCGCTCAACTAGTTTGTTGATTATTTGCTGCATGCCTTGCAGGACCTTAGGTACATTATGGAGCTTGCACAAGGAAGGAGCAGGTCGTTGTGGGCAGATGGATCATGAACAATATTGAACTTATAACTTAACTTTGGGTTTACTTTACATTGCTTCCGCTACTTAAACGATGTTGGTTTTGAAACATCAATCATGTCATGATGATTTACATTATTTACTTTTATATTAATTGCTATGTTTGATATGATTGATGGCTTGATCCTGGTCAGTCACGCTCCCAAGCGGTGGTACTCCGCGGGTGGATTTTGGGGGTGTGACAGATTGGTATCAGAGCCATTGGTTATAGAGAACTTGGTTTTAATATGGGAAAACGTTTTTATTAAAACCGGACTATAACCAGAACAGTGCTCTCAACGATCCACAACGACGCTTCGCTCCACGTGCAAGACTCGACATCCTAGGTAATAAGGTTTATGATTATTGCCTGTTTGCTAGAACTGCTTAGAACTTTGCTCGCATTACGCTTAGATACACATGCTTTGATTACATGAGAACACCTATATGCCTACGCTTTTCTGTCATCGCCCTACTCGCGAATCATTCTTATGTATGCTACTTGTTACTATGAAGATCATGTCTGGACGAATCAACATGACACAAGCCCAGCTAGAGGCTCTTGTTCAAGCTCAAGTTGCTGCGGCAGTTGCAGCAGCTCAAGCAGGTCAACACGCGCAGCAGCCAGTCTGCACCTTCAAGAACTTTATGGACTGTCGTCCAAACTCTTTCAGCGGCACAGAAGGAGCGGTTGGACTCCTCCACTGGTTCGAGAAGCTAGAATCAGTATTCGAAATGTGCGAGTGCCCTGAGGCTCGCAAGGTCAAGTTTGCTACTGGAACTTTGGAAGGGATAGCACTGACTTGGTGGAACGCCCAAGTTCAGATCTTAGGGTTGGCAGCTGCTAACGCCACCCCATGGAACGATTTCAAGGAACTCATCAAGCGTGAGTATTGCACGCGTGAAGACATTCACAAGCTGGAAGACGAGCTGTATAACCTGAAAATGGTTGGATCAGAGATTGAAGCGTATACTAAACGGTCGAATGAGTTGGCCGTTCTGTGTCCAACTATGGTGGACCCTCCATACAAGCGCATTGAGTTGTATCTCAAGGGATTGGCGCCAGAAATTCAGAGCCACGTGACGTCGGCTAATCTCGAAAACATCCAGGAAATCCAACGCCTAGCTCATCGCATCACTGATCAGGCAGTGGATCAGAATAAACTGCCCAAGCGTGTTAATGCTACTGCTAATGTCACCACCTCAGTTACTCCTGCTACATCTGGTGACAGTAAAAGAAAATGGGATGGAGATTCTAGTAAAGGTTCAGCATCTGTTCAGCCACAAGCTCAGCAGCAGAAGATTGACCACTATCAGAGTCCCAGTCAGCAATCCTCTGGTGGTCACAGACAGAGGAGATATCAGGGTAACCAACCTAGGTGCCACAACTGCAACAGGCATCACCACGGCCCATGTAACAAGGGTCGTTGTCAAAGGTGTCTTAAGATGGGACACGAGGCCAAAGACTGTAGGAGTCCACGGCCTGCGAATCAGAATCAGCAGCCTCAGCAACCCGCTCCACAGAACCCACAGCAGCAACAGCAGCCACAGCGTGGAAACCGGGGATGTTTCCAGTGTGGGGCTGAAGGTCATTTCAAACGCGATTGCCCTCAGCTGAACCAGAACCAGAATCGCAACAATAACCAGGGCAACGGCAACAACAACGGCGGGAACAACAACAACAACGGCAATGAAGCTCGTGGTCGTGCATTCGTGCTGGGTCGAGGTGACGCAGTGAACGATCCCAACGTTGTTATGGGTAAGTTTCTCCTCGACAACATTTACGTTACTGTTTTATTTGATTCGGGTGCGGATACAAGCTATATGTCTGTGAAAATGTGTCAACTGCTAAAACGTGCACCAACACTTTTACCCACCAAACATGTAGTAGAGTTAGCTAACGGTAAAAGTCTAGAAGCCACGCACGTAGTTCAAGGTTGTAATCTTATCCTAGCTGGCCAAGCCTTCTCTATTGATCTCATTCCCATAGTCTTGGGTAGTTTCGACGTCGTGATTGGGATGGATTGGTTATCCCAACACCAGGCAGAAATATTATGCAGCGAGAAGGTTATTCGCATTCCACGTTCTGGTCAGGAACCTCTAGAAGTTCAAGGCGACAAGAGTGGTGCTGTGGTTGGCATCATCTCTTTCTTGAAGGCTCAGAAATGCTTACGAAAGGGGCACACTGCCATTCTGGCACTCGTTACAGACGCATCAGCAAAGGAAAAGAAATTGGAGGATATTCCAATTGTACGTGATTACCCTCAGGTGTTTCCTGAAGACTTACCTGGCTTACCGCCTCATCGTCAGGTCGAATTTCAGATCGAGCTCGCTCCAGGAGCAGCACCCATAGCTCGCGCACCTTATCGTCTAGCTCCATCAGAATTGGAGGAATTGTCAAAGCAACTGCAGGAACTCTTGGAAAAGGGTTTCATTCGTCCAAGCTCTTCGCCTTGGGGAGCTCCAGTACTATTCGTGAAAAAGAAAGACGGTACGTTCAGGATGTGCATCGACTACCGTGAACTCAACAAGGTGACGGTGAAGAACCGTTATCCTCTTCCGCGCATCGACGACTTATTCGACCAGTTGCAAGGGTCGTGCTACTACTCGAAGATAGACTTAAGGTCAGGGTATCATCAGCTGAGAGTCCGGGAGGAGGACGTCTCTAAGACAGCCTTCAGAACTCGTTACGGTCACTACGAGTTTCTTGTCATGCCGTTTGGGTTAACGAACGCGCCTGCCGTATTTATGGATCTTATGAACAGGGTGTGCAAACCCTATCTCGACAAGTTCGTCATTGTTTTCATCGACGACATTCTGATTTACTCCAAGAGTCAGGAGGAACACGAGCAGCATCTTCGCCTTATTTTGGAACTCCTTCGGAAGGAACAATTGTACGCCAAATTTTCTAAATGCGACTTCTGGCTTCGTGAAGTCCACTTCTTAGGCCATGTGGTAAACAGGGATGGGATCCATGTCGATCCATCCAAGGTAGATTCGATCAGAAACTGGCCCGCACCGCGTACGCCAACGGAAATACGCCAATTCTTGGGTTTGGCAGGTTACTACAGACGATTTATCAGAGACTTTTCGAAGATTGCTCAGCCACTTACGCTACTGACACAAAAGGGTGTTACCTATCGCTGGGGAGAGCCCCAGGAGACTGCTTTTCAGCACCTAAAGGATAGACTTTGCAGTGCACCTATCCTCTCATTGCCAGAGGGCACAGAAGACTTCGTAGTATATTGTGATGCATCCATTCGGGGACTGGGATGTGTGTTAATGCAGCGCGACAAGGTTATCGCTTACGCCTCTCGTCAACTCAAGGTTCATGAACGCAACTACACGACGCACGATTTAGAGCTGGGAGCTGTCGTTTTCGCGCTTAAGATATGGCGACACTACCTGTACGGTACCAGGTGCACGATTTACACCGATCACAGGAGTCTCGAGCATATCCTTAAGCAGAAGGATTTGAATATGCGTCAACGACGATGGGTCGAGTTACTAAACGATTATGAATGCGCTATCAAGTATCATCCAGGCAAAGCCAATGTTGTGGCTGATGCCCTTAGTCGGAAAGACACTCTACCACGGCGCGTGCGAGCGCTACAGCTTACGATTCAGTCTAGCCTTCCTGCACAGATACGAGCTGCTCAGATAGAAGCACTGAAACCCGAAAACGTCAAGGCTGAAGCCTTACGCGGCTCACGACAACAAATGGAACAAAAGGCAGACGGCGCCTACTATGTAACGGGCCGGATTTGGGTCCCTCTCTATGGCGGTTTACGCGAACTTGTGATGGATGAAGCACACAAGTCTCGCTACTCGGTACATCCAGGGTCGGATAAAATGTACCACGATATCAGTACTACTTACTGGTGGCCTAGCATGAAGGCCCACATCGCTACGTACGTTGGAAAATGCTTGACCTGTGCGAGAGTCAAGGTCGAATATCAGAAACCAGCTGGCCTACTTCAGCAGCCTAAGATACCTCAGTGGAAATGGGAAGAAATTTCCATGGATTTCGTTACAGGCCTACCTAGATCCCAGCGTGGGAACGATACGATATGGGTGATCGTGGATCGACTCACCAAGTCTGCACATTTCCTGCCGATTAAGGAAACGGACAAGTTCTCCACACTCGCAGACGTCTATCTTAAAGAAGTTGTTTCGAGGCATGGGGTGCCCACATCTATCATTTCGGATCGCGACGCACGATTCACGTCAGAACTTTGGCAAGCGATGCATAAATCTTTCGGCTCACGATTAGACATGAGCACAGCATACCACCCTCAGACGGATGGGCAGTCTGAGCGTACGATCCAAACACTAGAAGACATGCTTCGGGCATGCGTCATCGATTTCGGCAACGGCTGGGAAAAGCACCTCCCTTTGGTGGAGTTCTCGTATAATAATAGTTACCATACCAGCATTCAAGCCGCTCCATTCGAGGCATTGTACGGGCGTAAATGCCGGTCACCCCTCTGCTGGGCAGAGGTGGGAGATAGTCAGATCACGGGTCCAGAGATTGTTGTGGACGCCACAGAAAAGATAGCACAGATACGACAACGCATGGCGGCAGCACGCGACCGTCAGAAAGCCTACGCGGACAAGCGTAGAAAGCCATTGGAATTTGAGGTCGGGGACCGGGTTTTATTGAAAGTTTCACCCTGGAAGGGTGTGGTTCGTTTTGGCAAACGGGGCAAACTGAATCCGCGATACGTCGGACCATTCGAAATTATAGAAAAGATTGGCAAAGTAGCCTACAAGTTGAACCTACCAGCTGAACTCGGGGCAGTTCACAATGTCTTTCATGTATCAAACTTAAAGAAGTGCCTATCAGATGAAAACCTCATCATTCCTTTTAAGGAACTTACTATCGACGAGCGGTTGCAGTTCGTCGAGGAACCAGTGGAAATCACGGACCGGGATGTGAAGGTCCTCAAACACAAGAGAATCCCTCTTGTTCGAGTTCGTTGGAACTCCAAACGTGGCCCAGAGTACACCTGGGAACGCGAAGACAGGATGACAGAAAAGTACCCCCAGTTATTCGAAACCAATGCTACCACTACTGAGGCTGAAGCTACTACTTCGGAATTTCGGGACGAAATTCCAGATCAACGGGGGGAGGATGTGACACCCCAGGAAAATCAGTGAACAATACAGTTTACCTAGCTTCCTCAGTGAGTGCATACCAAATTTCGGGACGAAATTTCCAATTAGTTGGGGATAATGTGACAACTCGAACTTTAGACTTGCTTTGATGTAACGTTACGTGCTTATGAGAACTGAATTACATGATTTAAATGAATGTTATGATGTTATGTGCCTTATGTGTGAATGTGTGTTGTGTGTACACGAACCCAAACCACACACTAAAACCCGATTGCACATTATAACCGGTCACACAAGCCCTTTGGGCCACACTTGAAATCGGACCCCATTAGATACCTGGATGGGCTCGGCCCACTCCCCCACTCGCAACACAAAACCGGGACTAGGGGTTTGTTTTACCACTTTTGCAAAACATCACACACACAACCCTAAGAGCTTTCATTCTTTCTCTCTCGGCTTCCCTTAGAACCGGACGGCAGCCATCACCCGGAGCCACCTATCTCGAGCAATCTAGGTTCTCGGTTTTTCTGGTTAGTAATTCTTGAATGATTGTTTGTGTGTGTGTTAATGATTTCGAGTATGTTTGCTTGATGACCGAGGATTCTTGTTGGCATGTTGTTTGGGATAGTAGTTAGTAATGATTGTGAATCGGCTCACATGTGCACCCTATAATAAATCGGATAAATCTGTTGTTATGATATGTAATTCGGATGGTGTGATGATACTAATCGGCTGCCATGTATTGGGTTGGGATGTTAGAATCGGATGTGTTTATGTGTTTAGATAAATGTTCTTGATTTTGGATTATTAATGTTCATACGAAATTCATGATAAAAGTCCTGTTTGATCGATAGTATGCTTGTTGGATTATGGAAAAACTGTTAATTGATCTGAATTGTGAAACTGCCTAAGTTGTTTGCTAGAATCACGGAGTGATTGTTACAGGATTTATGGAAACAAGTTACACAGCCGGTTGCGACTCAGATTGCGAGTCGAAACCTCCCCGTCTCGACTCGTAACCAAGCCAGCACAAGTCGAGACCACGGTTGCGAGTCTCGTTGCGACTCGTAACCAGACCATGATGAACCGAGATCACCGTTGCGACTCGCAACCAGCTGTTGCGACTCGTAATCTCCGGTTGCGACTCGAGATCTCCGTTGCGACTCGAGACCATCATTTACACGCATACTGTTTGGGCCTCCACTGTCACGGGCCCAATGATTTGATTTGTGGACTGTTTGTTATTGGACCGGCATACGTTTATTAATTGGGCCGATTGTGAATCTGGACTGCTTTGCTAATGGGCTGCTTATGTCATTGGGCCGGGTATTGTTGGACTTAGACAATTGGATCACGCATGCTGTGTCTTATCTGCTTACGTGCGTACATGTTTGCCATGACTATATGTGATTACTATATACGTGCTATATACGAACCTGACTCGTATAATAACCATGATAGGACGTGAGTGACCATTTACTTGCTACTTATATTCCTTGTGTATCTGCCGAGCAAACCAAGGTGAGTTCACACAGCCAAGGCATGGGATTCCCGGGTTGGGAATTGGGTTGGATATGATGAAATGGAATGATTACTCGTACTTACGCATATACCAGACTATAGACCATCGTCCTCAGGTTAGTCAGGACACGTTACGTAAAGCCTACGTAACCCAGTATATTTGCCATATGTCTCCCGGGTCGGGAGGACACGTTACGTAAAACCTACGTAACCCAATACCATCTACTGGCTTCCAGGTCGGAAGGCCACGCTGCGTAAAGCCTACGTAGCCCCCACGCGTACCACTGTCCTCGGGGAAGGGCACGTCACGTAAAGCCTACGTGACCCTGTACGTTTTCCTGTTCTCGGTAAAGAAGAACACATGGTCGGAAGTTAGTCTAGTAAGTACCGTTAATGAGAAGCCCTCATTAGCCAGGATGAACATGGGAAGCCCCCACCTTTAGTACACACTAGTATGGGAAGCCCCCACTAGCTATACTTATGCATGTTATGAACTTACTTTCTGTGAACTCGCTCAACTAGTTTGTTGATTATTTGCTGCATGCCTTGCAGGACCTTAGGTACATTATGGAGCTTGCACAAGGAAGGAGCAGGTCGTTGTGGGCAGATGGATCATGAACAATATTGAACTTATAACTTAACTTTGGGTTTACTTTACATTGCTTCCGCTACTTAAACGATGTTGGTTTTGAAACATCAATCATGTCATGATGATTTACATTATTTACTTTTATATTAATTGCTATGTTTGATATGATTGATGGCTTGATCCTGGTCAGTCACGCTCCCAAGCGGTGGTACTCCGCGGGTGGATTTTGGGGGTGTGACAATGTGATTCTTATGTATTCTCATGTATTTTGTATGTGTATTTTGTATTTTTACTCCATAGGAGTATTTAGTGTATTTTCAAGTCCTAATACACTACTACATATAATACACATAATATACACTTAGCACAAGATTTGGTGATCAATAAATGTTGGTGCAGTTCTCTGTCGACTACATCTTCGTTCGAGTCTTAGACTAGGGATAATTGTATAGTGAGCGGAAAACGAAAAATTATGTAACTGATAGGTCCAATTATAGGCCCATTAGCATAGGTCCGCTCGAATGGACATATGGCTGGTCCGCTCGTATGGCAACATAATGGGTCCGCTCGAGTGACATTGTGTTGGGTTCGCTCGAGTGGCAAGTGACTGGTTCGCTTATTGGACCATGTGCTATAAGCGAACCCAAACGCCTATAAATAGGTCATTTGAGCGATCCAGTTAGAGAGGTGTGTGTTGAAATCGTACCGAAGTGCTGCCGGTGCGAGATTTGAGCTGTAAAAGATTGTCAGATCAATAAACAAGTAGTTAAAGTGATTTGCGTGCTATTTCTACCTTAGTTTCTTGTTATTCCGCACCTGAAACTCAGGAGAAAGCCTCTGAACGACTCGTTCGGGTCAGCAAACGATCCTATAATTGGTATCAGAGCTCAGGAGGAGGTTCTCTGCAGAAAATAGTCGGATTTCGTCATTTTTTCTTACTTCTACACCTTCTTTCTTCGTCAGACCAAGATTTTATGGTCGGAATTCGCTCAAATTTTCACAGATTGTGCGAAATTTTATCGAGACAGACCCTTGAAAGTTTGGGGCAAAAATTCGAAGAAAAATGATGTCCGATTGGAGGTCCGCTTATTCGGACGATTAGTGATCCGCTCGTCCGGTTCGCTCATTTGAACGGTCCGCTTATTTGGATGTTCGGTCCGCTTATTTGACCGATCGGTTCGCTCCAAGTGCATATCCGGTCCGCTTATCTGATCGGTCCGCTCCAATTCAGCTTGTTCGGTCTGCTTATACGACCGATTTGCTCATCTGACCCATTCGGTCCGCTTTTGTGTTCGTTTGACTATTTGGTCCGCTTTTCTGTCATCCTGGTTCGCTTATCAGTCAACAAACACGTGTCGGGTTTTTGCGAAAAATGGCAATGGTGTTTGATGAACAGGAGAACTATTATTTCGAAAGATTTAATGATTGGCATCACGGATTTCTAGATGAGGGTTATAGAAAAGTGAGCAAAGATGGATGGGTAAAAAGGTTTAAATATTTTGTGTGTCTGAAAGACGAAACGTTGGAAGATCTTAAAGACCGATATAGTGTCTTACTGAGTTATTTGAAAGATCATGAAATATATCCGTCAAATGCTGAGAAATTAGAGAAGTTTGCAAATGCATTACCGATTGAATGGGGTGAATGTTTAAAAAATTTAAAGGAGGACTCAAATTTTTCAAAACTACCTCTAAATCAATTCATCAGCAAACTGAAAGCTCATGAACTTGAAATCAGAAAGAAAAAGAAAGAAATGATCAGGGTTTTGGAGAATAATGTGCTAGATTTGAGTTCAGATGTGATTGAGGAGATGCACAAAAGGGTTGCTAAATGTGTCAGGGCAAAATATGTGCTGAAATACGATTTCAAACGAGGTTGTTATATTGATAATAATGGAAATCCTCTTGATTTCGTTAAAATCTTTTGTGCAGGTACATTCATAGAAAAGGAAGAAGAAGCTCCAGAAGCTGAAGAATCGGTGAAGAATGAAACAATGTGCTCAAGATGCGATAACGTCAAGACTGATAATGACAAACTTGTGAAAGACATGGCAAGTTTGGCATCTGAAGTCAAAAAGTTGAAAGACGAGAAGCACGCTGCTGAAAACCAGATTCTTTGGTTACATGAAAATTGTAAGAAACTAAAAGCAGAAAATGACAAACTGTTAAATGATTTTAACAGTTAACATTGAAAAATCAAGAATTTGAAGAGCAAATGAATATTCTTGAAGATGGGAGAAATGTGTTCAGTAAAAACAACATTGAAAAACAGAAAATGATAAATTCCCATCTTCAGAAAATTATCGAACTTGAAAAAGAAGGTGAATGTGCTCAAATGAAAATCAAGAAGTTGGAAAAAGAGCTTGAAAGCAAACAGAAATCTTCAGAAAATTTAGATTTCTGGATTAAGCTTGAAAACAAGAATCTGAAAGTGAATGAATCAAAATTTCAGGAACAGATAAAAGTTTTGATGAATGAAAAATCTGTTCTTGAAAATTTGAAAAATGATAATGAGAAAACAATCAAGTCTCATTTTGGGAAAATATCTCAGCTTGAAAGTGAAGCTGGGAATTCGAGGAACAAAATTGATGAACTTGAGAAGAAATTGATAGGTTTTGTGACTAAATCAGGCAGTTTGAATTTTCCCTGTCCAAAACCAATCAATTCTGTTCCAATAAGTGACAATGTCACAAACTTTGACAATGTCAAAGTTAAAGATTGTGGTGAGAAATCTGATGATAAAAAGGAAAAGTTTCAGAAAACTGTTCTGCAATCGACTGAAAAGGGTGAATGCTCGAAGCAAAAACCTTTGAAGAAGAAAGCGGAACAGAAACAAAAAATTAAAAATGAGAAAATTGTTCAAAAAGATAATAAAAGCTCATCAGATCGATCATCCAATCAAAATGAAAAATTACAAAAAGTAAAAAATGTAAATTCAAAAAATGTTGGTAATAAGTGGTGCAGGTTTGACCACAGTGCTCAAAAGACAAATCCAACAATCAAGAAGAGGAAAGAGTATCACCAAGCCAAACAGTGCTTTGATCTGAGCGTTTGGTATGACAATGGTGATTGGTATGATAACAGAGTGTGCTACAAATGTGGTTTTCAAGGACACATTGCTGTTAACTGCCAGAGACAGAGATTTGAGACGAGGAGATGCTATAATTGTCAAATCAAAGGACACATTGCCAGAGCTTGCCCAAGGAAATCAAGTGAAAGATTGAGGGTTAATTCTCAGAAAGTGGCAAAGATTCCAGTCAAAGTCAAGCCCCAGGAACAAAAGGTTCTGAAACCTAAAGTTTAAGAACAGTCAATTCAAGAAAAGAAAGTTAAACTTTCACAGGGGCAGAAAGACAGACTGAGGAAGAAAAGAAAGAAAGCAAGAGAATATCTCGAGAAGATATTGTCCTCGGGTTCACCGGACAGAAAGAATAAAAGTTCTGATGAATCAACTCCCTAGGCTGCAAAGTCAAGCAAGATGAATTCATCAGATACAAATCTGAGGACAAAAGAGGAGAAGAAGAAGAAAAAAGTGAAGTTTTCACTTCCCGGCGATGAATCTGACTCATCAAAGTCAGACAAGCCATCTGCAGGCAATGATTCTGGTTTGTCAAAGCCAGAGGAGCCATTGGTTGAGGTAAAAAAGGAGAGTTCTAGTTTAACAATGGATGATGTGAATTTTCCATCATTGTTGAATAAGAATTCGAAATCACCCAAGGCTGGTCAGGCTTGGGTGAATCTTTTCAAATAAAAAACCCTGACTCGCCGGAGCTCCCAGGTTGGTAAGCGTGGAGCATGAATCGGTATCTTTCTCAAAACTTTATTCGGTAACGTCAATCATACAAACAGTAAAGAGGTTTGTTTGTGTATTTCTTACAATTGGTACAGAGGATTCTGAACTGCAAATGGTAAATCAAGGACATTAACTTGTACTTGGATTTTCCTAATTATGGTTGAAAGACAAGATGATGAAGTATCCCCGTACCTAAAATGTTTGGTAAACAAACTAATATTTTCCGGAAAAACCATTTTTATTAAAACAAACTTAAGTGTTTTGAGATCACAATGGGAAAATAGTTTGTTGTGAGGGGGAGTTCTGATTGTTTATGCCAAGTGGATGAAGAATTGAAGTGATTCTCATCAAGTTGTCAACTTTGTACAGTTTGTTTCAAATTTTCCCAGAAAATCAAAATTGAAACATATTTTGATTTTAGGGGGAGAAAAATTTAAAAAAATCAGAAAATTTGAAAATGTCAAAAAACATTAAAAATTTAAAAATGAGTTTTGTTGTGAAAAAGAGGAAATGATTGTAAATTAGTGGACTATCACAGCACGCTAAAGAAATGTAATGTCAAATGTAATAAACGGTCTCACTGATGATGTGACGATAGGTTTTTGTACAGTTAGTAGATATATTCGGGATATAAACCTAAAATTTCAAACTTGTGAAATTCGTGTGGAACACTACTTGGATATATAGGTAACCCCTGAAATCTCGTTTGAAAGGTCTCGTATTCTGATATACTAGGTGTTTATACTCTATGATGTCTGGGGTATTATTCCGGGACTTCTGCTGAACGGTAGTTCTATCCTAGTCCTTGGCTGATTAGACAATAAAATTGATAATCATCTGTTGTAGCTGAAAAGATCCTCTAAAGGGGACACACTGCTAAGTCGAAGCTGATATCTCTCTGCTGAACGGAAATTCTGACCTGAAATCCCTCAGTTCTCACATCTTTCCCCTAATTTATGTACAGATATCATTGTAGTATTCATACCTGTAAGACTGAATATTGGGATTCTGGATACGGGAGTATATTCAAGAGGTGGGACACATGAATTGAACTAAGTTCATAAAACACTTAAATAGTATCCTGAATAGATTGAAAATTGTATGAAAATTTAAGAGGACAACTATATCATCAATCTACGTGAATCGTTTAGAACTTAAAATGATTAGAAGCTTAACGGTGCTTGTGATGTGTCTCAAAAACTGATATGATCCTCTTGCTCAAACTCACAAAAATATGTTTGTTCTGCATTTAAATCTTTGTTTGTGCATTTACGTTTCATATTTTGAAAAAAAAAATCCAAAAAGATTTTCAACAACTGAGTGTGAAGAGCTGATTTTCAACATTTCAAGTGCGAAACATGTTGAACTTGTGGTTTGGGAGAGAGTGTGTAAAAATGTGAAGATTAAAATGTCAAAATGGTTCATTAAACTTGTATTCTAAGTTAAATGTTAACCTACATATTGATCTTCATAGTCTTTAAAATGTTAAATCTGAAACTATTTCTTATGAAGTGTTTGAGATTTGTACAGGTGATGAGCTGAACAGAGAAAAGCCAGGAGATGATTTCAATGGTGGTAAGAAATCCCAGATGACAATCCTAACATGATGATAGGGGGAGTCTGATGATAGTTATTGCCAAAGAAAGATCCAGGCAGAATTCCTGAAGAAGACCGAGCAATATCCGAGAATGTCATGTTGAAGACTCTCACTGAAGATTCCGTCAACATTCAAGGGGGAGTCTGTTGGTGCAGTTGTCTGTCGACTACATCTTCGTTCGAGTCTTAGACTAGGGATAACTGTATAGTGAGCGGAAAACAAAAAATTATGTAATTGATAGGTCCAATTATAGGTCCATTAGCATAGGTCCGCTCGAATGGACATATGGCTGGTCCGCTCGTATGGCAACATAATGGGTCCGCTCGAGTGACATTGTGTTGGGTTCGCTCGATTGGCAAGTGACTGGTTCGCTTATTGGACCATGTCCTATAAGCGAACCCAAACGCCTATAAATAGGTCATTTGAGCGATCCAGTTAGAGAGGTGTGTGTTGAAATCGTACCGAAGTGCTGCCGGTGCGAGATTTGAGCTGTAAAAGATTATCAGATCAATAAACAAGTAGTTAAAGTGATTTGCGTGCTATTTCTACCTTAGTTTCTTGTTATCCCGCACCTGAAACTCAGGAGAAAGCCTCTGAACGACTCGTTCGGGTCAGCAAACGATCCTACAATAAATATGTATATTTTCCCCAAAATATACATACTTAATATCAATTTTTAACTTGAAGAAATCATCATTTTCGTAACTTGTAATTTTACACAAAAATTAGGGAAACCTTGGTACATATTTTTTAGGTGAATTTTTAGGGAATACGTTTCACCAAAACTTATATTTTTCTAAGTGTCAAAATTTTATAAATATTTTGACATAGTTTCCGCCAAAAATGGAGGTTTCCCATGTTATCAAAACATGTGTTTATTTTCTTTTCAATCCCCAAAGCAATTTTCAACAATAATCATCAACAACATACACTAATTATTCCATATGAAACATCATGGTGAACTTGTTTCTTGTTAAAAATGTGTAGTCTTTTAGATCTACGCTTTACATATTATGATCTTTCATAAACAAGCTTTGTGTTAAACTTTTAACAAACTTTTCATAGATATTAGTTTCAAAAATTAGTTTAACACACATTTTATTACTTCAAGATTACGAGTTTATGTGTAAAAATTCCTATTTCAAGTTCACATTATGGTTCACATGTTCATCTTCAAGTTTAACCATGGATCCTTCAAGATTCATGCTTAAACTTGGTAGATCTAAGCTTTAACATACTAGATCTAAACATAAACACAAGATATAACATCAACAACATCAATACATACACTAAAATTTCATGTAATCACTTATTTTCTTCATAAATATGTTAGATCTTCTTATTTTTTAACATTAGAAGTTAAGTTGTTTAGATGGTGAATCTTGTACTAACACAAACGTGACTTAAATTAGTGATCAAGAGGCTTACTACTAGCTCTAATGGCTAGGGAAGTGGCACAAAAATGGAGATGATGATCAAGGAAGAAAATGAGTGGTTAAAAGCTCCACAAGATGGTCCTTCAAGTTCCTACACTTCAAGCCTTCTTAGATGATCTCCATACACCTTCTAGTGGCCTTGGAATGGTTGTTTGAAGCTTGAAATAGGTGAGTGTGGGTGTATGTATATGAGCCGAGAGTTAGAGAGTGGGGGAGGAAGAAGATGAAGTGGTTTGTGAGTGTGATTAGTTTATGCTTTATAAAGATCTTCCATATCTTTTAATGGTATAATTTTTAGAATATTCCTTACACAAAATCTAACATAATCTAATAATAAAATCAAATAAAATCCCCATGTGGGACCCATAGGGGCCAGATTTGGTGAAGGGGGGGGGGGGGAAATGTAATTTTTGAGAAGTTGAATTTTGATGTCCCGGTTATTGTCCGGTTGTTCGGTTCGTTACGGTTCGTTAAAGTGCTGAATTGCGCAGTTTTACTAGGTATAAAGCACTTTTTATGGCAGTTTTAATTCCCGACACTTTGTAAGTTATTTTGGACAATAAAACATAAATTTTGCATGATATTATTGTGTTAAAAGCTGAATTATGCTGATTTATGCTGAATTCTCCATTTAAAGTGAGCTTCGGGTGACTTTTAGTGCATAGTTTAGCTTCCGGAAAGTTTATATGTTAACCCTTGTATCCATACTCGGGTTTTAATGTATTTTAGACGTTGGACCTACTCCTATGCCCTAATTTTATTATCTGACTGCTTTCTACAGAGCGGCTGACACAGTGTGTCTTACCGGTGAGTTTACTAGTCTTTCTGACGCAACGCTAAAAGTAATGCATAAAGCAATATTTGGAGTATAAAATGTGCATGAATTCACAAGTTATAGCATGAAATCAGACAATGTTGACCTTTAAGCACATAATTGCACATATTAAATAATAATTAAACTGTACGGAAATTACCGGTTTTGTGCCAGTTGTCACAGTCTCCCCCGTTAAAAGAATTTTGTCCCGAAATTCAAGCTGAGTTATCTCCCGCAGGAGCTTTCTCGAACAGATGGGGGTACTTGTCTTTGAACCGGTCTTCACGTTCCCACGTGTACTCGGGTCCGTGTTTAGAGTTCCAACGTACTTTGACAAGTTTAACACTACTCCTCTGTCACACCCCGACCGCGTATAACATGCAAACGCGGCGGAAACGTCGGGGAGTGTTGGGACAGAATTAATTGTTTCATAACCATGGAAATTAAAGTTACATTTTATTTATCAAACACGAGTGTTACATTGTCTTTGAACAGGAAATAAAGAGTTCATAACATAATTAAACTACGTCTATCTTCGTTTTATGTCTCTAAGGTACAGGTCCGCCCTAGTGTCACAATCGTCATCCTAAGCGATAGCTCCTGAAAACACATGTGAAAGTAGGTACGTCAGCATAAAAATGCCTGTGAGATACATAGGTTTTGTGAAAATGGGATTCATGACTTGAGTTTAAAGAAAATGTTTAATAACAGTCAATCATGAACCTTGTAATTTGTTTTGTTTTGTAAATCGTATGAAAAACGATAAGATCAGATGATATGTATAAATAAAGTGTAAGGTTAAATGAATAACCTTAGCAAAATGAGTTTGTATAAGATAAGTTTGTTTGTAAAACAATGTCTTGTAAAAAATATGTTATTTGTGAAAAAGGTAACATGTCTATACTGAAATGATTTAAATAATGCTACGATAGGTAATATTATACAAACATTTATATATATGAAGTACCAGCGGCATATCCACCATGTTTGTATCATATTACATACGCCACGTTACTCAAACCATTTACCCAAACCAACCACCATGTAAATTGTTCATGTATAAATCAATTGTCAAGTGTTATTGTGTAAACCATATCGAAATGTCTATGTTCAATGTAAACCACCAGATGTGTATTCAATGTCAAAATGTTTATGTTTAATGTAGATCATGTAATGTGTACCCAAAATATATCACGTATGGTAAGTGAAATATATCAACTAAACCATATGTAAAATGCACAAAAACAAGGTATTGAAGTAAAACATGTTTAAATCAAAGTTATTTTTTGTGGAACAAATGCATGCTATACTGATACAAACATTTATGCGGTATTGTGAAAATGCATATATCCAAGCCTTGAGACTGTGGCGATAAACCCTTAAACAAATTAAAGGTTTATCTAAGTTATGTGTATCGAATTCGGTCATTCCTTTCATCCAAACCAACCAAGGATGTCCGGAACGGAAGTTGTCAATTCCTATGGTACCACTACCTACTAACGAACGACGTAGCTAATGTTAATGAATGTATTGTTCCATGTTAAACAAACCAAATGTCATACCAAAATGAAGGCATGTGATGTAAACAATTGTACTAAGTATGCACACAATGGGCATAAATAGCATGAAATGTAATGTGAAACAATGTACTAAGTACGCACACAATGGGCATACATAGCATGTAATGTAAAACAATGTACTAAGTACGTACAAAATGGGCATACATAGCATGAAATGTAATGTAAAACAATGTACTAAGTACGCACACAATGGGCATACATAGCATGAAATGTAATGAAATCATGTACTATAATGTACTAACAAACATAGCAGGTATATGATGTGAAAACATGGAAAGCATGAAAGTAACAAGTAGGCACATGTGTTTCTCCCCAAAACAGTTTAGAAAACAGTAAAAGATGGGGTTCAATGTACTCACCTGAGATTGCTTGAAGTTCTTGTGTAATAATCACACAATGCTAGAGATCACGGAATATCAAACGGCACCTAATAGGTAGCTATATTAATATACCGGACCAAATTCGGAAGGATCGGATAGTATGCGGGTTCGTAAACCAAACGAGTATGGAGACTCGTGTAATATGGTTTAACAAAGCCTACATACTAAAATGAAACGTAACCTAAGTGCTTACGACCCATTACGACCCGTTTAGGTAGCTTATGCTACCTTAACGCGTCGTTCGCGTAGAACGCGTTTGGAACGCCTAACATCGTGACCATAAGGTATAACCTCGGAAGGTTACAGCTATGGTCACCTAATGTGTTTGGTCGGATCCTAATGATCGACCAAATGGGTCGGGTTCGAGAGTATAAGCAGTTGTTTAGATCGCTTACCTTACGACCCTTATATAAGCACTAAACTAAAAGTGACGAGCTAAGCATGTTAGAACATGCTTAACTAAGTTTAGAAAAACAGGTTTGGTATCAAAACAAACGGTTTTGATACTCACGAGTAGTTTGGTTACAAAATACACAAGAATGCGCATTTTGGCCGAAACTACGACTCGTCACTGAGCCTAGATAACGTGGTAATCAGTAGGTATAGTCACTACGGACTATAACCATCGTGATCACGCTCACGTTATGAAGTTCCAACGAACTTCGTGTTGGCCATAAGCTGGTCAACGCAGAAAGTCAAACAAAGTTTGACTTTAGCACTAGAAAGCGATTAAAAGAACGAAAGAACACTTACGAAGGCTCCCCGAAAGCTAAACTTGATCCAGGAGCTCAGGTATGAAGCAATGGCATCAACTTAGAGCTCTTTGATCAGTTTTGTGGGTTTTAACACAAATGGGGGGGGGGTATTTATAGGAAAAGCAAAACCGTTAGGACCGTTTCTTGAATATCGTGCCACGATCTCATGCGTACACTTGTCAAGATGTTGTGGTATCATATAGTGACCCTAACTAGAGAGATTGTGAAAGGGCATTGCCTTTTGGAGTGATTTAAAGGCCAAATTCAGCCAAAAAACGAGTTTCTGCATCTGCAGGGCTCACGTGGCCCGCGTCAGGATGCAGACAAAACTCAGGCGGGCCGCCTGGCCTTGTCTGATCTGCACAAACTTTCAGAAATGACAGTTTTAGTCCTTGTTGCATTTTTAAGCCATTTCCAACACTTCTAAGGCCCGTAAAGCCAACTTTAAGGCCCTAAAATGATGCCTAAACATTGTGGACATGAAACATGCTCAAAAATATGCCGGATGTTGGTTCGTTTGTCCGTACAATCGCGATGTTCGGTTAATTACGACGGAATGCGCATAAGCGCGAAAAACGATCCAAATGATGCGACGAATGGATTTTTCTCATGCCCAACACTAAGGCATAATATTATGATGCTTACATAAATTTTTGGATGTCCGGATGTATTCAGAACGTAAGTTATGCACGAAAGTGCAAACTTGTGCACTTTTTGATACTTTTAGCCCCTGAAGGATCCAAAATTTTGTTTTAGCATACCAAACCCCTCAAAGCCTATTTCTAAGCTATGTAAAGGATATTTATGGTATGTTTAACTTATGGACATGTTCCGGAATGTTTGTTATAGTTCAAATTGGCATACTTTCGCAGTTTGTCAAGTTTAGTCCCTGTAAGCGAATTAACTTGTTTTTGCCATACCAAGGCCTTCAAAACTTATTTCTAAGTTATGTAAAGGTTATTTAAGGTATGTTGAGTATATGTTGATGTTCCGGAGTATTGGTCGCATTAAACTGAGTACGTTTACGCACTAGTTTGCGTATAATTCTCCAGAAAGCGATGTAGAGTTTAAAATCGAACAAAAGTCAAAACATGAAAATTGTAAAACACAACCAAACAAACATTAGGATCAAATAACATTGTTTTATTGATAATTGAACTGTTCATAATGATTTCGAGCACAAATGTTACAGTCTCCCCTACTTGTGGAAATTTCGTCCCAAAATTTATTTAGAGGAAACTCGTGGAAAAAGATGCGGATATTTTGCCTTCATTTGATCTTCGCATTCCCAAGTAAACTCGGGTCCACGCTTAGATTCCCAGCGAACCTTGACCAAAGGAATGCGCTTGCGTTTAAGCCACTTGACTTCACGTTCCATGATTTCCACCGGTTTCTCAACAAATTTCAGTGTTTTATCAACACGAATTTCGTCAAGCGGTATGTGGAGGTTCTCATCAGCTAAACACCTCTTGAGATTGGACACGTGAAAGGTTGGATAAACATTTCCAAGTTCAGGAGGTAACTCAAGTCTGTAGGCTACCTTACCGATTCTTTCGACGATCTTGAATGGTCCGACGTATCTAGGTGCAAGTTTTCCTTTCTTTCCAAATCTGATCACACCTTTCCAAGGTGAGACCTTAAGTAATACACGATCACCGACTTGAAAATCCAAGGGCTTGCGTTTTAGGTCCGCGTAACTCTTTTGACGGCTTCTAGCTGTCTGAAGGTTATCACGAACTTTCTTAACCTTATCTGTTGTCTCTAAAATGAGGGCAGGTCCAGTAAGCTGAGCCTCGCCGATCTTATTCCAGCAGACTGGTGAACGACATTTTCGACCATAGAGAGCCTCGAAAGGAGCCATGTTGATGCTGGAGTGATAACTGTTGTTGTAGGAGAACTCAATCAACGGAAGACGTGAATCCCAACTACCACCAAAATCAATCACACAAGCTCTAAGCATATCCTCCAGTGTCTGGATTGTTCTTTCAGATTGGCCATCCGTTTGTGGATGATAAGCTGTGCTTAGATTAAGTTGGGACCCCATAGCATATTGCATGGTTCTCCAAAAATGAGAAGTGAAACGAGCATCTCTGTCAGAAATGATGTTCAAAGGAACACCATGTGTGACAACTCGAATTTCCAAGATTCCTATTTCGCATTCATTGCACGTTCATTTGTTGTTTAGTTATTTATTTGCACAACTAGTTTGCTGTAAAACTGTAACGTTTTAATACAATGAAGTGTATTGTATTTGAGCATGGTTATGTGCTAATTATGAAAGATTTGTTAAATGCATAAACTTGGTGGTGAAACTGTGAAACGGTTTAAGATGGTGTGCTATTGTAAAATATAACTCTTAGGGGTGCTTAGTGCTAATAGTGAAACTTATATGATTCTTAACCCTAATCATTCACTAATCATCACCCAAGAAATTCAAGCACGTACTTTCATTCTCTCTGGTTCTCTTTGGAAATCAATCATCATCATCACAAGTTCTTAATCACTCTTGATTATCCCCTTTCTGTCTAGAATCAATCCAAGGTAATTATTAATGATTTGTTGTTGTTCTTGATTCTTGATTATGTGTTCATGAAAACCCTAGCTTTCATATGATGTTCTGTGTTTGTTGTTTTGGATTCTGATTATTGTGTAGTGATGTTGATTGGGGGTATAATCGATTACCAATGATTAAGATGCATGATGTGTTAATACTGTTGATTGTTAACTTGATTATTACACTATGAAAAGGTATGGAATTAGGGTTTTGGAGCGATGAACGTAACTGGTGATTTATGAAAACGTAACTGATACAATCGCAATGAAATGGAATGTTCGTATGTATGATTGATGGTTGTCTGGGTTCTAGAATGATATACAAGGTCCGAAGTTTTTATATGAAAACATTTAGTCCGAGTATTTAAAGTTGTATGCTATCCGAGTTTCTAATAATGTTACCTAGTCCGACCTTTTTAAGTGTTAAGGTATATGTCCGAACTTTCTGTGGTATTATAACATAATGTCCGAACTTTGTGAGGATAGCATATTAGTCCGACTTTTGCAACTTGATCTATGGGGTCCGAGCTTTAAGGGGGGAGACTCCCTTTGTCCGACCTTGTGAAGTGAAACCTCCATGTCCGAGTTTCAGGGCAGCCCCCCCTCCCACACACACATGGTCCGAGTTTAATTAGGGATACCCCATGTCCGAGTTTTAGAGGGGGGAGCCCCTTGTCCGAGTTTTGTATATATAGCAATGGAGTCTGAGTTTTTTTTTGCCTGCATGATCATGTCCGAATTAGTGTTATGTTATATGTTTGTCCGAGATTTAGACCATAGTATGTTCAACACATGTAGCTATTAACCTGTTAAGTTATTAACTTCAGTAAACATGGTTAGTGTATAAATGTTGATAGTTACTGATGCAGTTAATCATGCTAACCATGATAACCTATGTAACGCAGTAAAACCCTAGTGATTGTTAACTCCTGTTAGTCTACACGGTTCTGTCAAGCATACTAATGAATAACAATATTACAGCAAACTGTGAAATACACGTGTGTGAAGCATGAATGTTATGAATGTGACAACCTGTTTATGTGGTGCATGATGTTAACTGCCAAGCAATATCTAATATGAACTTGCATGCGAATCTTTATGATCTTGAACTGATTGTGTATACCTGCACGCTATAGGACTTAACTGATTTCTTGTGAACACATAACTAAGCATACCGAGCAAACCAAGGTGAGTTCACACCCTTACTAAGGCATGGGATTCCCAGGGTTGGGAATGGGATTGAAGGAATAAGGTTGAATAGATTCATACTGACACTACCACTAGACTACCATACCAGCATCCACGATTGTGCAGGACACATACGTGAACCTACGTATGCTTATACTATTTACTGTCCTCGGTTGTGCAGGACACATGCGTAAAGCCCACATATGCATATGCTTCTTACTGTCCTCGGTTGTGCAGGACCCCTACATAAAATCTAAGTATACTTATACTTACTACTATCCTCGGTTGTGAAGGATACTCACGTAAAACCTACGTGTATTTATACTTACTACTATCCTCGGTTGTGAAGGATACTTACGTAAACCTACGTAAAGCTTGTACGTACTACTGTTCTCGGTTGTGAAGAACACTTATGATTACGAATAGTCTAGTGGTTATACAACATGGGAAGTCCCCACCAATAGAACGTACTATCGGCCCAGCAGAGCCACATGTTACAAACAAACTTACTAATACGCATTTACTTTCTGTGAACTCGCTCAACTAGTTGTTGATCCTCTGTTACATGCCTTGCAGGTTGTTAGGTACATGGAGCTTGCACATGGAGGAGCTGGTCGTTGTGGGCTTGGATCGTGATTGTCTTGTTAAACACTATTGACACTTCATACTTATTTATGTTGGATTTTATTTATACGCTTCCGCTAAACAGTGATAACATACTTATGTTTTGGAACACCTTTCATATTGGTGGTTGAATGACATTTACTTTTATATAATAATTACATGTTCAACATGATTGGTGGCTTGATCCTGGTCAGTCACGCTCCCAAGCGGTGATACTCCGCAGGTGGATTTTGGGGGTGTGACAGATTGGTATCAGAGCCATTGGTTATAGAGAACTTGGTTTTAATATGGGGAAAACGTTTTTATTAAAACCAGACTATAACCAGAACAGTGCTCTCAACGATCCACAACGACGCTTCGCTCCACGTGCAAGACTCAACATCCTAGGTAATAAGGTTTATGTTTATTGCCCACATGCTAGAATTACATAGAACTTTGCTCGTGGTATGCTTAGGTTACATTACTTGCTATTCGTTATTACATGAGAACACCTATGTGCTTACACTCTTCTGTCATCGCACTACTCTCGAACCATTCTCACTTACGTTACATTTGCTATAAAGATCATGGCCGGATTTATCAACATGACACAATCCCAGTTGACGGCTCTCATTAACGAACGAATTGCTGCGGCACTTGCAGCCATCCAAGTAGGAGGTCAACACGCAGCTTGCACCTTCAAAAATCTCAAGGATTGCCAACCTAGTACCTTCAGTGGAACTGAGGGGGTTGAAGGCCTCCTCCACTGGTTCGAAAGGCTCGAAACTGACTTTGAGGTGTGTGATTGCCCTGAGTCTCGTAGGGTAAAGTTTGCTTCTAGAACACTCGAAGGTGCTGCATTAACCTGGTGGGAAGCACAGGTTCAAATGTTAGGACTGGCAGCTGCTAATGCCACCCCCTGGAACGAGTTCAAGGATCTAATTAAGGAAGAGTTTTGCAGTCGAGAAGACATCCACAAACTAGAGGTAGAGTTCCTCAACCTACAGATGGTGGGGTCTGAAATTGAAGTTTATACGAGGAGATCAAACGAGTTAGCCACATTTTGTCCTACTATGGTAGACCCTCCCACCAAACGCATCGAACTGTATCTCAAGGGTCTGGTGCCCGAAATTCAGAGTCATATGACCACAGCTAACCTTGGCACTATCCAGCAAGCCACTCGACTGGCTCATCGTCTCACAGACCAGGCTGTAGAACATAACAAACTACCGGAACGTGTTAAAGCTGCTACTACATGTGCTTCTAGTGACAACAAAAGCAAGTGGGATGAAAGCCTGAGCAAGGGATTAATTTTGGTCCAGCCTCTGACGCAGCAGCAAGAGATAGATGACTACCAGAGCCCCAGACAGCAGTTTCCTAGTAATCATGGGCAGAAAAGATATCGAGGAATTCACCCATGGTGCAACAATTGTAACAGATACCACGGTGGCCAATGCAACAAGGGTCGTTGCCAGCGGTGTCTCAAGATTGGTCATGAAGCTAAGGATTGTCGAAACTCACGTCCTATAACTCAAGAACAACAATGACCGCCTCAATCTTCACAGAACCAGCAACTACAACTACCAGCTCCACAGAACACACAACAGCAGCCACAGCGTGGGAACCGGGGATGTTTCCAGTGTGGGGCTGAAGGTCATTTTAAACGCGATTGCCCTCAATTAAACCAGGACCAGACTCAGAACCACGACCATGGCAACAGGGACGACAATGGGGATAGCGTTGGGGAAAACAATGGAAACAATGATGCCTGGGCCGCATGTACGTGATTGGTCAGGGAGACGCAAGGAACGATCCAAACGTAATAATGGGTAAGTTTCTTCTCGACGACTTTTATGTTACTGTCTTGTTTGATTTGGGTGTGGATACCAGTTTTGTGTTCTTAAAAGATAGTCAAATGTTACAACGTACACCAACTCCTTTGAACACTAAACCTGTCGTAGTGTTAGCCTATGGTACAAGTCTAGAGGTCATTCATAGTTCAGGGTTGTAATCTTATCCTCGCCGGTCAGACATTCCTTATCGACCCATTCCTATAGTTTTGGACAGCACCTATATCTCACGCACCGTATCGCTTAGCTCCACCAGAATTGGAAGAACTATCGACGCAGGTACAAGAACTCTTGGATACCAATTATTTGTGAAAAAGAAGGATGGCACCTTCAGGATGTGAAATTGATTACCATGAACTGAACAAGGTCACAGTGAAGAACCGTTATCCTCTTCCGCGTATTGACGATTTATTCGACCAGATGCAAGGGTCGAGTTACTACTCCAAGATTGATCTAAGGACAGGTTACTATCAGCTGAGAGTCCGAGATGAGGACGTCTCCAAGACAGCATCCAGAACTCGCTACGGACATTACGAGTCTCTAGTCATGCCTTTTGGGCTGACGAACGCGCCTGCAGTTTTCATGGATCTTATGAACAGGGTGTGCAAACCCTATCTAGACAAGTTCGTCATCGTTTTCATCGACGACATTCTGATCTACTCCAAGAGTCAGGAGGAACATGAGCAGCACTTACATCTTATCTTGGAACTACTTCGAAAAGAACAGTTGTACGCCAAGTTTACAAAATGCGACTTTTGGCTTCGTGAAGTCCACTTCTTAGGCCATGTGGTGAATAGGGATGGGATTCATGTTGATCCATCCAAGGTAGATTCGATCAGGAACTGGCCTGCACCGCGTACACCAACGGAAATACGCCAATTCTTGGGTTTGGCGGGGTACTACAGACGATTCATTAGAGATTTTTCGAAGATCGCGCAGCCACTTACACTAGTGACACAGAAGGGTGTCACCTACCGTTGGGGAGATCCCCAGGAAACCGCTTTCCAGTACCTAAAGGATAGGCTTGGCAGCGCACCTACTCTCTCATTGCCAGAGGGCACGGATGATTTTGTGGTCTATTGTGACGCATCGATACAGGGGCTTGGTTGTGTATTGATGCAGCGTGATAAAGTTATTGCCTACGCTTCGCGACAACTCAAAGTTCATGAACGGAATTACACGACCTACGATTTAGAGCTGGGAGCTGTTGTTTTCGCGTTTAAGATATGGCGACACTACCTGTACGGTACCAAGTGCACAATTTACACCGATCACAGGAGTCTCGAGCATATCTTTAGACAGAAGGCATTGAACATGCGTCAACGTCGATGGGTTGAATTACTTAACGATTACGAATGCGCCATCAAGTACCATCCAGGCAAAGCCAATGTTGTGGCTGACGCTCTCAGTCAAAAAGATACTTTACCTAGGCGTGTACGAGCCTTACAGCCCACTATTCAGTCTGATCTTCCTGCACCAGATACGAGATGCTCAGGTGGAAGCATTGAAACCAGAAAACGTAAAGGCTAAATCTTTACGTGGTTCGAGGCAACGATTAGAACAGAGGGAAGACGGCGCCTACTATATAACAGGGCGTATATGGGAACCACTATACGGCGGCTTACGAGAACATGTGATGGATGAAGCTCATAAGTCTCGCTACTCGGTACATCCAGGATCGGATAAAATGTATCACGACATTAGAACAACGTACTGGTGGCCTAGCATGAAGGCCCACATAGCAACTTACGTCGGCAAATGTTTGACTTGTGCGAGAGTCAAGACAGAGTACCAGAAACCCTCAGGCCTACTGCAACAACCCAGGATACCACAATGGAAATGGGAGGAAATTTCCATGGATTTCGTTACTGGCCTACCTAGATCCCAGCGCGGGAATGATACTATTTGGGTGATCGTAGATCGACTCACAAAGTCTGCTCATTTTCTGGCTATTAAGGAAACGGATAAGTTCTCCACCCTCGCAGACGTTTACCGTAAAGGAAGTAGTCTCAAGGCACGGGGTGCCCATCTCTATCATTTCGGATCGTGATGCACGATTCACATCAGAACTGTGGCAAGCAATGCACAAAGCGTTTGGCTCTCGATTAGACATGAGCACAGTTTATCACCCTCAGACGGATGGGCAGTCTGAGCGCACGATCTAAAACCTAGAAGACATGCCTCGGGCATGTGTTATTGATTTCGGCAACGGCTGGGAAAAGCATCTCCCGTTAGTGGAGTTTTCATATAACAACAGTTATCACACCAGCATACAAGCCGCTCCATTCGAGGCATTGTACGGGCGTAAATGCCGGTCACCTCTCTGTTGGGCAGAGGTGGGGGATAGTCAGATCACGGGTCCAGAACTTATAGTGGACACCACGAAAAGATTGCACAAATACGACAACGCATGGCGGCAGCATGCGACCGTCAGAAAAGCTACGCGGATAAGCGTAGGAAGCCGTTGGAATTTCAGGTCGGGGACCGGGTTTTACCCTGGAAGGGTGTGGTTCGTTTTGGCAAATGGGGCAAACTCAATCCGCGGTATGTCGGACCGTTCGAAATCATTGAAAAGATAGGCAAGGTAGCCTACAAACTGAAGTTACCAGCTGAACTCGGTGCAGTTCACAACGTATTCCACGTGTCGAATCTGAGGAAGTGCCTGTCAGATGAGACCCTCATAGTTCCTTTTAAGGAACTCACTATCGACGAGCGGTTGCAGTTCGTCGAGGAACCAGTTGAAATCACGGACCGGGATGTCAAGGTCCTCAAGAACACTAGAATACCTCTTGTACGAGTTTGTTGGAACTCCCGTCGTGGCCCAGAGTACACCTGGGAGCGAGAAGATCAAATGAAACTCAAGTATCCCCAGTTATTCGGAACCAATGCAACCACTACTGAGGCTGAAGCTACTACAGCAGAATTTCGGGACGAAATTCCAAATCAACGGGGGGATGATGTGACACCCCAGGAAAACCAGTAAACGATACAACTTACCTAGCTTCCTCAGTAACCGCATGCTAAATTTCGGGACGAATTTTCTTTCAAGTTGGGGATAATGTGACAACTCGAATTTCCAAGATTCCTATTTCGCATTCATTGCACGTTCATTTGTTGTTTAGTTATTTATTTGCACAATTAGTTTGCTGTAAAACTGTAACGTTTTAATACAATGAAGTGTATTGTATTTGAGCATGGTTATGTGCTAATTATGAAAGATTTGTTAAATGCATAAACTTGGTTGTGAAACTGTGAAACGGTTTAAGATGGTGTGCTATTGTAAAATATAACTCTTAGGGGTGCTTAGTGCTAATAGTGAAACTTATATGATTCTTAACCCTAATCATTCACTAATCATCACCCAAGAAATTCAAGCACGTACTTTCATTCTCTCTGGTTCTCTCTGGAAATCAATCATCATCATCACAAGTTCTTAATCACTCTTGATTATCCCCTTTCTGTCTAGAATCAATCCAAGGTAATTATTAATGATTTGTTGTTGTTCTTGATTCTTGATTATGTGTTCATGAAAACCCTAGCTTTCATATGATGTTCTGTGTTTGTTGTTTTGGATCCTGATTATTGTGTAGTGATGTTGATTGGGGGTATAATCGATTACCAATGATTAAGATGCATGATGTGTTAATACTGTTGATTGTTAACTTGATTATTACACTATGAAAAGGTATGGAATTAGGGTTTTGGAGCGATGAACGTAACTGGTGATTTATGAAAACGTAACTGATACAATCGCAATCAAATGGAATGTTCGTATGTATGATTGATGGTTGTCTGGGTTTTAGAATGATATACAAGGTCCGAAGTTTTTATATGAAAACATTTAGTCCGAGTATTTAAAGTTGTATGCTAACCGAGTTTCTAATAATGTTACCTAGTCCGACCTTTTTAAGTGTTAAGGTATATGTCCGAACTTTCTGTGGTATTATAGCATAATGTCCGAACTTTGTGAGGATAGCATATTAGTCCGACTTTTGCAACTTGATCTAAGGGGTCCGAGCTTTAAGGGGGGAGACTCCCTTTGTCCAACCTTGTGAAGTGAAACCTCCATGTCCGAGTTTCAGGGCAGCCCCCCCCCCCCACACACACATGGTTCGAGTTTAATTAGGGATACCCCCTGTCCGAGTTTTAGAGGGGGAGCCCCTTGTCCGAGTTTTGTATATATAGCAATGGAGTCTGAGTTTTTTTTTGCCTGCATGATCATGTCCGAATTAGTGTTATGTTATATGTTTGTCCGAGATTTAGACCATAGTATGTTCAACACATGTAGCTATTAACCTGTTAAGTTATTAACTTCAGTAAACATGGTTAGTGTATAAATGTTGATAGTTACTGATGCAGTTAATCATGCTAACCATGATAACCTATGTAACGCGGTAAAACCCTAGTGATTGTTAACTCCTGTTAGTCTACACGGTTCTGTCAAGCATACTAATTAATAACAATATTACAGCAAACTGTGAAAGACACGTGTGTGAAGCATGAATGTTATGAATGTGACAACCTGTTTATGTGGTGCATGATGTTAACTGCCAAGCAATATCTAATATGAACTTGCATGCGAATCTTTATGATCTTGAACTGATTGTGTATACCTGCACGCTATAGGACTTAACTGATTTCTTGTGAACACATAACTAAGCATACCGAGCAAACCAAGGTGAGTTCACACCCTTACTAAGGCATGGGATTCCCAGGGTTGGGAATGGGATTGAAGTAATAAGGTTGAATAGATTCATACTGACACTACCACTAGACTACCATACCAGCGTCCTCGGTTGTGCAGGACACATACGTGAACCTACGTATGCTTATACTATTTACTGTCCTCGGTTGTGCAGGACACATGCGTAAAGCCCACATATGCATATGCTTCTTACTGTCCTCGGTTGTAACAACTGCCACTAAAATGCATAATTAGGACGATAATTAGTCAACAAGGAAAACCCTAATTGAGATACCCAAGTAATTCTGCACCAACCCTAAAATTTTCATAACAATCGGAATCAGGATCAGGGCCCCTAAAACTCAGGGGGGTTAAACCCTAGTGATGTTTATCTTCTAAATTTGCTGTAGAAACGAAGTTTGTTCGTTTAAACTTACTCAGCAAGATTACTTGGGCACGAAGCAACCTAGGCTAGAAAATAGACCCGTCGCGCCACGCGACGGGTATGTATGTCTTCTTCGCGTGGCGCGAGGGAGGACAAATTTCAGGTATAAATGGGGGACGTTGGCACTTGAACTTTGGTACAAAATTGACGTCCAAATTCTCTGTAACCATCGAGTTATAGCGAATATCGTTCACACAAAACACACACCGATCACGAAGTGCTGCCGCAATCAGGGTAATAACTCGATCGCTATTACGATTCAACGTCCGATCGATTATAACTATCCAACGATTGTCCGAGTGCTGCTCAAATTGAGCTTGTACTTTGATTATTCGTCGTGATTTCGACTTGAATATTAGAGTGCTGTTCGAATTCGGACTATGCTCTGTTATTCGTTGTGAATCCGATTGAATTATTAAGTATTGCACTTGTTAATCATTGTGAGGGTTTGATCTCGTGAATTGACGTAACTGCTGAATTAGTTACTAACCTGTTGTGTGTGCATTATTATTAAATTAGGTTTAATCAAGGCTAATCAGTAGGCTTATATCTTGCCCGTTAAATCTGCAATGTGAGTCATTCTTCTTTTTAAACTATTTTCTCACAGTTTGTGAGTCATTCCTCTTTTATAAACTCTTTTCTCACAGTTTGTGAGTCATTCTTCTTTTTAAACTATTTTCTCACAGTTTGTGAGTAAGTATTACAAAAACTCCAAGTTATTTTCAAAGTGTTATAATTACAGGGATTAAGTCGTGGTTATCTTAACCGCTGGTTAGTGGGGTATTGTGCACAGTACTAATTTCTCACGTTAGGCAGTAAGCCCTAACATGGGTTAGGCTAATAAGACCTAACAGTGACAAAACGTCACTAATTGGGTGACTGGACCCAATAGTGGTATGACCATCGTCACACGGGTGGCAAGACCAGATATTAATTAAGATACTGCCATAGTAATCGCTCTTATGCTGTAATTTATAACTATGTGTCATTTTTATCCAAATGAATGATTCACTCAGTATTTCCCCGCTGACAAAACCTTTTTACAACATGTTTCAGGTGACCTATTGAATTAAATACACGTGCTACGGAGCACTATCAAGCTTGAAGTGGTGGCTCAAATAAAATAAATAAACATGTTTGTAAAATAATGAAATTATGATATTTACGGGATTATCCCGAAATGTAAATAAAACTCGGGCAAATTTTTCTAAGTTTAAACCGATCCTGTTAAGACTTCCGCTATAAAAAAAATAAATACCACGGGATTTTCTGTCCCGCGGCTCCCGAAACGGGTCAAACCGGGTCGGGGGCCGTGACAGAAAAAGTTGGTATCAGAGCCACTGATCAAGCCACTGATTTAAGCCTATTAAGTATTTAGAAAATACTTAAATGTTATTAAATTACTATTCTGTGATTATGTGCTTTACTATCTAATTAATTGTATATAGTATGAAACAAATTTTAGCAATTGAGACTAAAATTTCAGTGCCTTTACAAATCTAGAAGTCTTATTTAGTATATATATATACTTATAAATAAAACTTAGGGTACTTTAAAATTCTAATTGTTCTGGTAGTTAAACACATATTTCTATCAAAATTTGTTATAAATTCTGACATAATAATTGTATGTATTATGCAAAAACAGCATGAGTGATTTGTCTGATACCCTTCAGAATTTAAATCTCTATCCAGTAAGAGTAGAAGTTTCCAGAGATTTTAATAGGTATATACCAGATATGGAGGAACTTATAGAATTTAATGTTTTACCTCTCGAGCCTAAGAAACCGGAAATCGAAGAAAGTTCTAGGCAAATTAAGGGGTTACCATCTCAAGAAGAATTAGATCTTACAATAACAGACTATATTATTATCAAGACTATTAATGAAACACAACTATCAATAAACTTAGAACCAGCTATTCCAAACCTTTCAGTACACTCGCGACCTTTCGACATAGACGAATGGTTGACTCATGAAATACAGTTACAGAACAATCCCTATAAGCTTTTTCCTCAGTTCAACCTAGAACCTTTACCGAATCCACCAAAGGGTAACAAGAATACAGCTAGACTTCACCACTTGGGTCAAGAACTAATGAATGTTGGGAATAGGATCCAAGAGATTGGGAAACAAATCTCCTGGAATTATAATCCAAGGAAACACCGTTATTAGACTATTATCGAAAGGATAAAGGAGTTATGAAATTACGATTATGTAATAGTAATAAGTAAAATCAGTATGTGTAAAATAAATAAATAAAACGATTGTATATAGAAGCATGATATAAAGGAAATCTTAGGAAATTTACAGAATTAGGTTTGTTTACGTGATTATGTGCACTTAAATGTAACATTGGATTATTTCTTGTATACTAATTATTGATTCATAAATTAGTTATCCAATGGAAAACATTAATAACGAACCAGTTAACGAGGGTAATCAATCTGAACAACAGTCAGGGGGTTAATATATGACTAGGCAGGATATAGAAAATATCATTGCTCAAGGGATAGCTAACACTATTCCAACAATGATAGCTCAAGGGATAGCCAACGCTATTCCAGCAATCGTTACTGCTGTTAAAAATCCCGTAGAACCACAAATCATTCCTAGCAAACGTATTTCTGAAGATAACTTCAGTAATAGCGTAAATGGAGGCAATGATCATGTTAATCATGATAAGGAACTAGGACAAGCTCCGCTTCCTAAGAAAAGGAAAGCTGCAACGCCTGGTTGCACTTATAAGGAGTTCCTTGCCTGTAAACCCGTAGAGTTCGCAGGCAATGAAGGGGCAACTGCGGCACTGCATTGGTTAGAGAAAACCGAGGCAGTAATCAGAATAAGTAAATGTGTTGAGGAAGATAAGGTTATGTACGCTTCACACCTTTTCAAAGAAGAAGCATTAGAATGGTGGAATACAGTATTACAGGCTAAAGGAAGTGACGTAGCCTATGCCATGGGATGGGAAGAATTTAAGCGATTAATAGAAAGGAAATTCTGTCCCGAATATGAAAAAGAGCAAATGGCAAATAAGTTTTTAAGTCACCGAATGGCGGACGTAGATTGCCGAGGGTATACTTCAAAATTCTTTGAGTATGCCAGAATGGTACCTACTCTGGCTTCGCCGGAACCGGTACTTATCTCTCGCTATATCTGGGGTTTGATTAGTGAGATTCGTGACATTGTCAAAGCTGCGAGACCCCGCACGATTGACGATGCGGTAGAATTAGCTAACACTCTAACTGACGGAGTGGTACGCACACGGGAAGAAAATAGGAGGAAGGATTTAGCCCAGAAAATTTCCCAAGAATTTCATATAGGTAATAGTAACAATTTTAAGAAAAGAGAAAACGGGCGATTTTCCACTATTCCATTTTGCGATATCTGCAAAGGAAAGCATTTTGGAAAATGCAAAGGATGCTGCAATTTTTGCAAAATTCCAGGACATCGAGAAGAGGATTGCAGGAAAAAAAAGGCAATCACTTGCTACAATTGTGGGGAACCCGGACACTTCAGAACAAGCTGCCCGAAATTAGGCCATCCAGCAAACGAAAAGACAAAACCTGCAGAAGGGACTACCAAGAAAAACGCAAGAACTTTTCAATTAACTACTCAAGAAGCTGAACTAATTCCTGACATCATAGTTGGTACGTTTTAAAACAATTATGCAAGTATTATTTGACTTTGGTGCAAACCAAGGTTTTATAAATACTTCATTCTGTCAAATCATTAGTCAAACTTAGGCAAATCTTTACAGTCGAAATAGGTAAAAAGGAAAATATAGAACTCTCAGGTCATAAAATTTCTCGCCAATCTAATTCCTATGAAATTAGCAGAGTTTGATGTGTGTTAGAAATAGATTAAGTAGTAACCAACCTTGCTCGAATTCTCCGTAATAAAAACTTTATAGAAAATCCAGGCACCCGCCGGAGAAGTATTTATGATCACAGGAAATAAACTACGTAAGGTCACATGATGAATCATGAAGGTATTCACTTAGATCCTGCTAAGATAGCAGCAAATCACTAAAATGGAAAATTTCGCAATCCTAAATGGAAATTAGGAATCTTGTAAATTTAGCCAGATACTATAGGCAGTCTATTAAGGATTCTCTTAGATAGATATATCCTTAACTAAACTAAAATAGTTAATCCTAAATAAGAACTTAAACAAAAAGAAGCCTCTAACATAAATTAACAAACATTCCAATCCTAAGCCTTACTAAGAACAGAAGATTTTAAAGGTATACGGTGATGCTTCAAAACTAGAAATTGGGTGTATGGTAATGCAACACAAAAAGGTAATTGTGTATGCATCAAGGCAATTGCAAAAGTACGAAGAAAGCCTTACCCCTTATAAGCTTAAAAATTAGAAACCATAAGTTACCCTTAAGATTAGGAAACATTATCTAAGTAAGTTTATTATCCATATGGGTCATAAGAATTTAAGATATATATTGGAGTAAAGATTAAACATGAGGAAAAGGAAATCCTCAGTAACTACACCTGTGATATTCAGTATCACGAAGAAAAGACTGAAGAATTATACAAATAATAAACAAGAGCCGTCGAAGTTCGAGTTGGAGACAAAATGCTATTAAAAGTATTTTCTTGGAAAGGAATTTATAAATTCGGTACAGAAGCTAAGTCTAAGATACGTAGAGCCATTCCCAGTGATCCAACGAATAGGACCAGTAGCTTATCATTTACAAATACCAGAAGAATTAACTGGAGTACATGATATGTTCATGTATCCAACCTCAAGAAATGTTTATCTGACAAATCCCTGGTAGTACCTCCTCAAGATGTAGAGGTCAATAAAAAGCTGAATCTGTAGAGAAACCACTACAAATTAAAGATAGAAAGATCAAGTTTCTCAAAACCCAAACGACTAGTACCAGTAAAAGACAAATAGGAATCCAGAAGAGGACCAGAGTATACTTGGGAACTGAAATCAAAGATGAAGCGAAAATACCCTCATCTATTTTAGTAAATCTCGAGGACGAGATTTTTCTTAAGGTGGGGAGGATGTAACAACTGCCAATAAAATCAATAATTAGGACGATAATTAGTCAACAAGGAAAACCCTAATTGAGATACCCAAGTAATTCTGCACCAACCCTAAAATTTTCATAACAATCGGAATCAGGATCAGGGCCCCTAAAACTCAGGGGGGGTTAAACCCTAGTGATGTTTATCTTCTAAATTTGCTGTAGAAACGAAGTTTGTTCGTTTAAACTTACTCAGCAAGATTACTTGGGCACGAAGCAACCTAGGCTAGAAAATAGACCCGTCGCGCCACGCGACGGGTATGTATGTCTTCTTCGCGTGGCGCGAGGGAGGACAAATTTCAGGTATAAATGGGGGACGTTGGCACTTGAACTTTGGTACAAAATTGACGTCCAAATTCTCTGTAACCATCGAGTTATAGCGAATATCGTTCACACAAAACACACACCGATCACGAAGTGCTGCCACAATCAGGGTAATAACTCGATCGCTATTACGATTCAACGTCCGATCGATTATAACTATCCAACGATTGTCCGAGTGCTGCTCAAATTGAGCTTGTACTTTGATTATTCGTCGTGATTTCGACTTGAATATTAGAGTGCTGTTCGAATTCGGACTATGCTCTGTTATTCGTTGTGAATCCGATTGAATTATTAAGTATTGCACTTGTTAATCATTGTGAGGGTTTGATCTCGTGAATTGACGTAACTGCTGAATTAGTTACTAACCTGTTGTGTGTGCATTATTATTAAATTAGGTTTAATCAAGGCTAATCAGTAGGCTTATATCTTGCCCGTTAAATCTGCAATGTGAGTCATTCTTCTTTTTAAACTATTTTCTCACAGTTTGTGAGTCATTCCTCTTTTATAAACTCTTTTCTCACAGTTTGTGAGTCATTCTTCTTTTTAAACTATTTTCTCACAGTTTGTGAGTAAGTATTACAAAAACTCTAAGTTATTTTCAAAGTGTTATAATTACAGGGATTAAGTCGTGGTTATCTTAACCGCTGGTTAGTGGGGTATTGTGCACAGTACTAATTTCTCACGTTAGGCAGTAAGCCCTAACATGGGTTAGGCTAATAAGACCTAACAGTGACAAAACGTCACTAATTGGGTGACTGGACCCAATAGTGGTATGACCATCGTCACACGGGTGGCAAGACCAGATATTAATTAAGATACTGCTATAGTAATCGCTCTTATGCTGTAATTTATAACTATGTGTCATTTTTATCCAAATGAATGATTCACTCAGTATTTCCCCGCTGACAAAACCTTTTTACAACATGTTTCAGGTGACCTATTGAATTAAATACACGTGCTACGGAGCACTATCAAGCTTGAAGTGGTGGCTCAAATAAAATAAATAAACATGTTTGTAAAATAATGAAATTATGATATTTACGGGATTATCCCGAAATGTAAATAAAACTCGGGCAAATTTTTCTAAGTTTAAACCGATCCTGTTAAGACTTCCGCTATAAAAAAAATAAATACCACGGGATTTTCTGTCCCGCGGCTCCCGAAACGGGTCAAACCGGGTCGGGGGCCGTGACATCGGTTGTGCAGGACCCCTACGTAAAATCTAAGTATACTTATACTTACTACTATCCTCGGTTGTGAAGGATACTCACGTAAAACCTACGTGTATTTATACTTACTACTATCCTCGGTTGTGAAGGATACTTACGTAAACCTACGTAAAGCTTGTACGTACTACTGTTCTCGGTTGTGAAGAACACTTATGATTACGAATAGTCTAGTGGTTATACAACATGGGAAGCCCCCACCAATAGAACGTACTATCGGCCCAGTAGAGCCACATGTTACAAACGAACTTACTAATACGCATTTACTTTCTGTGAACTCCTTCAACTAGTTGTTGATCCTCTGTTACATGCCTTGCAGGTCGTTAGGTACACGGAGCTTGCACATGGAGGAGCTGGTCGTTGTGGGCTTGGATCGTGATTGTCTTGTTAAACACTATTGACATTTCATACTTATTTATGTTGGATTTTATTTATACGCTTCCGCTAAACAGTGATAACATACTTATGTTTTGGAACACCTTTCATATTGGTGGTTGAATGACATTTACTTTTATATAATAATTACATGTTCAACATGATTGGTGGCTTGATCTTGGTCAGTCACGCTCCCAAGGGGTGATACTCCGCAGGTGGATTTTGGGGGTGTGACACCATGTCTAGCTAAAATTTCATCCACGTAGATTTGAGCAAGTTTGTCAGCCGAAAAATCCTCACGGATTGGCAAGAAATGCGCTGATTTAGTAAGACGATCAACAACTATCCAGATGGCATCGTGACCTTTCTTTGTGCATGGGAGTTTAGTAACGAGATCCATGGTAATGTTTTCCCATTTCCAAACTGGGATCTCTGGTTGTTCCAATAAACCGGAAGGACGCTGATGTTCAGCCTTCACCTTAAGACAAGTAAGGCATTTTGATACATATAAGGCAATGTCTTTCTTCATACTAGGCCACCAATTCTGAATATGAAGATCCTTATACATCTTATCTGAGCCATGATTAATAGAATAACAAGACTTATGGGCTTCATCCATAAGCAGGGTATGAAGATTATCTTGGCTTGGGACCCACAAGCGGTCCATGAAGTAATATGATCCATTGTCTTTCAGTTCTAGAGCAGGAGTTATGTGATAAGGAAATTCCTTATCCATCAAACCTTGTGAAACACAGATTGTTGAGCCTGAGAAATACGGGCTTGGATATCAGATTGAGCTTGAATAACAGATTGGACACGAACACAATGAAGCTTAGTACGTTCCTTACGACTCAATGCATCGGCTACGACATTCGCCTTACCAGGATGGCAGCGAATTTCGCAGTCATAGTCGTTTAGAAGTTCAACCCAACGTCGTTGTCTCATGTTGAGTTCTTTCTGATTGAAGATATGCTGGAGACTTTTGTGGTCAGTGAAAACCACACATTTTGTACCGTACAAATAGTGTCTCCAAATCTTAAGAGCGAAGACAACTGCACCCAACTCCAGATCATGAATGGTGTAGTTCTTCTCATGTATCTTCAATTGCCTTGATGCGTATGCTATGACTTTGTTTCTTTGCCTCAGGATGCAGCCAAGACCTAATTTAGATGCGTCGCAATAAACGATGAAATCATCATTGCCCTCGGGCAAAGTGTCACACCCCGACCGCCTGTAACATGCAACCGCGGCGGAAACGCCGGGGAGTGTTGTGGACAGAATTAATTGTTATACAACCATGGAAATTAAAGTTACATTTTATTTATTAAACAAGGGTAGTACATTGTCTTAAACAGGAAAACAAAGAGTTTATAACATAGTTAACTAAGTCTATCTTCAGTTTTAGTCTCTAAGGCACAGGTCCGCCGTAGTATCATGATCAACATCCTATGGAATAGCTCCTGAAAACACATGTGAAAGTAGGTACGTCAGCATAAAAATGCCTGTGAGATACATAGGTTTTGTGAAAATGGGATTCATGACTTGAGTTTAAAGAAATGTTTAATAACAGTCAGTCATGAACCTTGTAATTTGTCTTGCATTGTAAATCATTTGAAAAACGATAACATCAGATGATATGTATAGATAAGTGCAAGGTTAAACGAGTAACCAAGTAAAATGAGTTGAATATAATAAGTTGTTTTGTAAGATAATGTTTTATGAAAAGTATGTTATTTGTATAAAATGTTATATGTCTAAACTGAAATGATTAAATAACGCTAAGATATGTAACATAATACAAACATTTATATATAGGAAGTACCAGCGGCGTATCCACCATGTTTGCATCATATTACATACTCCACGTTACTCAAACCATTTACCCAAACCAATCCACCATGTAAATTGTTCATGTATAAACCAAATGTCAAGTGTTATTGTGTAAACCATGTCAAATGTTTATGTTCAATGTAAACCACCAAATGTGTATGTCAATGTCAACGTGTTTATGTTCAATGTAAATCATGTAATGTGTATCCCAAAATGTATCATGTATGGTAAGCGAAATGTATCAACTTAAACCATATGTAAAATGCACAAAACAAGTCGTTGAAGTAAAACGTGGTTTAAATCAACGTTATGTTCTGTGGAAAAAATGCATGCTCTATTGATATTAACATTTATGCGGTATTGTAAACTATGCATACATCCAAGCCTTGAGACTGCGGCGATAAACCCTTAAACAAATTAAAGGCTTATCTAAGTTATGTATATCGAATTCGGTCATTCCTTCCAATCCTATCAAACCCAGGATTTCAGAAAGGGGAGTTGTCAATTCCTATGGTACCACTACCTACTAACGAACGGCGTGATCAATGTTAATGAATGTATTGTCCCATGTTAAACAAACCAAATGTCATAACAAAATGAAGGCATGTGATGTAAACAATTTTACTAAGTATGCTAAGTAAACATACGAAGCAGAAGTGCTCATGTAAATCAATGTGCCCATTTGCTGAGTAAACATATGCAGCAGAAATGTTCATGTAAATCAATGTGTCCATATGCTGAGTAAACATATGCAACAGAAATGTAATGTAAATCAATGTGTCCATATGCTGAGTAAACATATGCAACAAAAATGTAATGTAAATCAATGTGTCCATATGCTGAGTAAACATATGCAACAGAAATGTAATGTAAATCAATGTACTAAGTATGCACACAATGGGCATACATAGCATGAAATGTAATGAAATCGTGTACTATAATGTACTAACAACATAGCAGGCATATGATGTGAAAACATGGAAAGCATGAATGTAACAGATAGGCACATGTGTTTCACCCCAAAACAGTTTGGAAAACAGTAAAAGAGGGGTTCAATGTACTCACCTGAGATTGCTTTGGAGTTCTTGTGTAATAACCAAACAATGCTAGATCACGGAATATCAAACGGCACCTAATAGGTAGCTATGTTAATATACCGGACCTAAAATCAGAGGAACGGATAGTATGCGGGTTCGTAAACCAAACGAGTATGGAGACTCGTGTAGTATGGTTTAACAAAGCCTACATACTAAAATGAAACTTAACCTAGGTGCTTGCGACCCATCACGACCCGTTTAGGTAGCTTATGCTACCTTACGCGTCGTTCGCGTAGAACGCGTCTGGAACGCCTAACATCGTGACCACAAGCCATAACCTCGGAAGGTTATAGCTATGGTCACCCAATGTGTTTGGTCGGATCCTAATGATCGACCAAATGGGTCGGGTTCGAAAGTATAAGCGATGGTTTAGATCGCTTACCTTACGACCCTATATAAACACTAAACTAAAAGTGACGAGCTAAGCATGTTAGAACATGCTTACCTAAGTTTGAAAACAGGTTTGACATCAAAACAAACAGCTTTGATGCCCACGAGTAGTTTGGTTACAAAATATGCAAGAATGCACATTTTGGCCGAAACTACGACTCGTCACTGAGCCTAGATAACGTGGTGATCAGTAGGTATAGTCACTACGGACTATAACCATCGTGATCACGCTCACGTTATGAAGTTCTAATGAACTTCGCATCGAATATAAGCTGTTCAATGCAGAAAGTCAACAAAACGTTGACTTTCGGACTCGAAAAAGCGAATAAAAGAACGAAAGAATACTTACGGAGGGTCCCTGAATGCTAATCTAGACCAAAATGGCTCAGGTATGAAACAATGGTTCCAACTTAGAGCCTTAAGATCAGATTGTGTGGGTTTTGAGCAAAATGGGGGGGGGGTATTTATAGGAAAAGTGGAACCGTTAGGATCGTTCATCGAATAACGTGCCACCATCTTGTGCGTACATGTGTCAAAATGTTATGGTTCACTGAATATGGCCTTTGGCCTTTGATTGGGTGAAAAGGCATTTGGACCTTTCACCATGAAGCTTAGTACGTTCCTTGCGACTCAATGCATCGGCTACAACATTCGCCTTACCAGGATGGTAGCGAATCTCGCAGTCGTAGTCGTTTAGAAGTTCAACCCAACGTCTTTGCCTCATGTTGAGTTCCTTTTGATTGAAGATATGTTGAAGACTTTTGTGGTTAGTGAAAACCACACATTTTGTACCGTACAAATAGTGTCTCCAGATCTTGAGAGCGAAGACAACTGCACCCAACTCCAGATCATGAGTGGTGTAGTTCTTCTCATGAATCTTCAACTGCCTTGAGGCGTATGCTATGACTTTGTTTCTTTGCATCAGGACGCAGCCAAGACCTAATTTAGATGCATCGCAATAAACGACGAAATCATCATTACCCTCGGGCAAAGTTAGGACAGGCGCGTCACAAAGTTTCTGTTTCAAAGTCAGAAACGCTTCCTCTTGTTTGACTCCCCAATCAAATGGCTTGTTCTTCTGAGTTAGAGCAGTTAGAGGAACTGCAATCTTTGAGAAGTTCTCAATGAAGCGGCGGTAATAACCCGCAAGACCAAGAAAAGAACGAACTTCAGTAGGGGTAGTAGGTGTATCCCAATCCCTAATCGCACTGATCTTGGAGGGATCTACATGAATACCTTGTTCGTTGACAATATGCCCTAAGAATTGAACTTCTTTAAGCCAGAATTCACACTTGGAAAATTTGGCGAAAAGTTGCTCTTTCTTTAGGAGTTCCAAAGTAAGACGTAGATGTTGCTCATGATCAGCTCGCGCCTTAGAGTATATTAAAATGTCATCAATGAAAACGATGATGAACTTATCCATATAAGGTTTGCAGACCCTATTCATTAAGTCCATGAAAACAGCAGGAGCATTAGTCAAACCGAATGGCATGACTGTGAACTCATAATGTCCATAACGAGTACGGAACGCTGTCTTGGGAATGTCTTCTTCATGCACACAGAGTTGATGATATCCAGATCGCAGATCAATTTTTGAAAAATAAGAAGCGCCTTGCAATTGATCAAAGAGATCATCAATGCGAGGTAGGGGATATCAATTTTTGATGGTAAGCTTGTTAAGCTCACGATAATCGATACACATCCTAAAAGATCCATCCTTCTTCTTGACAAAAAGAACGGGAGCACCCCAAGGTGAAAAGCTAGGACGGATAAAACCTTTGTCGGAGAGCTCCTGAAGCTGTTTAGATAATTCTTGCATCTCTGACGGTGCGAGACGGTATGGAGCTCTGGCAATGGGATTTGCACCAGGTACGAGATCAATACGGAACTCGATTTGGCGTGCTGGAGGTAGACCAGGTAACTTTTCAGGGAAAACTTCAGAATAATCCCGAACGACAGGAATATCTGAAATAGTCTTACCCTTGCCTTTATCTGCTGTAACATGTGCTAAGAAAGCCACATAGTTCTTCCGAAGATACTTCCGTGCTTTAAAACAAGACATAAGTCTGAGACCACCGGCAGGCTTCTCACCACGAACCTGTAGGATCTCGCCTGTCGACAGCGGTATACGAACAATCTTCTCAGAACAAACTATTTCTGCATGATGCTTAGATAACCAATCCATTCCCACAATAACGTCGAAGCTTCCAAGTTGCATTGGCGTGAGGTCAATAGGAAAAATATGATCGTTAAGGTTCAACTGGCAGTTACGTAGAACAGAATTAAGAACAATGGGTTCTCCACTGGCAACCTCTACTGTCAAAGGTTTACCTAGTTTCGTTCTAGACACGCGAAGCATTGTCTCAAAAGACAATGACACAAAACTCTTGTCGGCACCCGAATAAAAAAGAACAGATGCTGGCTGATTATTAATAAAGAACGTACCGTTCACCACCTCGTTGTCTGCTTGTGCTTCTTGTGCATTCATGTTGAAGACTCGACCTCGAGCCTGTGCCTGATTCTGGTTTGCATTCTGGTTCTGGTTGGCTAGTCTTGGACACCGATTTCTGTAGTGGGTCAGATCCCCACAGTTATAACAAGCACCTGGTGGGTAGTTTGGTCGTGCAGCCTGACCCTGTTGTTGAGCAACTTGTTGAGTAGGGTTCTGAACTGCGCGATTCTGAGCAAACCGACAAACATCAGCAAGATGACCCGACTTCCCACAGTTAGTACAGAAACGGCACTGATATTGCGGCTGATGGTGACTGTTGCATTGATTGCACAAAGGTGCACTCCCTGAATAGGGCTTCTTTGCTGGAGGCTGGTTGGGAGCTGCCTGGTTAGCTTGGGCAGTGACAGCATAGTTTTGGGAAGCCTTACGCTTCCTTGACCCCCTTGAGGAACCAGAATCCTTTCCCTTCTTGTTTTGACCTTTCTAGCTATCTTCCTTGTCAGCCGACTGCTTCTTGCCCTTGTCACCCTTCCTGTGTAGCTTATTCTTCCGAATCTGCGACTCAGTCAGTGTCGCTGATAACTCGATTGCCTGACGGAGTGTGGTAGGGTTGCTACCAGTGAGGATGTCTTGTACTGAGTCAGGTAGGCCGTCGATGTACCTTTCGATGGCCTTATCGAGTGGGGTAACCATAGTTGGGCAAAGCAGACTCAACTCCTCAAACCTATCAGTATAAGCCTTGTGCTCGCCACTATCTTGCTTCAAAACATCAAATTCTTTCTCCAACGCTCATTGTTCATGACGAGGACAAAACTCCCTCATCATAAGAGCTCTCAGTTCAGCCCATGTCTGAGCTAGAGCAACTTCTGCACCTTGATCTCTCATAACCCCATTCCACCATGTGAGAGCCCTCTTCTGAAACACGCTTGAAGAAAACTCGACCTTGCGATTATCTGGACACTGCACGTGGCGAAAAGTGTTCTCGATGCTCTCGAACCACTGAAGAAGCCCAGTTGCTCCTTCAGAACCACTGAACTTGAGTGGCTTAGCCGAGTTAAAATCCTTGTATTTGCATATACCATTGTTGTTGTTGTTGGCCTGGTTCCATTGAGCAAAGAGATTTGGGGATTGAGCAGCCATCTGCTGCGTAATAATTTCTGCCAGCTCGGCAGTAGCTATCTGGTTGTCGCGTCGAGGAGGCATTCTAGAAGAGAAAAACATGAAATGAAACGAGTGAGATGATTGGATGAAGAGGATGAGATGAAGCAAAATCAACAAAAGCAAAGATGGCGGTTATGCATCGCAAAGCAAACAAGCGACATGAAATGTCTAGTCAAAGTAAATGGGTCAGAATTAGTGTATCGCGAAGACATGCTCGCCTATAAGTGAACACTTACCCCAAGAGTTCCCAGGTAAGAGTGACTGGTCCGATTATGTGGATTTGTACGAACACTCTAGCCTTAGACAGAAAACCCAGGGTACAGGCATTCACTCTTCCAGTTCGCACGTGTTCACACTATTAACCCAAATCTTTGACGGGATTTTTGAAATTCAAAGAGGTTCAAAACCATATAACAGAGGGTTCAAAACCTAGTAATCAATCATCCTCGAACAGATGATTAATTTTCAAAGCGGATTCGGAACCAAAGTTCCCGTTGTGGTTATCACCTAAGGATAGGTGATGTGCATGTCTTAAACTCTAAACACAAGATAACTTGTGTTAGGGTCCTAGAAAGTTATAGTCTAGGTCAAAGCATTACTAATAACCTAATTCCCTATAACCAATGGCTCTGATACCAACTCTTCTGTCACACCCCGACCGCGTGTAACATGCAACCGCGGCGGAAACGCCGGGGAGTGTTGTGGACAGAATTAATTGTTATACAACCATGGAAATTAAAGTTACATTTTATTTATTAAACAAGGGTAGTACATTGTCTTAAACAGGAAAACAAAGAGTTTATAACATAGTTAACTAAGTCTATCTTCAGTTTTAGTCTCTAAGGCACAGGTCCGCCCTAGTATCGTGATCAACATCCTATGGAATAACTCCTGAAAACGCATGTGAAAGTAGGTACGTCAGCATAAAAATGCCTGTGAGATACATAGGTTTTGTGAAAATGGGATTCATGACTTGAGTTTAAAGAAATGTTTAATAACAGTCAGTCATGAACCTTGTAATTTGTCTTGCATTGTAAATCATTTGAAAAACGATTACATCAGATGATATGTATAGATAAGTGCAAGGTTAAACGAGTAACCAAGTAAAATGAGTTGAATATAATAAGTTGTTTTGTAAGACAATGTTTTATGAAAAGTATGTTATTTGTATAAAATGTTATATGTCTAAACTGAAATGATTTAGATAACGCTAAGATATGTAATATAATACAAACATTTATATATAGGAAGTACCAGCGGCGTATCCACCATGTTTGCATCATATTACATACTCCACGTTACTTAAACCATTTACCCAAACCAATCCACCATGTAAATTGTTCATGTATAAACCAAATGTCAAGTGTTATTGTGTAAACCATGTCAAATGTTTATGTTCAATGTAAACCACCAAATGTGTATGTCAATGTCAACGTGTTTATGTTCAATGTAAATCATGTAATGTGTATCCCAAAATGTATCATGTATGGTAAGCGAAATGTATCAACTTAAACCATATGTAAAATGCACAAAACAAGTCGTTGAAGTAAAACGTGGTTTAAATCAACGTTATGTTCTGTGGAAAAAATGCATGCTCTATTGATATTAACATTTATGCGGTATTGTAAACTATGCATACATCCAAGCCTTGAGACTGCGGCGATAAACCCTTAAACAAATTAAAGGCTTATCTAAGTTATGTATATCGAATTCGGTCATTCCTTCCAATCCTATCAAACCCAGGATTTCAGAAACGGGAGTTGTCAATTCCTATGGTACCACTACCTACTAACGAACGGCGTGATCAATGTTAATGAATGTATTGTCCCATGTTAAACAAACCAAATGTCATAACAAAATTAAGGCATGTGATGTAAACAATTGTACTATGTATGCTAAGTAAACATACGAAGCAGAAGTGCTCATGTAAATCAATGTGCCCATATGCTGAGTAAACATATGCAGCAGAAATGTTCATGTAAATCAATGTGTCCATATGCTGAGTAAACATATGCAACAGAAATGTAATGTAAATCAATGTGTCCATATGCTGAGTAAACATATGCAACAAAAATGTAATGTAAATCAATGTGTCCATATGCTGAGTAAACATATGCAACAGAAATGTAATGTAAATCAATGTACTAAGTACGCACACAATGGGCATACATAGCATGAAATGTAATGAAATCGTGTACTATAATGTACTAACAACATAGCAGGCATATGATGTGAAAACATGGAAAGCATGAATGTAACAGATAGGCACATGTGTTTCACCCCAAAACAGTTTGGAAAACAGTAAAAGAGGGGTTCAATGTACTCACCTGAGATTGCTTTGGAGTTCTTGTGTAATAACCAAACAATGCTAGATCACGGAATATCAAACGGCACCTAATCGGTAGCTATGTTAATATACCGGACCAAAAATCGGAGGAGCGGATAGTATGCGGGTTCGTAAGCCAAACGAGTATGGAGACTCGTGTAATATGGTTTAACAAAGCCCACATACTAAAATGAAACTTAACCTAGGTGCTTGCGACCCATCACGACCCGATTAGGTAGCTTATGCTACCTTACGCGTCGTTCGCGTAGAACGCATCTGGAACGCCTAACATCGTGACCACAAGGCATAACCTCGGAAGGTTATAGCTATGGTCACCTAATGTGTTTGGTCGGATCCTAATGATCGACCAAATGGGTCGGGTTCGAAAGTATAAGCGATGGTTTAGATCGCTTACCTTACGACCCTATATAAACACTTAACTAAAAGTGACGAGCTAAGCATGTTAGAACATGCTTAACTAAGTTTGAAAACAGGTTTGACATTAAAACAAACGGCTTTGATGCCCACGAGTAGTTTGGTTACAAAATATGCAAGAATGCACATTTTGGCCGAAACTACGACTCGTCACTGAGCCTAGATAACGTGGTGATCAGTAGGTATAGTCACTACGGACTATAACCATCGTGATCACGCTCACGTTATGAAGTTCTAATGAACTTCGCATCGACCATAAGCTGGTCAATGCAGAAAGTCAACAAAACGTTGACTTTCGGACTCGAAAAAGCGAATAAAAGAACGAAAGAATATTTACGAGGGTCCCCGAATGCTAATCTAGACCAAAATGGCTCAGGTATGAAACAATGGTTCCAACTTAGAGCCTTAAGATCAGATTGTGTGGGTTTTGAGCAAAATGGGGGGGGGGGTATTTATAGGAAAAGTGGAACCGTTAGGATCGTTCATTGAATAACGTGCCACGATCTTGTGCGTACATGTGTCAAAATGTTATCGTTCACTGAATATGGCCCTTGGCCTTTGATTGGGTGAAAAGGCATTTGGACCTTTCGCCATTTGAACAACCAATCAGCATTAAATGTGGGTTCTGCTGTACTGGGGGCCCCTTACGGACCGTATGGGCTTTGGCTTACGGTCCGTAAGCCCCTAGTTTGGCAGATTTACAGTTTTGGTCCCTGCAGCACCAAAACTTGGTATTTGATGCGTTTTTGGCACGTTTAAGCCCCGTTAACCTCATTTCAAAGCTCTAAAATGATGTTAACGTATAGGGAACTGAAAATGTGCTCAAAAATATGTCGGATGTCGGTTCGTTTGGCCGTACGGTCACGATGTTCGGTTAATTACGACGGAATGCGCATAAGCGCGAAAGACGATCCAAATTGCGACGAATGGATTTTTCTCATGCCAAACACTAAGGCATAATACTAGGATGCTTACATAAATTTTTGGATGTCCGGATGTATTCAGAACGTAAGTTATGCGCGAAAGAGCAAACTTGTGCACTTTTTGACACTTTTAGCCCCTGAATGATCCAAAAGTTTGTTTTAGCATACCAAACCCCTCAAAGCCTATTTCTAAGCTATGTAAAGGATATTTATGGTATGTTTAACTTATGGACATGTTCCGGAATGTTCGTTACAATTTAAATTGGCATACTTTCGTAGTTTGTCAAGTTTAGTCCCTGTAAGCGAATTAACTTGTTTTTGCTATACCAAAGCCTTCAAAACTTATTTCTAAGTTATGTAAAGGTTATTTAAGGTATGTTGAGTATATGTTGATGTTCCAGAGTATTTGTCGCATTAAACTGAGTACGTTTAAGTACCAGTTAGCGTATAACTCTCCAGAAAGCGATGTAGAGTTTGAAATTGAACAAAAGTCAAAACATGAAAAATGTAAAACACAACCAAAGAAACATTGGGGTCAAATAACATTGTTTTATTGATAACTGAACTGTTCACAATGGTTACAAGCACAAATGTTACACAAAGTTAGAACAGGCGCGTTGCAAAGTTTTTGTTTCAAAGTCAGAAACGCTTCCTCTTGCTTGTATCTCCAATCAAATGGCTTGTTCTTCTGAGTTAGGGCAGTTAGAGGAACTGCAATCTTTGAGAAGTTTTCAATGAAGCGACGATAATAACCCGCTAGACCAAGAAAAGAACAAACTTCAGTAGGAGTAGTAGGTGTATCCCAATCCTTAATCGCACTGATCTTGGAGGGATCTACATGAATACCTTGTTCGTTGACAATATGTCCTAAGAATTGAACTTCTTTAAGCCAGAATTCACACTTGGAGAATTTGGCGAAAAGTTGCTCCTTCTTTAGGAGTTCCAAAGTAAGACAAAGATGTTGCTCATGATCAGCTCGCGTTTTAGAATATATCAAAATGTCATCAATGAAAACGATGATGAACTTATCCAAATAAGGTTTGCAGACCCTATTCATCAAGTCCATGAAAACAGCAGGAGCATTAGTCAAACCGAATGGCATGACTGTGAACTCATAATGTCCATAACGAGTGCGGAACGCTGTCTTTGGAATATCTTCTTCATGCACACGGAGTTGATGATATCGAGATCGCAGATCAATCTCAGAAAAATAAGAAGCGCCTTGCAATTGATCAAAGATATCATTAATGCGAGGTAGGGGATATCGATTCTTGACGGTAAGCTTGTTAAGCTCACGATAATCGATACACATCCTAAAAGATCCATCCTTCTTTTTGACAAAAAGAACGGGAGCACCCCAAGGTGAAAAGCTAGGACGGATAAAACCTTTGTCAGAGAGTTCCTATAGCTGCTTAGACAACTCTTGCATCTCAGACGGTGCAAGAAGATATGGAGCTCTGGCAATGGGATTTGCACCAGGTACGAGATCAATACGGAACTCGACTTGGCGTGCTGGGGGTAGACCAGGTAACTCTTCAGGGAAAACCTCTGAATAATCCCGAACGACAGGAATATCTGGAATAGACTTACCTTTGCCCTTATCTGCTACAACATGGGCCAAAAAGGCCACATAGTTCTTCCGCAGATACTTCCGAGCTTTAAAACAAGACATGAGTTTGAGACCACCAGCAGGTTTCTCACCACGAACCTGTAGGATCTCACCTGACGAAAGCGGCATGCGAATGATCTTCTTGAAACAAACTATCTCTGCGTGATGCTTGGCTAACCAATCCATAACCATAATAACGTCGAAGCTTCCAAGTTGCATAGGCGTGAGGTCAATAGGAAAAAGATGGTTGTTAAGGTTCAATTGGCAGTTGCGGAGAACAGAATCAAGAACAATGGGTTCACCGCTCGCCACTTCTACTGTCAATGGTTTACCTAGTTTCATTTTAGACACACGAAGCAATGGTTCAAAAGATAACGAAACAAAACTCTTATCGGCACCCGAATAAAAAAGAACAGATGCTGGCTGATTATTAATAAAGAACGTACCGTTCACCACATTATCATCTGTTTGTGCCTCTTGTGCGTTCATGTTGAAGACTCGACCTCGAGCTTGAGCCTGATTCTGATTGGCATTCTGGTTCTGGTTGGCTAGCCTTGGGCACCGATTTCTGTAATGGGTCAGATCCCCACGGTTATAACAAGCACTTGGTGGGTAGTGTGGTCGTGCAGCTTGACCCTGTTGCTGAGCAGGAGGCTGAGCTACTTGTTGAGTCGGGTTCTGAACTGCATGATTATGAGCAAACCGACAAACATCGGCAAGATGACCTGACTTCCCACAGTTAGTACAGAAACGGCACTGATGTTGCGGCTGATGGTGACTGTTGCATCTATTGCACAAAGGTGCATTCCCTGTATAGGGTTTCTTGGCTGGAGGCTGTGCGGGTTGGTTGGGAGCTGCCTGGTTAGCTTGGGCAGTGACAACATAGTTTTGGGAAGCCTTACGCTTCCTTGCTCTTTTCGATGAACCAGAATCCTTTCCATTTTTGTTTTGACCATTCTTGCTATCTTCCTTGTCAGACGACTGTTTCTTGCCCTTGTCACCCTTCCTGTGTAATTTATTCTTCCGAATCTGCGACTCGGTCAATGTCGCTGATAACTCGATCGCCTGACGGAGTGTGGTAGGGTTACTACCAGTAATGATGTCTTGTACCGAGTCAGGCAGACCGTCGATGTACCTTTCGATAGCCTTGTCGAGTGGGGCAACCATAGTCGGGCAAAGCAGACTCAACTCCTCAAACCTATCAGTATATGCCCTGTGCTCGCCACTATCTTGTTTCAAATCATCAAAGTCCTTCTCCAACACTCGTTGTTCATGACGAGGACAAAATCCCCTCATCATAAGAGCTATCAGTTCAGCCCATGTCTGAGCTATAGCAACTTCTGCACCGCGGTCTCTCATTACTCCATTCCACCATGTAAGAGCCCTCTTCTGAAACACGCTCGAAGAAAACTCGACCTTGCGATTATCCGGACACTGAACGTGGCAAAAAGTATTCTCAATGCTCTCGAACCATTGAAGAAGCCCAGTTGCTCTCTCAGAACCACTAAACTTGAGTGGTTTAGCCGAGTTAAAATTCTTGAAATTGCATGGAGCATTGTTGTTGTTGTTGGCTTGGTTCCATTGAGCAAAGAGATTTGGGAATTGAGCAGCCATCTTCTGCGCAATAATTTCTGCCAACTCGGCAGTAGCTATCTGGTTTTCGCGTCGAGGAGGCATTCTAAAACAGGAAAACATGAAAGGAAACGAGTGAGATGATTGGATGAAGAGGATGAAATGAAACAAAATCAACAAAAGCAAAGATGGTGGTTACGCATCGCAAAGCAAACAAGCGACACGCAATGTCTAGTCAAAGTAAATGGGTCAAAAATAATGTATCGCGAAGACATGTTCGCCTATAAGTGAACACTCACCCCAAGAGTTCCCAGGTAAGAGTGACTGGTCCGATTATGTGGATTTGTACGAACACTCTAGCCTTAGACAGAAAACTCAGGGTACAGGCATTCACTCTTCCAGTTCGCACGTGTTCACACTATTAAAACCCGAAAACCTTGACGAGGTTTTTTGAAAATCCAAAGGGGTTCAAAACCTTATAACAGAGGGTTCAAAACCTAGTAATCAATCATCCTCGAACAGACGATTAATTTTTAATGCGGATTCGGAATCGAAGTTCCCGTTGTGGTTATCACCTAAGGATAGGTGAAGTGCATGTTTTAAAATCTAAACACAAGATAACTTGTGTTATGTAACATTTGTGCTTGTAATCATTATGAACAGTTCAATTATCAATAAAACAATGTTATTTTATCCCAATGTTTGTTTGGTTGTGTTTTACATTTTTCATGTTTTGACTTTTGCTCAATTTCAAACTCTACATCGCTTTCTTGAGAGTTATACGCTAACTGGTGCTTAAACGTACTCAGTTTAATGCGACAAATACTCCGGAACATCAACATATACTCAACATACCTTAAATAACCTTTACATAACTTAGAAATAAGTTTTGAAGGCTTTGGTATGGCAAAAACAAGTTAATTCGCTTACAGGGACTAAACTTGACAAACTGTGAAAGTATGCCAATTTAAACTGTAACGAACATTCCGGAACATGTCCATAAGTTAAACATACCATAAATATCCTTTACATAGCTTAGAAATAGGCTTTGAGGGGTTTGGTATGCTAAAACAAACTTTTGGATCATTCAGGGGCTAAGTGTCAAAAAGTGCACAAGTTTGCACTTTAGCGCATAACTTACGTTCTGAATACATCCGGACATCCAAAAATTTATGTAAGCATCCTAGAACGAAACTAGGTAAACCTTTGACAGTAGAGGTTGCCAGTGGAGAACCCATTGTTCTTAATTCTGTTCTACGCAACTGCCAGTTGAACCTTAACGACCATATTTTTCCGATGGACCTCACGCCAATGCAACTTGGAAGCTTCGACGTTATAGTGGGCATGGATTGGTTATCTAAGCATCGCGCAGAGATAGTTTGTTCTGAGAAGATTGTTCGTGTGCCGCTGTCGACAGGCGAGATCCTACAGGTTCGTGGTGAGAAGCCTGCCGGTGGTCTCAAACTCATGTCTTGTTTTAAAGCTCGGAAATATCTGCGAAAGCACTATGTGGCTTTCTTAGCACATGTTACAGCAGATAAAGGCAAGGGTAAGTCTATTTCAGATATTCCTGTCATTCGGGATTATTCTGAAGTTTTCCCTGAAGAGTTTCCTGGTCTACCTCCAGCACGCCAAGTCGAGTTCCATATTGATCTCGTACCTGGTGCAAATCCCATTGCCAGAGCTCCATACCGTCTTGCACCATCAGAGATGCAAGAATTATCTAAGCAGCTTCAGGAGCTCTCTGACAAAGGTTTTATCCGTCCTAGCTTTTCACCTTGGGGTGCTCCTGTTCTTTTTGTTAAGAAGAAGGATGGATCTTTTAGGATGTGTATCGATTATCGTGAGCTTAACAAGCTTACCATCAAGAATCGATATCCCCTACCTCGCATTGATGATCTCTTTGATCAATTGCAAGGCGCTTCTTACTTTTCAAAGATTGATCTGCGATCTGGATATCATCAACTCCGTGTGCATGAAGAAGATATTCCCAAGACGGCGTTCCGTACTCGCTATGGACATTATGAGTTCACAATCATGCCGTTCGGTTTGACTAATGCTCCTGCTGTTTTCATGGACTTGATGAATAGGGTCTGCAAACCTTATTTGGATAAGTTCATCATCGTTTTCATTGATGACATTTTGATATAATCTAAGACGCGAGCTGATCATGAGCAACATCTACGTCTTACTTTGGAACTCCTAAAGAAAGAGCAGCTTTTCGCCAAATTCTCCAAGTGTGAATTCTGGCTTAAAGAAGTTCAATTCTTAGGACACATTGTCAACGAACAAGGTATTCATGTAGATCCCTCCAAGATCAGTGCGATTAAGGATTGGGATACACCTACTACCCCTACTGAGGTTCGCTATTTTCTTGGTCTAGCGGGTTATTACCGCCGCTTCATTGAGAACTTCTCAAAGATTGCAGTTCCTCTAACTGCTCTAACTCAGAAGAACAAGCCATTTGATTGGGGAGTCAAACAAGAGGAAGCATTTCTGACTTTTAAACAAAAGCATTGCGACGCGCCTGTCCTAACATTGCCTGAGGGCAATGATGATTTCGTCGTTTATTGCGACGCATCTAAATTAGGTCTTGGCTGCGTCCTGATGCAAAGAAACAAAGTCATAGCATACGCATCAAGGCAGTTGAAGATACATGAGAAAAACTACACCACTCATGATCTTGAGTTGGGTGCAGTTGTCTTCGCTCTTAAGATCTGGAGACACTATTTGTACGGTACAAAATGTGTGGTTTTCACTGACCACAAAAGTCTTCAACATATCTTCAATCAAAAGGAACTCAACATGAGGCAAAGACGTTGGGTTGAACTTCTAAACGACTATGACTGCGAAATTCGCTACCATCCCGGTAAGGCGAATGTTGTAGCCGATGCATTGAGTCGCAAGGAACGTACTAAGCTTCATTGTATACGTGTCCAATCTTTTATTCAAACCGATATCCAAGCTCGTATTTCTCAGGCTCAACAAGCTTGTGTTTCACAAGGTTTGATGGATAAGGAATTTCCTTATCACATAACACCTGCTCTTGAACTGAAGGACAATGGATCAAATTACTTCATGGACCGTTTGTGGGTCCCGAGCTAAGATAATCTTCGTACCCTGCTTATGGATGAAGCCCATAAGTCTCGTTATTCTATTCATCCTGGCTCAGATAAGATGTATAAGGATCTTCGTATACAGTATTGGTGGCCTGGTATGAAGAAAGACATTGCCTTATACGTATCCAAATGCCTTACTTGTCTTAAGGTTAAGGCTGAACATCAGCGTCCTTCCGGGTTATTGGAACAACCAGAGATCCCAGTTTGGAAATGGGAAAACATTACTTTGGATCTCATTACTAAACTCCCGCGCACAAAGAAAGGTCACGATGCCATCTGGGTAGTCGTTGATCGTCTTACAAAGTCAGCGCATTTCTTGCCAATCCGTGAGGATTTTTCGGCTGACAAACTTGCTCAAATCTACGTGGATGAAATTGTAGCATGACATGGTGTTCCTTTGAACATCATTTCTGACAAAGATGCTCGTTTCACTTCTCATTTTTGGAGAACCATGCAGTCTGCTATGGGGTCTCAACTCAATTTGAGCACAGCTTATCATCCGCAAATGGATGGTCAATCTGAAAGAACAATCTAGACACTGGAGGATATGCTTAGAGCTTGTGTGATCGATTTTGGTGGTAGTTGGGATTCACATCTTCCATTGATTGAATTCTCCTACAACAACAGTTATCACTCCAGCATCAACATGGCTCCTTTCGAGGCTCTCTATGGTCGAAAATGCCGTTCACCAGTCTGCTGGAATGAGATTGGCGAGGCTCAACTTACTGGACCTGCCCTCATTTTAGAGACAACAGATAAGGTAAAGAAAGTTCGTGATAACCTTCAGACAGCTAGAAGCCGTCAAAAGAGTTACGCGGACCTAAAACGCAAACCCTTGGATTTTCAAGTCGGTGATCGTGTATTACTTATGGTCTCACCTTGGAAAGGTGTGATCAGATTTGGAAAGAAAGGAAAACTTGCACCTAGATACGTTGGACCATTCAAGATCGTCGAAAGAATCGGTAAGGTAGCCTACAGACTTGAGTTACCTCCTGAACTTGGAAATGTTCATCCAACTTTTCACGTGTCCAATCTCAAGAGGTGTTTAGCTGATGAGAACCTCCACATACTGCTTGACGAGATTCGTGTTGATAAAACACTGAAATTTGTTGAGAAACCGGTAGAAATCATGGAACGTGAAGTCAAGTGGCTCAAACGCAAGCGCATTCCTTTGGTCAAGGTTCGTTGGGAATCAAAGCGTGGACCCGAGTTTACTTGGGAACGCGAAGATCAAATGAAGGCAAAATATCCGCATCTTTTTCCACGAGTTTCCTCTAAATAAATTTCGGGACGAAATTTCCACAAGTAGGGGAGACTGTAACATTTGTGCTTGTAATCATTATGAACAGTTCAATTATCAATAAAACAATGTTATTTTATCCCAATGTTTGTTTGGTTGTGTTTTACATTTTTCATGTTTTGAATTTTGCTCAATTTCAAACTCTACATCGCTTTCTGGAGAGTTATACGCTAACTGGTGCTTAAATGTACTCAGTTTAATGCGACAAATACTCTGGAACATCAACATATACTCAACATACCTTAAATAACCTTTACATAACTTAGAAATAAGTTTTGAAGGCTTTGGTATGGCAAAAACAAGTTAATTCGCTTACAGGGACTAAACTTGACAAACTGCGAAAGTATGCCAATTTAAACTGTAACGAACATTCCGGAACATGTCCATAAGTTAAACATACCATAAATATCCTTTACATAGCTTAGAAATAGGCTTTGAGGGGTTTGGTATGCTAAAACAAACTTTTGGATCATTCAGGGGCTAAAAGTGTTAAAAAGTGCACAAGTTTGCACTTTAGCGCATAACTTACGTTCTGAATACATCCGGACATCCAAAAATTTATGTAAGCATCCTAGTATTATGCCTTAGTGTTTGGCATGAGAAAAATCCATTCGTCGCGCAATTTGGATCGTCTTTCGCGCTTATGCGTATTCCGTCGTAATTAACCGAACATCACGACCGTACGGCCAAACGAACCGACATCCGACATATTTTTGAGCACATTTTCAGTTCCCTATACTTTAACATCATTTTAGAGCTTTGAAATGGAGTTAACGGGGCTTAAACGTGCCAAAAACGCATCAAATACCAAGTTTTGGTGCTGCAGGGACTAAAATGGTAAATCTGCCAAACTAGGGGCTTACGGACCGTAAGCCAAAGCCCATACGGTCCGTAAGGGGTCCCCGGTACAGCAGAACCCACATTTAATGCTGATTGGCTCTTCAAATCGTGAAAGGTCCGATTGCCTTTTCACCCAATGAAAGGCCAAGGGCCATATTCAGTGAATCTAGCATTGTAACACATGTACGCACAAGATCATGGCACGATATTCGATAAAACAATCCTAACGGTTCCACTTTTCCTATAAATACCCCCCCTCCCCTTTTGTGTAAAAATCACAAGAATCAGATCTAAAAAGCTCTAAGTTGAAGTATTGCTTCATACCTGAGTTTCTCTGATCTCGATTAGCATTCGGGGACTCTCCGTAAGTATTCTTTCATTGTTTTATCGCTTTTCAAGTCCGAAAGTCGACGTTTTGTTGACGTTTTGTTGACTTTCTGCGTTTAACATGGTTTACACAATAACACTTGACATTTGGTTTATACATGAACAATTTACATGGTGGATTGGTTTGGGTAAATGGTTTGAGTAACGTGGAGTATGTAATATGATGCAAACATGGTGGATACGCCGCTGGTACTTCCTATATATAAATGTTTGTATAATATTACATATCTTAGCGTTATCTAAATCATTTCAGTTTAGACATATAACATTTTATACCAATAACATACCTTTCATAAAACATTGTCTTACGAAACAACTTATTATATTCAACTCATTTTACTTGGTTACTCGTTTAACCTTGCACTTATCTATATATATCATTTGATGTTATCGTTTTTCAAATGGTTTACAAAGCAAAACAAATTACAAGGTTCATGACTGACTGTTATTAAACATTTCTTTAAACTCAAGTCATGAATCCCATTTTCACAAAAACTATGTATCTCACAGGCATTTTTATGCTGACGTACCTACTTTCACATGTGTTTTCAGGAGCTATTCCTGTGACAACCCTCACAAAACCAGGTATCCGTACGACTTAATTAACTATTAATTGTTGCCTAATTACTGTGCTTAACTGAGATTTATGATAAACTGCTACTTGATTGTTGATACTTGTACCTATCTGCATCATACTTTGATTTCCGTCACTACATTATTTACTTGCTAAACCTTAGTGACAAACGATGCACAAAAGCACAGTAGCATTTGAACGGATAACCTATTGAACATGCTGATATAGCCAGCATCAGGCAAACACTGCCTCTAAAGGCCTGAATGAGCCAGAAATATTTTACTACACCCATAGTGTGTGTAGGGATACAAGGGTTGTATAATTGCGTCTCTAGGAATAAGATATAGAGATTGGATGTGCCTAAAACGTACTCTAAGCACAAAGCACAGCACTTTTATCAACACACTAGCTTCTAGCTAATTAATAAAGTGCCAAAACATGAGGAAATATTCCTGACACTTTGCAGAATAAATTGTGTCGCTAAAAATATTATTTACAACGCTTAAAGGATTACTTAAGCACTTTAACGGATTACTATCCGACCGAACAACCGGACTATACCCGGAACACAAAAATATTGCCAGAAATATTGTTAGCCTTTTTCTGAGCCAGTTAGGGTCCCTGATTACCCTAACACCCGCTTTATAACGCATCAAACGACTAACGGGGTTAATCTCTAAACGTAACCAACTTTATGTAACTGAGCACTAACTGAACGATCAAGATCCAACCGGGTACCCCCCCCCTTTGGGCCGGTTTGGTCCCTTTGTAACTAAGGGTACAACTTTTTGATTATTATATTAGATTACGTGGATATCTAGACGACATATAACCGTTGGACGAAGGAGCATGATTTTTTCTATAAATACCCTCCACCACACAAGACTTGTCATCCACCACCAATCACCACTTCACTCTCTCTCCCTCTTGCTCCCCTCTTCTCGGCCGAACACCCACACTCCAACCATCCATCTTTCGAGTTCTTGTCTTGCCATTCCAAGCTCATACAAGTGTCGGGGATCACGTACGAGGAAGCTTGAAGCAAGCGGAAGTTGAAGGACCACGTTCATTTGCTTTTATCCACGCCATTTTCGACTAGATTCTTCCCTAGCCCCGAGCTAGAGGTATAACATTTAAAACTTGTTCTTGATCGTATCTAAAGTGGTTAAAAGGATTTTTAACAGTTAAAAGTCGGTAATCCATCTTTTGAATCTAAAAAGTCTACTAAAACTCGAATATTGTTGGTTAAAAGCTTATAACGCGTGTAAAAGTCGTAGTATTTGAATATGTTGGTTATTGAGGCCCGATCTACGATGTGGTGGCTCTTATCATCGTTTAACCCGACTTTGTTAAGATCATATATCTTAACATAAGCTTGTTTCTAGCGGTACAAGGGTTAAAAGGTGAAACTCCACCACACGGGAAACATGAACTTGTGTAAAAGTGTTTTGACATGAAAAATAGTATTTTAAATGGGCCGATCTACGTATGTACAAGTGGTACATTCGTAGAACCAAGTGTCGAGAAAATCATGTTTTATATAAGTTGGAATAACATGCTAACAAATATGATTTTTATAAACTACAAGTGTATAAACACTTGTGAAACGAAAGATCCGACAAAATAACAATTTTTATAAAAATTGTCGGGAAGTTGTAAAGAGTGATTTGTTCCAAAAACGGGGTTTTTGCAAGACTAAACTATTTTATACATAGATCCACTAAATATAACGAGATCTACACAATAGTTTTAGAAAAACTACAAGTTCATGTAATAATGTGATTTTACATACTAGTCTACAAGTTTAATGTGTTGAAACTAGTTTGAAGTATCGGAAATTGATTGGTTGATTTAAAAGAAGTGTTGAAATGATTTTGTAAAAGAAAATGATACGCTTGATAGCGTGGCCACCTCCAGTTACAGGGGAAACTCTGGCGAAATTTTCTAAAATCTACCACTTAGAATTATTTACAAGTGTTAGAGTTAATTTTTGAAATGTTTACAAAATATATTTCGCCATGACTTTATCACAAATATTCGGAGGTGGGATTTTCACAAAAATAAACGTGATAAATATTTATTCGATAAATATATTTTTCACAACACTGTTTTTGATTATTTTGTGAAAATGTATAAATATTATTTTTAGAGTAAAAATAATATTTACAAACTTTGTCGAACCCAAAATAATACAAACGCTTATACGACAAACATATAAGTTACAATGGTAATTACTATTACCACTTAATCGCCAAAACGTAACTTACGCTTTATACGGAAATATTCACGAATGTGTATGTTGTCAACATATTATTTTGGAAAGTATTATGTAAAGAGAAAATATATTATTTTTGAGAAAAATAATTATATTTTGGAATGAGAAATAAAATATATTAAGTGAGGGGCTGTTTGGTAGCCTCTGAATAGTCATTAAGAGGCTACATCTTAATGGAACCATTAAGAATTTTACCAATGAGAAGGTAGAAGAATGTGACATGTGATGATTTACCATTCAGAGGTTACCTCTTAACCATTCAGACTTGAGGTTACCTCTTATTCATTCAGAGGTTTTAAACCATTAAGAGGTAGCATCTGAATGGTCATTAAGAGGCTACCAAACAGCCCCTGAGACTTAATATTATAACACGCATGTATTAATTCCCCCATCCTTGGGAAGGAGATTTTCTACCAAGTATATACACGGAACGGTTGTCTAACCGTTTCCCGAAAATTAAACTATAAAGCTAAGGCACGGCCATCCGTCTAATAGAATTAGCACATGTAGGTCGTTGCGCAGCAGTTGGATATTTGGATTACTTGGTATTGTGACGCACTCACTGTGAGTTCATGTCCCCCTTTTCTCTTAACTGTTTTCAGTTTTATAAACTGCGGGGGTGAAATACATGTTACAATGGTTATGAATATGTTTATACGTGGTATGGTTAGCGTAAGGAGGTTTACTACTTAGATCATGTGAGTGGGTAGGCACAACTTGAGGCCATTAATCCTCGTAGTAGGACCGAGGGACAGGAGCGGTAGATCTATCTGGGTGTAGCGAGCCCAGCCCCAGGTCCAGCATAACGGACCTCGGGGTGACTTAGTGCCCGACGCATAAATCCGCTAGGTTTGAGTCATCCCTACTTGCACTTCACACATATCAATGGCCTTGCAAACCATTGGTGATCTCTTTTTCCTTATTTGCTACATACCAGGTTTTTGATAAAGATAAAGGTTTATTTACTCACTTTCGCATGAACTCGCTCAACATTATTGTTGATTTTTCAACTTACATGTATTTCAGGGAATTAACGATCTGGCGCGGTATGGCTTGTTTTCCGCTGCATTAGGCCCGAGGTCATCCAGGGTTCGAGGCTTGTGACTCTTTCCTGGACAAGTCACAGTCCTTGAATCATGTTTATGTTAAGTTTGCATTTGTAATATTTAGACAAGTTATGGTTGTTGGGTGTTAACCCGCTAAGACAATGTTTAATATTTTTATTATCAATGGATGATCTTGCATATTTTTAATTCACATAGCTTGTTATGATTAAGCTATGGTATTAAGAAGTCACACCAAATTAACCACGCTTCCGCAAAGCCAGGGTGTGACAGCTTGGTATCAGAGCTCTGATCATAGCGAACTAGGATTCCTTCTCGAGTCTAGACTATGATCACTAGGGCTCTCACGAAAATATTTTTACTGCATACCACTTAAGTCCAGATCCAAACCTTTTTATAAACAAATGTTGAGCATATTTTATTTATTATTTTTAGGCTCAGTCTGGGAGGCTAAGGCTCGGTCTGGGAGACTGAGGCTCGGTCTGGGAGGCCGAGGCTCGATCTAATGGATCGAGGTAGTTGTCTAGTGGGACTAGGGAGTCAGTCTGGGAGGCTGGGAGAATTTGCTAGTGGGACTAGGGAGTCAGTCTGGGAGGCTGGGAAAGTTTGCTAGTGGGACTAGGGAGTCAGTCTGGGAGGCTGGGAAAGTTGGCTAGTGGGACTAGGAAGGACAGTCTGGGAGGCTGGGAGGCTAGTGGGACTAGGAGGATTATGTGATTATTATTTGGTAACTTATGTGATTACCTGATTTACTGATTATTTGTGCATACTTGTGATTGTGTTACAGACAGATGGATACATCAGGCACCGGAGACTCAGATACCACTGGACCTCTACCCATAGTGTCGGATGACATTGTGTCATCGGAGCATGAGGTGCATACCTCAGACTACACGAGCACGGACGATGATGACTTCCAGCCGTTCGCTCTACCCGACGGCGCTGATGAGCATACTGATGACTCCTTGCCCTTCACTCTACCCGAGGGTGCCTATGAGCCTATTGATGGCGATCCTGCTGAGTATCTTCCCCTTGCTGTGATTCCAGCTCCGATTCCCCTTGCTTCATACCCAGCACACGAGCTATTACCAGACGCCGAGGCTGACGGCGACATTGACCTCTACGAGGACGAGCCTTTTGAGGACGAGGTTCCTGATGCAGCCCCTTTACCCGCTGGCGGTCTCTTGATGATCGCTGGTGCCCCAGCTGGAGACTCGCCCGTCCATTCGCCAGTCCCAGACTCCTTCGAGTCTGTGGCATCTGTACCGTCTCACGAGGTGAGCACTCAGCATTTTGTTCATGACTCGGACCCCGATCAGGCATCTTCTGCCGCCCCCATTCCCAGCTTTGTGTTCGAGCATGACGATATTGAGGATTCCGATCCCGTTTTTCCTCCAGGATTTGATCCTGACCGCGATATTGAGTATATTCCTATGGACCAGCATATGGAGGACCCTGTTGATCCCGTCGATCCTATCGATCCCTTTGACCCAGAGATTGATTTTGACATGGCTTTTGATGACCCGGAGCCTGCCGTAGCCCCAGAGCAGGCAGCTGCTTTCGATCCTGTGCATGAGCATGACTTGGTACATGCTGACGTTCCTATTGAGCCCGTTTTGGCTGACCCGCCAGTTGGCGATCCTCCTGTTGATGATGTCCCTTTGTTAGTTGCTGATCATGCTGTTGATCCTTTTGTTGACCCACCTTTGATTGCTGACGTCCCTGTTGACCATCATATTGATCATCTTGATCCTGTCATTGCTCCTTTTGATCCTGTACCCATTGAGCCTGAGCACGCTCTATTTGCAGAGCATATGGATCCACCTGATGAGGAGGCTCTGCACGGTTGGATACCGGCTGACGAGGATGTTCCACCGCTTCCACCACATCACACTGAGGCACATCATACTGATTTTTCGTTTTAGATCCCACCGTTTGTACCTCCAGCAGGGCCTGGAGAGGGCTCTTCAGCCCACCCCTTTGGGCACATACCGATGCCTATGCCTTTCGTACCTCAGATGACACCTGTTCCATCTTCTGTTCATGTAGCACCATTCGATCCCACCAGCATGCCACTGCTTTGGTCACCTTCCTCTCCGATGCCACCCACTGATCCATATCATCCATTCCATATGGGACATACCATAGAGGACGTCTTGATGTCCTTTGTCCATCAGCATGAGTCCCATACACATCGACTCCAGGAGCTCGAGAGAGCTCAGCTATCACTAGGTCCATATCATGGTCAGACATCCTCATCTTTTCAGCCTTTTCGATCATTACCCCCGGACTTTGCTGCCCGACTTTCGACTATGGAGCAGCAGATCGCTTCTGTTATTCGCACTCAGCAGGCGATGGAGGAGGATTGGCTTCATTTACGCCGCTTACTCTACACTCACTTTCCCCCTCCTCCACCCCCATCTACATAGGGCTCATCGGTGCCATAGTGGTAGACGATGGTGAGACGACCGCGATTGTGACTGCACAGCCCTTTTGGAGACCATCTGACGATACTGATTTTTGTTGATATTTGTTGATGTACTGGATGTATGTGACACTGATGTGATATTGTTTTTGACAGGGGTGATGTAGCCCCTATTTGATTTGTGATTGTATGATACAGTGACGTACTGATACCCTTACCACATTATGGTCTCGATATATATAACAATCGCCGTATTCTCACCATATCTGATTCACTTGATTGCTTATTTATGTTTTGTGACATGGGATGTTGTATGTATGATATTTGCAACATGGGATGTTGGGACATGGGATGTTGTGTGTATGATATTTGCAACATGGGATGTTGGGACATGGGATGTTGTGTGTAGGATATTTGTGACATGGGATGTTGGGACATGGGATGTTGTGTGTGATATATTGATAACATGAGATGTTATATGCTATTACTATTACTATATACGTATGTTTATTATGGCCTAATCGACGTACGCATCGTTAGAAGATGGCGCCAAGACGACAACCTCAGCCGATGCCTACTACTCAGGACGAATTACAGCAAGTCATTGCTGCTGCTATTGCTCAATATGCTGCCTCGCAAGGAGGACCAAGCGGAAGTAGCTCGAACATTAACGGCAACCAAAATCCTCCTCATGGGTGCACCTACAAACAATTTTTGGACTGTAAGCCCATAAACTTCGACGGCACAGGTGGTGCTGTTGCTTTCGTCCGCTGGGCAGAGAAGACCGAGTCCGTACTTCGCATGAGCAAGTGCGCATTGGATCAGCAAGTCACCTACATCTCAGGGCTATTTGTGGATGGAGCCCTATCCTGGTGGAATCTACAGGTCCAGACCCTTGGCGAAGCCGCAGCTTACGCACTAACCTGGACAGAGTTGAAAGAACTTATGCGCAAGAAGTACTGTTCTCGTGCTGAAATCCAGAGGTTAGAGACCGAATTCTGGCACCTAAAGATGGAAGGTTCTAAGATAGCTGAGTATGTTCAGAGGTTCCATGATTTGTCGCACGTGGTACCCTATATGGTTACGCCCGAGTTCAAAAGGATTGAACGCTTCATCTGGGGATTGGCTCCTCAGATAATCAGCATGGTGACTTCTTCCAAACCTGCAACCATCACAGAAGCCATTGATCTGAGTGTGGCTCTCACCGAAGAGGCGATTCGGTTGAACAAGTTTGATGGGGTTGAGCCCAAGAAGAAGGAGACTCATGTGGAGTCATCTGGTGGTAGTAAGCGAAAGTTTTCGAGTTTCAAGCAAAGCACCGGGATGGTGGTTAAGAAGGGAGAATCGAATGCGCCAGCTCAAGATTCAGCTGGTGGTAGAAAGAAAGGGAAGGGATACATGGGTGCACACCCCAAGTGCAACTCATGCCAAAAACATCACTCTGGTCGTTGCAGCCTGAGATTTTGTGAATCATGTGGGAAGACTGGTCATACGAAGGATTTCTGTTGGGCTAATGCTGGCCGGGGAGGCCAAGGAGGAAATGGGAATAGGAACAACAGTGGTGGTGCTGGGAACCGCCCACAAGGAAATCAGGGAGGTGATGGGAACCGTGTTAATAATGCTAACCAAGCGGGCGCCATGAATCGGAACCAGGGAAACCATCAAGCTGGAAATAATGGTGGAAACGGGCAGAGGCCCGGATGTTTCAATTGTGGAGATCAAGGGCATTTCAAGAGGAATTGCCCAGAATTAAACCAGGCACGTGGAAGAGTTTTTAACATGGAAGCCAGGGAAGCGCGCCAGGATCCCAATGTTGTCACTGGTACGTTCCCTGTAAACCAACTCTATGCATCCGTTTTGTTTGATACTGGTGCCGATTATAGCTTCGTATCGCTAGAATTTAGAAACATGCTTGGTTTAGCCGCTAGTAAGTTAGATATTCCTTACTCGATCGAATTAGCGAATGGGAAGTTAGTAGAAGCTAACGAGGTGATTCGAGGTTGCGTAATCGAGCTGGGAGAGCGTGAGTTTGCTCTCGATCTACTACCAGTCCAGTTGGGAAGCTTCGACGTGGTAGTAGGGATGGATTGGTTATCGAGCAACAAGGCAGAGATAGTTTGCCACGAGAAGATTATTCGTATCCCGACCGACGATGGTGAGACCATTGTTGTTCATGGGGAGAAGCGTGAGACGCCGTTAAGGATGATTAGCTGCCTGAAAGCAAGGAAGTGTTTAAGGAAAGGATGTGTTGCTTTTCTAGCACACATTGTGGATAAGAAGGCTGCTGAGCCAAAGATCGAAGACATCCCTGTCGTGAGGGAATACCCAGAAGTCTTTCCAGAAGACTTGCCTGGCTTGCCACCTCAAAGGCAAGTGGAGTTTCGCATCGACTTAGTTCCAGGCGCTGCGTCTGTGGCTAAGGCACCTTATAGACTCGCTCCGTCTGAGATGCAGGAGCTGTCGACACAACTTCAAGAGTTGTTAGACAAGGGTTTTATCCGACCAAGCTTCTCGCCTTGGGGAGCTCCAGTTTTGTTTGTGAAGAAGAAGGACGGTAGTTTCCGTATGTGCATTGACTACAGAGAGTTGAACAAGCTGACGATCAAGAATAGCTATCCCCTGCCAAGAATCGATGATCTGTTCGACCAGCTTCAAGGTTCAAGCTTCTATTCAAAGATCGATCTTCGATCTGGATACCATCAGCTACGGATACAGGAGGAAAGTATCCCGAAGACAGCTTTCAGAACTCGATATGGGCACTACGAGTTTCTGGTTATGCCGTTTGGTTTGACAAACGCACCTGCAGTGTTCATGGATTTGATGAACCGAGTTTGTAAGCCGTACTTGGATAAGTTTGTGATTGTATTCATCGATGACATTTTGATTTATTCGAAGACAAAGGTTGAGCACGAGCAGCATCTTAGAGCCATTCTGGAGCTGCTAAAGAAGGAACAGATGTACGCCAAGTTCTCTAAGTGTGAGTTTTGGCTAAGAGAAGTGCAATTCCTTGGGCACGTGGTGAATGGAGATGGAATCCACGTGGATCCCACCAAGATCGAGGCGATCAAAGATTGGGAAACGCCAAAGAAGCCAACCGAGATCCGGCAATTCTTGGGTTTGGCTGGCTATTATCGAAGGTTCATCGAGAACATTTCTAAGATCGCTCAACCGTTAATGCTCCTCACGCAGAAAGATAAGAAGTTTGATTGGGGAATCAAACAGGATGAAGCGTTTCAGACATTGAAGGATAAGCTTTGCAACGCGCCAATATTAGCTCTACCAGAAGGTACTGACGATTTCGTGGTATACTGCGACGCATCGCGTCAAGGATTAGGTTGTGTGTTGATGCAACGTCAAAAGGTTATCGCCTACGCATCACGCCAACTGAAAGTGCATGAAAAGAACTATACCACACATGATTTGGAGCTAGGCGCAGTGGTTTTTGCCTTAAAGATCTGGAGACACTACCTTTACGGTACACAGTGTACGATCTTCACAGATCACAAGAGCCTCCAGCATATATTCAATCAGAAGGAGTTGAATATGAGGCAAAGGCGATGGGTCGAGTTGTTGAACGATTACGACTGCGAGATCAAGTATCATCCAGGGAAGGCGAATGTAGTCGCTGATGCCCTAAGTCGTAAAGAGAGAATCAAGCCCATAAGGGTTAGGGCTATGGAAATGATAATTCAAACCGACCTTTCCTCACGCGTTCGTGCAGCACAGAAGGAAGCTCTCAAGGAGGGAAACCTTGAGGAAGAATATCTCCGTGGGATGGAGAAGATATTGGTGCCAAACAGGGAAGGAACGTTGTGTTTTGGGAAAAGGATGTGGGTTCCTCTGTTTGGTGGTTTAAGAGAGGTTATCTTTGATGAAGCTCACAAGTCGCGGTACTCTATCCATCCTGGAGCGGATAAGATGTACCAGGATCTTAAAGATTATTACTGGTGGCCTAGGATGAAAGGCGATGTTGCTATTTACGTGAGCAAATGTTTAACTTGCGCCAAAGTTAAGGCGGTATACCAGAAGCCTTCGGGACTTCTGCAGCAACCAAAAATTCCCCAGTGGAAGTGGGAAGAAATCTCCATGGATTTTATTACAAAGTTGCCAAGAACGCCAAAAGGCCATGACACTATCTGGGTGATAGTGGATCGCTTAACAAAGTCAGCACACTTCTTGCCTATCCGCGAGAAGGATCATACAAGCAAATTGGCTGAAATCTACATGAGAGAGATTGTTACACGCCATGGAGTACCTCTCTCGATTATTTCTGATAGAGATGGGAGGTTCGTATCGAGGATATGGCAATCCTTCCAGGAAGCTTTTGGCTCAAAGCTGAATATGAGCACAGCTTTTCACCCGCAGACCGACGGCCAAAGTGAGCGGACGATTCAGACATTGGAGGACATGCTGAGAGCATGTGTTATGGATTTAGGCGGTAGCTGGGATAAGCATTTACCCCTGGTTGAGTTTTCATACAACAACAGCTACCACACCAGTATTGGTGTCGCGCCATTCGAAGCGTTATATGGGCGCAAGTGCAGATCGCCGCTCTGTTGGTCTGACGCAGGTGATAGACAATTGGTAGGTCCCGATGTAGTTCAGGAAACTACAGATAAGATCGCGCAAATCCGAGATCGCATTAGTGCGGCTCGTGACCGTCAGAAGACCTACGCAGATCTGAAAAGGAAACCTCAAGAGTTTGAGATTGGGGATATGGTTCTGTTGAAGGTATCACCCTGGAAGGGTGTAGCACGATTTGGGAAACGTGGGAAGTTGAATCCGCGCTACATTGGTCCTTTCAAGGTTTTGGAAAGAATTGGGACCGTAGCATACAAGTTGGATCTACCTGCCGAACTGAATAATGTTCACGATACATTTCATGTATCCAATCTGAAGAGAAGTCCAACTCAAGTTAACGTTGCCATTCCTACCGACGAAATTCATATTGATGACACGCTCCACTTCGTTGAAGAACCTGTCGAGGTCACGGATTGGAAAGTTAACAAGACCCGCCGGAGCAGTGTCAAGCTCGTCAAAGTTCGCTGGAATGCTAGACATGGTCCTGAGTTCACCTGGGAGCGTGAAGACCGAATGAAAGAGAAATACCCCCACTTATTTCCTGAGAACCCTGCTTCTACAAGCAGAATTTGAAATTTTGGGACGAAATTTATTTAACGGGGGGAGAATGTGACAACCCTCACAAAACCAGGTATCCGTACGACTTAATTAACTATTAATTGTTGCCTAATTACTGTGCTTAACTGAGATTTATGATAAACTGCTACTTGATTGTTGATACTTGTACCTATCTGCATCATACTTTGATTTCCGTCACTACATTATTTACTTGCTAAACCTTAGTGACAAACATGATGCACAAAAGCACAGTAGCATTTGAACGGATAACCTATTGAACATGCTGATATAGCCAGCATCAGGCAAACACTGCCTCTAAAGGCCTGAATGAGCCAGAAATATTTTACTACACCCATAGTGTGTGTAGGGATACAAGGGTTGTATAATTGCGTCTCTAGGAATAAGATATAGAGATTGGATGTGCCTAAAACGTACTCTAAGCACAAAACACAGCACTTTTATCAACACACTAGCTTCTAGCTAATTAATAAAGTGCCAAAACATGAGGAAATATTCCTGACACTTTGCAGAATAAATTATGTCGCTAAAAATATTATTTACAACGCTTAAAGGATTACTTAAGCACTTTAACGGATTACTATCCGACCGAACAACCGGACTATACCCGGAACATAAAAATATTGCCAGAAATATTGTTAGCCTTTTTCTGAGCCAGTTAGGGTCCCTGATTACCCTAACACCCGCTTTATAACGCATCAAACGACTAACGGGGTTAATCTCTAAACGTAACCAACTTTATGTAACTGAGCACTAACTGAACGATCAAGATCCAACCGGGTACCCCCACCCTTTGGGCCGGTTTGGTCCCTTTGTAACTAAGGGTAGAACTTTTTGATTATTATATTAGATTACGTGGATATCTAGACGACATATAACCGTTGGACGAAGGAGCATGATTTTTTCTATAAATACCCTCCACCACACAAGACTTGTCATCCACCACCAATCACCACTTCACTCTCTCTCCCTCTTGCTCCCCTCTTCTCGGCCGAACACCCACACTCCAACCATCCATCTTTCGAGTTCTTGTCTTGCCATTCCAAGCTCATACAAGTGTCGGGGATCACGTACAAGGAAGCTTGAAGCAAGAGGAAGTTGAAGGACCACGTTCATTTGCTTTTATCCACGCCATTTTCGACTAGATTCTTCCCTAGCCCCGAGCTAGAGGTATAACATTTAAAACTTGTTCTTGATCGTATCTAAAGTGGTTAAAAGGATTTTTAACGGTTAAAAGTCGGTAACCCATCTTTTGAATCTAAAAAGTCTACTAAAGCTCGAATATTGTTGGTTAAAAGCTTATAACGCGTGTAAAAGTCGTAGTATTTGAATATGTTGGTTATTGAGGCCCGATCTACGATGTGGTGGCTCTTATCATCGTTTAACCCGACTTTGTTAAGATCATATATCTTAACATAAGCTTGTTTCTAGCGGTACAAGGGTTAAAAGGTGAAACTCCACCACACGGGAAACATGAACTTGTGTAAAAGTGTTTTGACATGAAAAATAGTATTTTAAACGGGCCGATCTACGTATGTACAAGTGGTACATTCGTAGAACCAAGTGTCGAGAAAATCATGTTTTATATAAGTTGGAATAACATGCTAACAAATATGATTTTTATAAACTACAAGTGTATAAACACTTGTGAAACGAAAGATCCGACAAAATAACAATTTTTATAAAAATTGTCGGGAAGTTGTAAAGAGTGATTTGTTCCAAAAACGGGGTTTTTGCAAGACTAAACTATTTTATACATAGATCCACTAAATATAACGAGATCTACACAATAGTTTTAGAAAAACTACAAGTTCATGTAATAATGTGATTTTACATACTAGTCTACAAGTTTAATGTGTTGAAACTAGTTTGAAGTATCGGAAATTGATTGGTTGATTTAAAAGAAGTGTTGAAATGATTTTGTAAAAGAAAATGATACGCTTGATAGCGTGGCCACCTCCAGTTACAGGGGAAACTCTGGCGAAATTTTCTAAAATCTACCACTTAGAATTATTTACAAGTGTTAGAGTTATTTTTGAAATGTTTACAAAATATATTTCGCCATGACTTTATCACAAATATTCGGAGGTGGGATTTTCACAAAAATAAACGTGATAAATATTTATTCGATAAATATATTTTTCACAACACTGTTTATGATTATTTTGTGAAAATGTATAAATATTATTTTTAGAGTAAAAATAATATTTACAAACTTTGTCGAACCCAAAATAATACAAACGCTTATACGACAAACATATAAGTTACAATGGTAATTACTATTACCACTTAATCGCCAAAACGTAACTTACGCTTTATACGGAAATATTCACGAATGCGTATTTTGTCAACATATTATTTTGGAAAGTATTATGTAAAGAGAAAATATATTATTTTTGAGAAAAATAATTATATTTTGGAATGAGAAATAAAATATATTAAGTGAGACTTAATATTATAACACACATGTATTAATTCCCCCATCCTTGGGAAGGAGATTTTCTACCAAGTATATACACGGAACGGTTGTCTAACCGTTTCCCGAAAATTAAACTATAAAGCTAAGGCACGGCCATCCGTCTAATAGAATTAGCACATGTAGGTCGTTGCGCAGCAGTTGGATATTTGGATTACTTGGTATTGTGACGCACTCACTGTGAGTTCATGTCCCCCTTTTCTCTTAACTGTTTTCAGTTTTATAAACTGCGGGGGTGAAATACATGTTACAATGGTTATGAATATGTTTATACATGGTATGGTTAGCGTAAGGAGGTTTACTACTTAGATCATCTGAGTGGGTAGGCACAACTTGAGGCCATTAATCCTCGTAGTAGGACCGAGGGACAGGAGCGGTAGATCTATCTGGGTGTAGCGAGCCCAGCCCCAGGTCCAGCATAACGGACCTCGGGGTGACTTAGTGCCCGACGCATAAATCCGCTAGGTTTGAGTCATCCCTACTTGCACTTCACACATATCAATGGCCTTGCAAACCATTGGTGATCTCTTTTTCCTTATTTGCTACATACCAGGTTTTTGATAAAGATAAAGGTTTATTTACTCACTTTCGCATGAACTCGCTCAACATTATTGTTGATTTTTCAACTTACATGTATTTCAGGGAATTAACGATCTGGCGCGGTATGGCTTGTTTTCCGCTGCATTAGGCCCGAGGTCATCCAGGGTTCGAGGCTTGTGACTCTTTCCCGGACAAGTCACAGTCCTTGAATCATGTTTATGTTAAGTTTGCATTTGTAATATTTAGACAAGTTATGGTTGTTGGGTGTTAACCCGCTAAGACAATGTTTAATATTTTTATTATCAATGGATGATCTTGCATATTTTTAATTCATATAGCTTGTTATGATTAAGCTATGGTATTAAGAAGTCACACCAAATTAACCACGCTTCCGCAAAGCCAGGGTGTGACAATTCCATAGGATGATGATCATGACACTAGGGCGGACCTGTGCCTTAGAGAATAAAAATGAAGATAGAATTAGTTTAATTATGTTCTGAACTCTTTGTTTTCCTGTTTGAAACGATGTAGCACTCATGTTTATAAATAAAATACAGCTTTGTATGCCATGGTCATGAAACCATTTAATTCTGTCCACAACACTCCCCGGCGTTTCCGCCGCGGTTGCTTGTTATACGCGGCCGGGGTGTGACATGTTAGGGTCCTAGAAAGTTATAGTCTAGGTCAAAGCATTACTAGTAACCTAATTCCCTATAACCATTGGCTCTGATACCAACTCTTCTGTCACACCCCGACCGCGTATAACATGCAACCGCAGCTGAAACGTCGGGGAGTGTTGGGATAGAATTAATTGTTTCATAACCATGGAAATTAAAGTTACATTTTATTTATCAAACACGAGTGTTACATTGTCTTTGAACAGGAAATAAAGAGTTCATAACATAATTAAACTACGTCTATCTTCGTTTTATGTCTCTAAGGTACAGGTCCGCCCTAGTGTCACAATCGTCATCCTAAGCGATAGCTCCTGAAAACACATGTGAAAGTAGGTACGTCAGCATAAAAATGCCTGTGAGATACATAGGTTTTGTGAAAATGGTATTCATGACTTGAGTTTAAAGAAAATGTTTAATAACAGTCAGTCATGAACCTTGTAATTTGTTTTGTTTTGTAAATCGTATGAAAAACGATAAGATCAGATGATATGTATAAATAAAGTGTAAGGTTAAATGAATAACCTTAGTAAAATGAGTTTGTATAAGATAAGTTTGTTTGTAAAACAATGTCTTGTAAAGAATATGTTATTTGTGAAAAAGGTAACATGTCTATACTGAAATGATTTAAATAATGCTACGATAGGTAATATTATACAAACATTTATATATACGAAGTACCAGCGGCGTATCCACCATGTTTGTATCATATTACATACGCCACGTTACTCAAACCATTTACCCAAACCAACCACCATGTAAATTGTTCATGTATAAATCAATTGTCAAGTGTTATTGTGTAAACCATATCGAAATGTCTATGTTCAATGTAAACCACCAGATGTGTATTCAATGTCAAAATGTTTATGTTTAATGTAGATCATGTAATGTGTACCCAAAATATATCACGTATGGTAAGTGAAATATATCAACTAAACCATATGTAAAATGCACAAAAACAAGGTACTGAAGTAAAACATGTTTAAATCAAAGTTATGTTTTGTGGAACAAATGCATGCTATACTGATACAAACATTTATGCAGTATTGTGAAAATGCATACATCCAAGCCTTGAGACTGTGGCGATAAACCCTTAAACAAATTAAAGGTTTATCTAAGTTATGTGTATCGAATTCGGTCATTCCTTTCAACCAAACCAACCTAGGATGTCCGGAACGGGAGTTGTCAATTCCTATGGTACCACTACCTACTAACGAACGGCCTAGCTAATGTTAATGAATGTATTGTTCCATGTTAAACAAACCAAATGTCATACCAAAATGAAGGCATGTGATGTAAACAATTGTACCAAGTATGCACACAATGGGCATAAATAGCATGAAATGTAATGTGAAACAATGTACTAAGTACGCACACAATGGGCATATATAGCATGTAATGTAAAACAATGTACTAAGTACGCACACAATGGGCATACATAGCATGAAATTTAATGTAAAACAATGTACTAAGTACGCACACAATGGGCATACATAGCATGAAATGTAATGAAATCATGTACTATAATGTACTAACGAACATAGCAGGTATATGATGTGAAAACATGGAAAGCATGAAAGTAACAAGTAGGCACATGTGTTTCTCCCCAAAACAGTTTAGAAAACAGTAAAAGATGGGGTTCAATGTACTCACCTGAGATTGCTTGAAGTTCTTGTGTAATAATCACACAATGCTAGAGATCACGGAATATCAAACGGCACCTAATAGGTAGCTATTTTAATATACTGGACCAAATTCGGAAGGATCGGATAGTATGCGGGTTCGTAAACCAAACGAGTATGGAGACTCGTGTAATATGGTTTAACAAAGCCTACATACTAAAATGAAACCTAACCTAAGTGCTTACGACCCATTATGACCCGTTTAGGTAGCTTATGCTACCTTAACGCTTCGTTCGCGTAGAACGCGTTTGGAACGCCTAACATCGTGACCATAAGGTATAACCTCGGAAGGTTAGAGCTATGGTCACCTAATGTGTTTGGTCGGATCCTAATGATCGACCAAATGGGTCGGGTTCGAGAGTATAAGCGATTGTTTAGATCGCTTACCTTACGACCCTTATATAAGCACTAAACTAAAAGTGACGAGCTAAGCATGTTAGAACATGCTTAACTAAGTTTAGAAAAACAGGTTTGGTATAAAAAAAAAAAAAACGGTTTTGATACTCATGAGTAGTTTGGTTACAAAATACACAAGAATGCGCATTTTGGCTGAAACTACGACTCGTCACTGAGCCTAGATAACGTGGTAATCAGTAGGTATAGTCACTACGGACTATAACCATCGTGATCACGCTCACGTTATGAAGTTCCAACGAACTTCGTGTTGACCATAAGCTGGTCAACGCAGAAAGTCAAACAAAGTTTGACTTTAGCACTAGAAAGCGATTAAAAGAACGAAAGAACACTTCCGAAGGGTCCCCGAAAGCTAAACTTGATCCAGGAGCTCAGGTATGAAGCAATGGCATCAACTTAGAGCTCTTTGATCAGTTTTGTGGGTTTTAACACAAATGGGGAGGGGGTATTTATAGGAAAAGCAAAACCGTTAGGATCGTTTCTTTAATATCGTGCCACGATCTCATGCGTACACTTGTCAAGATGTTGTGGTATCATATAGTGACCCTAACTCCAGAGATTGTGAAAGGGCATTGCCCTTTGGAGTGATTGAAAGGCCAAATTCAGCCTAAAAACAAGTTTTTGCATCTGCAGGGCTCACGCGGCCCGCGTCAGGATGCAGACAAAACTCAGGCGGGCCGCCTGGCCTTGTCTGATCTGCACAAACTTTCAGAAATGACAGTTTTAGTCCCTGTTGCATATTTAAGCCATTTCCAACACTTCTAAGGCCCGTAAAGCCAACTTTAAGGCCCTAAAATGATGCCTAAACATTGTGGACATGAAACATGCTCAAAAATATGCCGGATGTTGGTTCGTTTGGCCGTACGATCGCGATGTTCGGTTAATTACGACAGAATGCGCATAGGCGCGAAAAACGATCCAAATGACGCGACGAATGGATTTTTCTCATGCACAACACTAAGGCATAATATTATGATGCTTACATAAATTTTTGGATGTCCGGATGTATTCAGAACGTATGTTATGCGCGAAAGTGCAAACTTGTGCACTTTTTGACAGTTTTAGCCCCTGAAGGATCCAAAAGTTTGTTTTAGCATACCAAACCCCTCAAAGCCTATTTCTAAGCTATGTAAAGGATATTTATGGTATGTTTAACTTATGGACATGTTCCGAAATGTTTGTTACAGTTCAAATTGGCATACTTTCGTAGTTTGTCAAGTTTAGTCCCTGTAAGCGAATTAACTTGTTTTTGCCATACCAAGGCCTTCAAAACTTATTTCTAAGTTATGTAAAGGTTATTTAAGGTATGTTGAGTATATGTTGATGTTCCGGAGTATTTGTCGCATTAAACTGAGTACGTTTACGCACTAGTTTGCGTATAATTCTCCAGAAAGCGATGTAGAGTTTAAAATCGAACAAAAGTCAAAACATGAAAAATGTAAAACACAACCAAACAAACAATGGGATCAAATAACATTGTTTTATTGATAATTGAACTGTTCATAATGATTTCGAGCACAAATGTTACATCCTCCGAGTCTTGTTGACCTTCTAGTCTTTAACCTCAACAGGTTCTTCGGTAAACCGGAGTGTGTCGTCGATATGTAGTTCATCCGCAGGGATGATCACTGCTTCTTGGGTTGGACTCTTCTTGAGGTTGGACACATGAAACGTATCATGTAATCCGTTAAGTTCATCCTGTAATCCTAACTTGTATGCCACGGTACCAATCTTTTCCAAGATTTTGAATGGTCCGATGTATCGTGGATTCAGCTTTCCACATTTTCTGAATCTTACTACACCCTTCCAAGGTGAGACCTTCAACAGAACTCTATCTCCCACCTCGAATTCCAAGGGTTTCCGTCTTCGATCTGCGTAGCTCTTTTGTCGATCTCGAGCCGCTTTGATGCATTCTCGGATCTGCATAATCTTTTCGGTCGTCTCTTGAACAAGTTCAGGACCAACCATACGTTTGTCTCCAGCGTTTGCCCAACATAACGGTGAGCAGCACTTGCGGCCATACAGAGCTTCGAACGGTGCGGCTTTTATACTCGTATGGTAACTGTTATAATAGGAAAACTCGACTAAAGGTAGGTGAGTATCCTAGCTGCCGCCTAGATCCATAACACATGCATGAAGCATATCTTCCAGTGTTTTATGGTCCGTTCGCTCTGGTCGTCTGTTTGCGAATGGAAGGCCGTGCTTAGATCTAGTTGATATCCAAAGGCCTCTTGGAAGGATTGCCAGATCCTTGATACGAAATGTCCATCTCTATCTGAGATAATCGAGATAGGCACTCCATGACGTGCCACAATTTCCTTCAGGTACAGCTCGACAAGCTTTCCAGTGCTATCCTTCTCTCGGATCGGTAGGAAATGCGCAGACTTCATTAATCGGTCGACTATCACAAATATCATATCATGCCATCTAGGGGTCCTGGGTAATTTTGTTATGAAGTCCATTGAGATTCGCTCCCACTTCCACATGGGTATCTCAGGCTACTGCAGTAGACCAGACGGTTTCTGATATTCAGCCTTGACCATAGCACAGGTTAGGTGTCATGGCCCCCGACTCGGTTTGACCCGTTTCAGGAGCCGCGGGACAGAAATCTCGTGATATTTAATTATGTGATTTTATTTAGCAGCGGAAGTTTATTATTGTCAGGAAAAAAAAAATTTTTCCTGATTATTTTATTTCACAACTCGGGATAAAACCCCGGTAATTTACAATAACATGGTTTCAACGAGAAATCTTTATTTTTACAAAACATATTTCTTTATTTTATAATGAGCCACTACTTTAAGCCTGCACTGCTTCACAGCACTTTTCCTGAATTACAATAGATCACCTGAAACATGTTTGAAAAAGGTTTTGTCAGCGGGGAAATACTGAGTGAATCATTCAGTTTACTGAAAATGACACATTTATTATAATTTACAGTATTAAGAGTTTTTACATATGTTTCAGATATCAACCAACTACCCACAATATTTGTCACTCGACCGTATCTGTGACTGTGGTCATATCACCATTGGCTGCCCCAATGAATGACGCATATCACTTAATTTTAGGTTCGCCCACCTAATGTGATTAAAACAGTAGTAATGTGCACAATACCCCACATACTGGCTGTAATTTGGTGATTACATAAACTTAATCACTGTAATTATAATTCTGAAAATAATTTGGAGTATTGTAAAACATTTGATAAAAAGAGAATGACTCACATTGCAGATCTAACACGAGCAGAATATGGATTTAGCCTTGTTAACCTAATTTAATAATAATGCACACAAAACCGGGTTAGTAATCAATACAGCAGTTACGATAACTCACGAGATCAAATTCTCACAACGAACGACAAAGTGCGATACTTAAACATCCACCGATTTAACGACGAACGACAAAGTATCACCCTGATGTGCGCGGCACTTAAACATTCATTGGATATATTGATCAGTCAGAAAATGAATCGTAATAGCGATCGAGTGATTACCCTATTTTGCGGCAGCAATTCGATACTAAGTGTGTTTTTCAACTGTTTCTGCTTATAACTTGACGTCTACACAGAATTTATGCGTCGAATTAACAACAGAAGGCAAGTGCCAGTGTCTGCTATTTATAGTGATTTTTGGACAGGCTTACGGACCGTATGGCTTTTCCCTTTACGGTCCGTAAAGGGTGCAGTCTAATTACGTAGACTAGCTGGAAACGGGACTAGCTTGCATGAATCATCTAAAAATCGAAATTCAATCTGTACAACACATTTTTAAGATAATTATCAATAGGGTTTAATCCTCCCTGAGTTTTAGGGGCCCTGATCCTAATTCCGATTGTTCTGGAAATTTTAGGGTTAGTGCAGAATTACTTGGGTGTCTCAATTAGGGTTTTCTTATTATCTAATTATCATCCTAATTATGGATTTTAATGAGAATTGTTACATCCTCCCCACCTTAAGAAAAATCTCGTCCTCGAGATTTACTGAAATAGATGAGGGTATTTCCGCTTCATTTCTGACTCCAGTTCCCAAGTATATTCTGGTCCTCTCTTTGAATTCCATTTGACTTTCACCAGCACTAGTCGCTTGTGTTTGAGAAACTTGACCTTCCGGTCTTCTATTTGTAAGGGTTTCTCTATAAATTTCAGCTTTTCATTTACCTCCACATCTTGAAGAGGTACTACCAGGGATTCGTCTGATAGACATTTCTTGAGATTGGATACATGAAATACATCATGTACTCCAGCTAGTTCTTCTGGTAGTTGTAAGCGATAAGCTACTGGTCCTATTCGTTGGATCACTGGGAATGGTCCAACATATCTGGGACTCAGTTTTCCTTTCTTACCGTATCGTACTACTCCTTTCGAAGGAGAAACTTTTAAAAGTACTTTATCTCCTATCTGGAATTCTAGTGGCTTGCGGCGATTGTCTGCATAGCTTTTCTGGCGATCTCTGGCTGTTTTCAATCTTTCCTTGATTTGAGTTATCTTGTCAGTGGTTTCTTGTACGATTTCTGGACCTGATAATTGACTTTCTCCTATTTCTGCCCAACATACGGGAGTTCTGCACTTGCGTCCATACAGTGCTTCGAATGGAGCGGCTTCGATGCTTGAATGATAATTATTGTTATAGGAGAATTCGATTAATGGTAAATGGTTATCCCAATTACCACCAAAGTCAATTACACATGCGCGGAGCATGTCTTCTAGAGTTTGGATCGTCCTTTCACTTTGTCCGTCTATTTGTGGATGATATGCAGTACTTAGATTGAGTCGGGTTCCCATTGCTTCTTGGAAGCTTGTCCAGAAACGGGAAGTGAAACGACTATCTCTATCCGATACAATGGAGAGTGGGACTCCATGTAAGGATACTATTTCATCCACATACAACTTGGCTAACCTTTCCATGCTAAAGGTTTCTTTCATAGGTAGAAAATGAGCAGATTTGGTTAATCGATCCACAATTACCCAAATCGCATCGTTACCTTTTCTGGTTTTGGGTAACTTAGTAACAAAGTCCATTGTTATAAGTTCCCATTTCCATACATGCATTTCTAACTGTTGTAGTAGACCTGAAGGTTTCTGATGTTCGGCTTTAACTTGTGAACAAGTTAGACACTTAGATACGTATTCGGCTATATCCTTTTTCATTCCTATCCACCAGAAATTCTTTCTTAAATCTTGGTACATCTTATTGTTTCCTGGATGTACAGTATACCTAGATTTATGAGCTTCCTCTAAAATCTTTAATCTTAAATTGCCCTGTTTAGGTACCCAAATTCTGCTTTTGTGGAATTTCCAAATTCTATCATTTCCTTGTTCCAATTCTTTTAGGTAACCTTTCATTCCTTCGGTATCGTCCTTGATCGCCGTTTCCTGAATTTCCTTCAATTGTTCCATTAAATCTACTTGTAGATTTATTCTAAGAGCACGGACTCGCCTTTGCTTTTCATGGTACTTACGACTTAAGGCATCTGCGACTACGTTTGCCTTTCCTTCGTGATATTGAATATCACAGTCGTAATCACTCAGGATTTCCATCCATCTTCTTTGCCTCATATTTAACTCTTTTTGCCCAAATATATACCTTAAACTTTTATGATCTGTATAAATAGTAAACTTACCTCCATACAGATAATGTCTCCATATCTTAAGGGCAAAAACTATAGACCCTAATTCTAAATCATGAGTCGTATAGTTTTCCTCGTGCTTTTTCAATTGTCTGGAAGCATACGCAATTACCTTCTTGCGTTGCATTAACACACATTCGTATCCTAATTTTGAAGCATCACAATATACTTCAAAATCTTCTGTTCCTTCTGGTAAGGCTAAGATTGGTGCATTGGTTAATTTCTGCTTTAAAATTCTGAAGGCTTCTTCTTGTTTAGGTCCCCATTCAAACTTAATGGCTTTACAGGTTAGCTTAGTTAATGGTACAGCTAACTTGGAAAAATCCTTAATAAACCGTTTATAATATCCGGCTAAACCTATAAAACTTCTAATTTCCATTGCAGTTTGCGGAACCTTCCAATTGGTAATTGCTTCTATCTTAGCAGGATCTACGTGAATACCTTCATGATTCACCATGTGTCCTAAGAATTGCACTTCTTGTAGCCAAAATTCACACTTCGAGAATTTAGCGTACAACTTTTCTTTTCTTAATAAAGTTAAGAGTGCATGCAAGTGCTGACAATGTTCGTCCTGACTTTTTGAATAAATAAATATATCGTCTATGAAAACAATTACAAATTTATCCAAATATGGTTTACAGATCCAGTTCATCATGTCCATGAATGCTGCAGGTGCATTAGTTAACCCAAAGGGCATGACTGTAAACTCATAGTGTCCATACCTAGTTCTAAAAGCAGTTTTAGGTATGTCTTCTTCTTGAACCTTTAGTTGATGATATCCGGAGCGCAAATCTATCTTAGAAAAGTACTTAGCGCCTTGTAATTGATCGAAAAGATCATCAATCCTAGGTAATGGGTATCGATTCTTAATTGTAACCTTATTTAACTCTCTATAATCGATACACATTCTCATCGATCCATCTTTCTTTTTCACAAACAACACTGGTGCACCCCAAGGGGATGAACTAGGTTGTATAAATCCTTTGCTTAGTAATTCATCTAATTGCTTCTTCAATTCTAGCATTTCGGTAGGAGCTAATCGATAGGGTGCCTTGGCTATCGGTGTAGTTCCTGGAATTAGATGAATTCTGAATTCTACCTTCCTATCTGGTGGTAACCCAGGTAAATCTTCCGGGAATATATCTGGGTATTCTGAGACTATAGGAATTTCCTTAAGTTCCTTACCTTTAGTACTAATGATTACTGAAATCATATATACTATTCCTTGTTTTCGTTCATAATTAGCAACTTTCATTACTGATATGAACTTCAGTGGTTTTTGAGGTTTATCTCCTGTAATCATGATTACTTCTCCAGTAGGTGATTGAATTTCTATAGAGTTCTTATCACAAATGATTTGAGCATGGTTGGCTATTAACCAATCCATTCCTAACACAACATCAAATTCAGCTAATTTCATAGGTAATAGGTTTGCAGCAAATTTATGACCTGCAAGTTCTATTCCTACTTTTTGCAAAACCTGATTGATTTTTACTGAATTCCCATCTGCGGTTTCGACTGTAAAAATCTGCCTAATGGTAGTTAAGGGTAACTTAAGAGCTTGGCAGAATGAAGTATTTATAAAACTTTGGTTTGCACCAGAGTCAAACAATACTTTTGCATAAATGTTGTGAACTAAAAACGTACCAGCTATCACATCCGGGATGAGTTCTGCTTCCTGAGTGGTTAGCCGGAATGCTATGGCATTCTTCTTAGTAGCTCCTTCAGTCGCCTTGGTTTTGTTGTCTACTGGTTTGACTAACTTAGGACATTCTGTTTTGAAATGTCCGATTTCTCCACAATTGTAACAAATTATGGATTTCTTTCTGCAGTTTTCTTCACGATGTCCTATCATTTTGCAAAAATTGCAAAGTTTATTACATTTTACAAAATGTTTCTTTTTGCAAATTTTGCAGAATAGCTGTGCTGAAGATTGCCCTGCAGCTCTTTTCTTGAAGCTACTATTATTACCCACCCTAAATCCTTGGGTAATTTTCTGAGCAAATTCCTTCTTTCTGTCTTCATCTCTTGTGCGTATCAGTTCATCGGTTAGGGTGTTAGCTAATTCTACTGTATCGTCAATAGTGCGAGGTCTCGCAGCCTTAACGATATTTCGAATTTCGCTAATTAATCCCCAAATATAGCGAGAAATGAGTACCGGTTCTGGCGAAGCCAGGTTAGGTACTACTCTTGCATATTCGAAGAATGTCGAAGTATAACCACGACAATCCACACCTAACATCCGATGAGTTAGGAACTTATTTGCCATTTGTTCCTTTTCATATTCGGGACAGAATTTTCTTTCGACAAGACTCTTAAATTCCTCCCAAGTCATAGCATAAGCCCTTTTTCTTCCTTTAGCTTGTAGCACTGTGTTCCACCATTCGAGTGCTCCTTCATTAAACAAATTTGATGCGTACATGACTTGATCATCTTTGGCACACTTACTTATTGCAATTACTGCTTCGGTTTTCTCTAACCAACGCAGTGATGCAGTTGCCCCTTCATTGCCTGCAAATTCAGTGGGTTTACAAGCAAGGAATTCTCTAAAAGTGCAACCAGGTGTTGCAGCTTTCTGTTTCTTAGGGAGCGGCGTGTGCTGAGATTCATTATCATGATTATTGCCCCCATTTATACTATTACTGAAGTTATCTTCAGAAGTACGTTTACTAGGAACGATATGTTGCGGTTCGATTGGACTTTTTACAGCAGCAACGAATGCTGGAATAGCATTGGCTATCCCTTGAGCAACAATATTTTCAATATCTTGTCTAGTCATATATTGATCCCCTGGATGTTGCTCCGACTGATTAACCTCATCTACCGGTTCATTACCAATATTTGCCATCTGATAATATATATATAATTTTTATTAGTGTTTGATAAATAGCAATCATACATAAACAATCAGACAATTTACAATACACATATAGTCAAAACTATCGATTTCTCGATTCCATTTTATATCCGTTATAGTATGCATCACTACACACAGATATTTTACAAAGTTTTATTCGGAGTTATGTTACAGACTGATTTCACTATTTACACAACTATAGTTTTACTACCCTCCCATCTCTCACCACTTGTCGTTCTAAAAACGCATTTCCCTTTCATCATATTTCCAGGCAATTTGTCCCCCTATCTCCCTGATTCTATTTCCTGCATCCATCAATTCTTCACCAAAATGACGGAGTTCCGCCATATTTTCGTTACTCATTGGTGGATTAGGTAGGGGTTCTGGATCGAATTGTGGAAAAAAGGAATAAGGGTCGTTGACAATATTTTGAAATTGCCAATCATTTGTCCACCATTCGTCCATTTCTACAGGTTGGGAGTGGACTATTGGTTCTGGAATTGCTGGTTCAAAGTTCATAGGAAGTGGATTTTCAGCAGGATAGGTAAAAACATTCGTATTGACAGGCTGAATAGTTTCACAGTTTGCCAATAGAAAATCTATTTCATCCTGAAAAGTTATTCCCTGGTTTTGGTTTTGATTGGAGCTCTCTCCAATTTCTATCTGTGTTGGTCTAGAACCTTGTCCTACTTCCATTTCTATATCTTTAGAATATTCCTCAAACTGTTTTTCCATTTGCCTAGAATCTTTCTTGACTTCAGTTTCTATCTCTTGCTGTTTGGAATTTTCTTTGATTACAATTCCTTTTCCTTTTCCTAAAGGGTTGTTTATTTTAGGAAGTTTCGGAGCTGGCTTTTTCCTACGGATACGACTACCCCATACATAATTCTTTCTTTTCTTTCATTTTGGCTTTGTCAAGGGTGGAGCCTTGAATTCTACAGGTTGTTCCACATCAGCAAAGTATCCACTGAAATCTTGAGAAACTTCTACATTCACCGGGTAAAGATCGAGGTTCTGAAAGGCTTCGGATATCTCATTCATGCTGTGTAGCATATATGCAAAATGCACAAAATACTAAGTTAAAACTTTGGAACAAAGTTTAACAAATAAACATCAAAGTTTTATTGCACACTATTTGTACAAAATACAGGAAAGAACACACTCGGATTTATTTATTTATTTACTGGGAAGTGCTATTACTAGACTTAGGGTTTTTAAAGATTTGCATGTTCTGCTACTGTAGCTAGCATATACAAATTTGCCCATTTCTCATCTAGCTTGTCTTCCCAGGGTGATTTATTAAGTAATTCCTGGGTTTCCTTTTTAATCCTCTTTTCTCGGATTTGCTCTTTACTTTTCTTAATAATCATACTCCTTTTTCTAGGAGAAAGCGGTTTCTCATATTGTGCTTTTCGCACAAATATTCCTTCTTCAGGAATTGTAGGGAGTTTTGAAGATGAACTTCCCTCTTCATAGACTGACCTATCTAATTTAAGATAGATATCTTGCAGCTTTTTCTTACCCATACTGTAACTAACAAATAATCAGTTTAATAAAACACATAATCACATAATAGTAATTAGGAAAAATTAAGTATCTCTAAATACTTAATTAGCTTAACTCAGTGGCTCTGATACCACCTCATTTCTGTCACGGCCCCCGACCCGGTTTGACCCGTTTCAGGAGCCGCGGGACAGAAATCCCGTGATATTTAATTATGTGATTTTATTTAGCAGCGGAAGTTTATTATTGTCAGGATCGTTTTAAAGCTAAAAATTTTTCCTGATTATTTTATTTCACAACTCGGGATAAAACCCCGGTAATTTACAATAACATGGTTTCAATGAGAAATCTTTATTTTTACAAAACATATTTCTTTATTTTATAATGAGCCACTACTTTAAGCCCGCACTGCTTCCCAGCACTTTTCCTGAATTACAATAGATCACCTGAAACATGTTTGAAAAAGGTTTTGTCAGCGGGGAAATACTGAGTGAATCATTCAGTTTACTGAAAATGACACATTTATTATAATTTACAGTATTAAGAGTTTTTACATATGTTTCAGATATCAACCAACTACCCACAGTATTTGTCACTCGACCGTATCTGTGACTGTGGTCATATCACCATTGGCTGCCCCAATGAATGACGTATATTACTTAATTTTAGGTTCGCCCACCTAATGTGATTAAAACAGTAGTAATGTGCACAATACCCCACATACTGGCTGTAATTTGGTGATTACATAAACTTAATCATTGTAATTATAATTCTGAAAATAATTTGGAGTATTGTAAAACATTTGATAAAAAGAGAATGACTCACATTGCAGATTTAACACGGGCAGAATATGGATTTAGCCTTGTTAACCTAATTTAATAATAATGCACACAAAACCGGGTTAGTAATCAATACAGCAGTTACGATAACTCACGAGATCAAATTCTGACAACGAACGACAAAGTGCGATACTTAAACATCCATCGATTTAACGACGAACGACAAAGTATCACCCTGATGTGGGCGGCACTTAAACACTCATTGGATATATTAATCAGTCGGAAAATGAATCATAATTGCGATCGAGTGATTACCCTGTTTTGCGGCAGCAATTCGATACTAAGTGTGTTTTTGAACTGTTTCTGCTTATAACTTGACGTCTACACAGAATTTATGCGTCGAATTAACAACAGAAGGCAAGTGCCAATGTCTGCTATTTATAGTGATTTTTGGACAGGCTTACGGACCGTATGGCTTTTCCCTTTACGGTCCGTAAAGGGTGCAGTCTAATTATGTAGACTAGCTGGAAACGGGACTAGCTTGCATGAATCATCTAAAAATCGAAATTCAATCTGTACAACACATCTTTAAGATAATTATCAATAGGGTTTAATCCCCCCTGAGTTTTAGGGGCCCTGATCCTAATTCCGATTGTTCTGGAAATTTTAGGGTTAGTGCAGAATTACTTGGGTGTGTCAATTAGGGTTTTCTTATTATCTAATTATCATCCTAATTATGGATTTTAATGAGAATTGTTACATTAGGCACCTTCCAACATAAACAACAACATCGCTTTTAAGCCTCGACCACCAATAGAATTCCTTCAAGTCTTGATACATCTTGTCTGATCCTGGGTGGATCGAGTATCTCGACTTATGAGCTTCATCAAAGATGACTCCTCGAATACCGCCATAGAGCGGAACCCAAATATGCCTCATAAAGTATAAGGTTCCCTCTTCGTTTGGCACCAAATTCTTCTTTATACCTCGGAGATATTCAGCTCTACGATTGTCCTTCTTAAGGGCTTCTTGTTGTGCGTCATGAATGCGCGCAGTAAGGTTTATTCGAATAGTCATTTCCAATGCTCGAACCCTTAAGGTCTTAACCCTTTCTTTTCAACTTAACGTGTGACAACTCGTATTTCGAACCTATCTCTGTGATTTATGTAACGTATGTGAACGATATGTGATTTTATGAAAGTGAATGATTACATGAATGTTATGATGATACGTGCTTTGTGTAATGTATGTATATATATATATATATGAATCGATCACATAACACCCACGCTCGATCGTACAAGCCCATTTGGGCCGTATTGCTTGTAACCGAAACCAGGGGCAGCCCAAGTAAGGGTTCGGCCCACTTCCCTTATCCTCTTATGCGTATGCTTACACCCATTAGTAGGGTGGTTCTCTCATAAGTTAGCAAGCACAAGAATTACTCGAAACCCTAAACTCTCCTCTCTCCTTGTAACCCGACGGCGGCAACAAACCCCCTCCTTCTCGTAACTTTCTCCTTTGCCTACAATCCTCTATTCGGTATGTTCCTCTCATACATTGGTCGTATTGGTTATGTATGAATTGTAATTAAGTGTCGTTGTGTTTAGACTAAAAGCATGTTCGTAGGAATTATTAGCATGATGTAATAAGTTTAGGCATACGCATTTATCTATGATAGTAAACAGAAGAGAATAAAGAAATTGTTTGGGATGTTGGCCTAGGATCAGTAATGGTTTGAATGATATATTCTTAGGGATTTGTTAAATCTAATGATTTAAAGCATCACATGTATTTGTGTATAGGTTGCCGTCAACAATTAAATATCACATGGGCCACCATTCAATTAATCCACTTGATGTTTGACTAAAGATCACAAATCCTATGAACCTGATTGGGCCGCACCATTTAATGCATCATATAGAATTGAGGTAGTGATCTAAATTAAATGTCCATTGTTTCGATTAGAGTGGTTCATGTGAAGTCCTGAATAATGCAACCAAGGGATAAGGATCAATCAAAAGTGGCGGCCATGTGATCAATTATGTTACCAGTGCATGTGCAAATTAATATATGATAATCCTGATTCGCATGCATGTAATCGGCTGGACACTCATGAAATTGGAACATATAATAATACTTGATAAGTTGTCGGCCATTGTTGTTGACTTCGATGATGATCATGTTTGGTTGTTTATAATTACGATGCTAGGGTTATGTGATAAATGATTAAAAACCTTGTTTGATCGAGTAAGGGATTTGTTAGGATCCATGTTGGTGTTAATTGATAAAGGACAAACTTGGAAACTACTTAATGTTTGTAACAGATGGGCATGAAATCCGGGATTGTAAACTAATCGCACAAAGCCATTTGAGTCGCACAAGACCATTTGCCAGTTTGTCTTTTGGGCCGTATGTTGGGCTGGGTAATAAGGCCAATCGCACAATTTAGCTTAGTCGCACAAGGTTATATGAACAGCATGTATCGCACAAGTTAATTGTTGGGTTTCGTGTTATTGGGCCGGGTACTAATGGGTATCAACGGGCGACTCGCACAAGGCCGTTAGACTTGTGCGAGCCCAATCTTTTGGTCACACAAGTTTGGATACGCTAAGACTGTACAACGTGATGCGTGTTACCATGATCCGTATGTGTTTCCTATATGCTAACTTATGTGATAATTATGTGCATTGTATGAGCCAAAAACCTGACTTGTATAATAACCATGATAGGACGTGGTTGACCATTTACTTGCTACCTGTACTCTTTGTGTATCTGCCGAGCAAACCAAGGTGAGTTCACACAGCCAAGGCATGGGATTCCCGGGGTGGGAATTGGGTTGGATATGTTGATATTGAAGAAGTTACTCGTACTTACGCATTCACTAGACTATAGACCATCGTCCTCAGGATAGTCAGGACACGTTACGTAAAGCCTACGTAACCCAGTATTTGCCATTTGTCTCCCGGGTCGGGAGGACACGTTACGTAAAGCCTACGTAACCCAATACCTTCTACTGTCTTCCGGGTCGGAACGACACGCTGCGTAAAGCCTACGTAGCCCCCACGCGTACCACTGTCCTCGGGGAAGGGCACGTCACGTAAAGCCTACGGGACCCAGTACGTATTCCTGTTCTCGGTTTAAGAAGAACACATGGTTGGAAGTTAGTCTAGTAAGTACCACTAATGAGAAGCCCTCGTTAGTAAGGATAAACGTGGGAAGCCCCCACTGGTAATATAAACACAAGGTTTGGGAAGCCCCCACCTTTAGTACGTACTAGTATGGGAAGCCCCCACTAGCTAAACTTACGCACTATGTTATAAACTTACTTTCTGTGAACTCGCTCAACTAGTTTGTTGATTATTTGCCGCATGCCTTGCAGGACCTTAGGTACATGATGGAGCTTGCACCAGAGGAGAAGCGGGCCGTTGTGGACAAGAACACGTGAATGCTTATTAAACACTTTTACATTTAATGCTTCCGCTAATGTTTGGTTTTAAACATCAATTATGTCTAAGATTATTATTATTACATGCTATGTTTGATATAATTGGTGGCTTGATCCTGGTCAGTCACGCTCCCAAGCGGTGGTACTCCGCAGTGTGGGATTTTGGGGGTGTGACAGATTGGTATCAGAGCCATTGGTTATAGAGAACTAGGTTTTAATATGGGAAAACGTTTTTATTAAAACCAGACTATAACCAGAACAGTGCTCTCAACGATCCACAACGACGCTTCGCTCCACGTGCAAGACTCGACATCCTAGGTAATAAGGTTTATGTTTATTGCCTGTTTGCTAGAATTGCTTAGAATTTTGCTCGCATTACGTTTAGATACACATGATACTATAGCATGAGAATCCCTACGTGCTTACACTTTTCTGTCATCGCCCTACTCGCGAACCACTCTCATTTACGTTACTTTTACTATGAAGATCATGTCTGGAAGAATTAACATGACTCAAGCCCAGCTAGAGGCTCTCGTTCAAGCTCAAGTTGCTGCGGCACTTGCAGCTGCTCAAGCAGGTAGTATATCCTGTAGTTATAACTTACGCTAGGATCTTTAGATCCTACACTCCTAAACTAGCCCTCGTATTTAAACTTTGCTCTATTCGTACACAATAGGTCAACCAGCGCAGCAAGTTTGCACCTTTAAGAACTTCATGGACTGTCGTCCAAATACTTTCAGCGGCACAGAGGGGGCAGTGGGACTCCTCCACTGGTTCGAAAAGCTAGAATCAGTATTCGAGATGTGCGAGTGCCCTGAGGCTCGCAAAGTCAAGTATGCAACCGGCACCTTGGAAGGAATAGCACTAACTTGGTGGAACGCCCAAGTTCAGATTCTCGGGTTGGCAGCTGCTAACGCCACCCCATGGAACAATTTCAAGGAACTCATCAAGCGTGAGTATTGCACGCGTGAAGATATTCACAAGCTGGAAGACGAGCTGTATAACCTGAAAATGGTTGGGTCGGAGATTGAAGCGTATACTAAACGGTCAAATGAGCTAGCCGTTCTGTGCCCAACTATGGTAGACCCTCCATACAAGCGCATTGAGATGTATCTCAAGGGATTAGCGCCAGAGATCCAGAGCCATGTTACCTCGGCTAATCTTGACAACATCCAGGAAATTCAACGCCTCGCTCATCGCATTACTGACCAGGCAGTGGATCAGAATAAACTGCCTAAGCGTGTCAACGCTACTACTACAGTCACTCCTTCAGCTACTCCTGCTACTACTAGCGACAGCAAAAGAAAGTGGGATGGAGATTCCAGTAAAGGTTCAGCATCTGTTCAGTCTCAAGCTCAGCAACAGAAGACTGACCACTACCAGAGTCCCAGTCAGCAATCCTCTGGTGGTCATAGACGGGGAAGATATCAGGGATTTCACCCCAAGTGTCACAACTGCAACAGACATCACAGCGGCCAGTGCAACAAGGGTCGTTGTCAGAGATGTCTCAAGATGGGTCACGAGGCCAAGGACTGTAGGAGCCCACGGCCTGCAAATCAGGACCAGCAATCGCAACAACCTACTCCACAGAACCCACAGCAGCAGCAGCCACAGCGTGGAAACCGAGGATGTTTCCAGTGTGGAGCAGAAGGTCATTACAAACGCGATTGTCCTCAGTTGAACCAGAACTACAACAATAACCAGGGCAACGGGAACAACAACAACAACGGGGGAAACAACAACAACAATGGCAACGAGGCAAAAGGTCGAGCTTTCGTGTTAGGACGAGGAGACGCAATGAACGATATTTGAACTTATAACTTGTTTTGGGTTTTCATTATTATGTTTCCGCTACTCAAACAAAGTTTAGTCTGAACATCAATCGTATTGGGTTTTATGAATTATTTTAACTGCTACACTTTATGTTTGATATGATGGATGGTTTGATATTATTGAACACACCTATCGTATTTATGGACCTTATGAACAGGGTGTGCAAACCCTATCTTGACAAGTTCGTCATTGTTTTCATCGATGACATTCTGATCTACTCCAAGAGTCAGGAGGAACACGTGCAGCACCTACGCCTTATTTTGGAACTCCTACGGAAGGAACAGCTGTACGCTAAGTTTTCGAAATGCGACTTCTGGCTTCGTGAAGTCCACTTCTTAGGCCACGTAGTGAACAAGGATGGGATCCATGTCGATCCATCCAAGGTAGACTCGATCAGAAACTGGCCTGCACCACGTACGCCAACGGAAATACGCCAATTCTTGGGTTTGGTGGGTTACTACAGACGGTTTATTAAAGACTTCTCAAAGATTGCTCAGCCGCTTACGCTACTGACACAGAAGGGTGTCACCTATCGCTGGGGGGAGCCCCAGGAGACTGCTTTTCAGCACTTAAAGGATAGACTTTGCAGTGCACCTATCCTCTCATTGCCAGAGGGCACGGACGATTTCGCAGTATATTGTGACGCATCAATACAGGGGCTTGGTTGTGTATTGATGCAGCGTGATAAAGTTATTGCTTACGCTTCACGTCAACTCAAGGTTCACGAACGGAACTACACGACGCACGATTTAGAGCTGGGAGCTGTGGTTTTCGCGCTTAAGATATGGCGACACTACCTGTACGGTACCAGATGCACGATTTACACCGATCACAGGAGTCTCGAGCATATTCTTAAGCAGAAGGATTTGAACATGCGTCAACGACGATGGGTCGAACTACTGAACGATTACGAATGCGCTATCAAGTATCATCCAGGCAAAGCCAATGTTGTGGCTGATGCCCTTAGTCGGAAAGACACTCTACCACGGCGCGTGCGAGCGTTACAGCTTACTATTCAGTCCGGTCTACCTGCTCAGATACGGAATGCTCAGGTAGAAGCATTGAAGCCCGAAAACGTTAAAGCTGAAGCCTTACGCGGCACACGACAGCAAATGGAACAAAAGGCAGACGGCGCCTACTATGTAACGGGGCGTATTTGGGTCCCACTTTATGGCGGTCTACGCGAACTTGTAATGGATGAAGCTCACAAGTCTCGCTATTCGGTACATCCAGGGTCGGATAAAATGTACCACGACATCAGCACTACTTATTGGTGGCCTAGTATGAAGGCCCACATTGCTACGTACGTTGGAAAGTGCTTGACCTGCGCGAGAGTCAAGGTTGAATATCAGAAACCAGCTGGCCTACTTCAGCAACCTAAGATACCTCAGTGGAAATGGGAAGAAATTTCCATGGATTTCGTTACAGGCCTACCTAGATCCCAGCGTGGGAACGATACCATATGGGTGATCGTGGATCGACTCACTAAGTCTGCACACTTCCTACCTATAAAGGAAACGGATAAGTTCTCCACACTCGCAGACGTCTACCTTAAAGAAGTTGTTTCGAGGCACGGGGATCGCGATGCACGATTCACATCAGAGCTATGGCAAGCGATGCATAAATCATTCGGCTCACGATTAGACATGAGCACAGCATATCATCCTCAGACGGATGGGCAGTCGGAGCGAACAATCCAAACTCTCGAAGACATGCTTCGGGCATGCGTTATCGATTTCGGCAACGGCTGGGAAAAACACCTCCCTTTGGTGGAGTTTTCGTACAATAACAGTTATCACACCAGCATTCAAGCCGCTCCATTCGAGGCATTGTACGGGCGTAAATGCCGGTCACCTCTCTGTTGGGCAGAGGTGGGGGATAGTCAGATCACGGGTCCAGAGATTGTAGTGGACGCCACAGAAAAGATAGCACAGATACGACAACGCATGGCGGCAGCACGCGACCGTCAGAAAGCCTACGCGGACAAGCGTAGAAAGCCTTTGGAATTTCAGGTCGGGGACCGGGTATTATTGAAAGTCTCACCCTGGAAGGGTGTGGTACGTTTTGGCAAAAGGGGCAAACTGAATCCGCGATACGTCGGACCATTCGAAATCATAGAAAAGATTGGCAAGGTAGCCTACAAGTTGAACCTACCAGCTGAACTCGGGGCAGTTCACAATGTCTTTCATGTGTCGAACTTAAAGAAGTGCCTATCAGATGAAAACCTCATCATTGCTTTCAAAGAACTCACTATCGACGAGCGGTTGCAGTTCGTCGAGGAACCAGTTGAAATCACGGACCGGGATGTGAAGGTCCTCAAAAACAAGAGAATCCCTCTTGTTCGAGTTCGTTGGAACTCCAAACGTGGCCCAGAGTACACCTGGGAACGCGAAGACAGAATGACAGAAAAGTACCCCCAGTTATTCGAAACCAATGCAACCACTGCTGAGGCTAAAGCTACTACCTCGGAATTTCGGGACGAAATTCCAGATCAACGGGGGGAGGATGTGACACCCCAGGAAAAACCAGTGAACGATTGAACTTACCTAGCTTCCTCAGTGAGTGCATACCAAATTTCGGGACGAAATTTCTTTTAAGTTGGGGATAATGTGACAACTCGTATTTCGAACCTATCTCTGTGATTTATGTAACGTATGTGAACGATATGTGATTTTATGAAAGTGAATGATTACATGAATGTTATGATGATACGTGCTTTGTGTAATGTATGTATATATATATATATATATATATGAATCGATCACATAACACCCACGCTCGATCGTACAAGCCCATTTGGGCCGTATTGCTTGTAACCGAAACCAGGGGCAGCCCAAGTAAGGGTTCGGCCCACTTCCCTTATCCTCTTATGTGTATGCTTACACCCATTAGTAGGGTGGTTCTCTCATAAGTTAGCAAGCACAAGAATTACTCGAAACCCTAAACTCTCCTCTCTCCTTGTAACCCGACGGCGGCAACAAACCCCCTCCTTCTCGTAACTTTCTCCTTTGCCTACAATCCTCTATTCGGTATGTTCCTCTCATACATTGGTCGTATTGGTTATGTATGAATTGTAATTAAGTGTCGTTGTGTTTAGACTAAAAGCATGTTCGTAGGAATTATTAGTATGATGTAATAAGTTTAGGCATACGCATTTATCTATGATAGTAAACAGAAGAGAATAAAGAAATTGTTTGGGATGTTGGCCTAGGATCAGTAATGGTTTGAATGATATATTCTTAGGGATTTGTTAAATCTAATGATTTAAAGCATCACATGTATTTGTGTATAGGTTGCCGTCAACAATTAAATATCACATGGGCCACCATTCAATTAATCCACTTGATGTTTGACTAAAGATCACAAATCCTATGAACCTGATTGGGCCGCACCATTTAATGCATCATATAGAATTGAGGTAGTGATCTAAATTAAATGTCCATTGTTTCGATTAGAGTGGTTCATGTGAAGTCCTGAATAATGCAACCAAGGGATAAGGATCAATCAAAAGTGGCGGCCATGTGATCAATTATGTTACCAGTGCATGTGCAAATTAATATATGATAATCCTGATTCGCATGCATGTAATCGGCTGGACACTCATGAAATTGGAACATATAATAATACTTGATAAGTTGTCGGCCATTGTTGTTGACTTCGATGATGATCATGTTTGGTTGTTTATAATTACGATGCTAGGGTCATGTGATAAATGATTAAAAACCTTGTTTGATCGAGTAAGGGATTTGTTAGGATCCATGTTGGTGTTAATTGATAAAGGACAAACTTGGAAACTACTTAATGTTTGTAACAGATGGGCATGAAATCCGGGATTGTAAACTAATCGCACAAAGCCATTTGAGTCGCACAAGACCATTTGCCAGTTTGTCTTTTGGGCCGTATGTTGGGCTGGGTAATAAGGCCAATCGCACAATTTAGCTTAGTCGCACAAGGTTATATGAACAGCATGTATCGCACAAGTTAATTGTTGGGTTTCGTGTTATTGGGCCGGGTACTAATGGGTATCAACGGGCGACTCGCACAAGGCCGTTAGACTTGTGCGAGCCCAATCTTTTGGTCACACAAGTTTGGATACGCTAAGACTGTACAACGTGATGCGTGTTACCATGATCCGTATGTGTTTCCTATATGCTAACTTATGTGATAATTATGTGCATTGTATGAGCCAAAAACCTGACTTGTATAATAACCATGAAAGGACGTGGTTGACCATTTACTTGCTACCTGTACTCTTTGTGTATCTGCCGAGCAAACCAAGGTGAGTTCACACAGCCAAGGCATGGGATTCCCGGGGTGGGAATTGGGTTGGATATGTTGATATTGAAGAAGTTACTCGTACTTACGCATTCACTAGACTATAGACCATCGTCCTCAGGATAGTCAGGACACGTTACGTAAAGCCTACGTAACCCAGTATTTGCCATTTGTCACCCGGGTCGGGAGGACACGTTACGTAAAGCCTACGTAACCCAATACCTTCTACTGTCTTCTGGGTCGGAAGGACACGCTGCGTAAAGCCTACGTAGCCCCCACGCGTACCACTGTCCTCGGGGAAGGGCACGTCACGTAAAGCCTACGGGACCCAGTACGTATTCCTGTTCTCGGTTTAAGAAGAACACATGGTTGGAAGTTAGTCTAGTAAGTACCACTAATGAGAAGCCCTCGTTAGTAAGGATAAACGTGGGAAGCCCCCACTGGTAATATAAACACAAGGTTTGGGAAGCCCCCACCTTTAGTACGTACTAGTATGGGAAGCCCCCACTAGCTAAACTTACGCACTATGTTATAAACTTACTTTCTGTGAACTCGCTCAACTAGTTTGTTGATTATTTGCCGCATGCCTTGCAGGACCTTAGGTACATGATGAAGCTTGCACCAGAGGAGAAGCGGGCCGTTGTGGACAAGAACACGTGAATGCTTATTAAACACTTTTACATTCACACATTGATACTTATGTTTTGGGTTTACATTTAATGCTTCCGCTAATGTTTGGTTTTAAACATCAATTATGTCTAAGATTATTATTATTACATGCTATGTTTGATATAATTGGTGGCTTGATCCTGGTCAGTCACGCTCCCAAGCGGTGGTACTCCGCAGTGTGGGATTTTGGGGGTGTGACATAACGCGTCTGCTACTGCGTTTGCCTTTCCAGGATGGTACTTAATCTCACAATCATAATCATTTAGCAGCTCGACCCATCGTCGCTAACGCATGTTTAATTCCTTCTGATCAAATATGTGTTATAGGCTTTTATGATATGTGAAGATTGTACATCGAGTACCATATAAATAATGTCTCCAGATCTTCAAGGCAAACACCACCACGCCTAGCTCCAAGTCGTGAGTGGTGTAGTTCTTCTCATGAACTTTCAACTGTCTTGATGCGTAAGCGATGACCTTTTGGCATTGCATGAGCACGCAACCCAAACCTTGACGCGAAGCGTCACAGTATACCACGAAGTCTTCAGTGCCTTCGGGTAAGGATAGTATCGGTGCATCGCATAGCTTACTTTTGAGAAGTTGGAAGGCTTCTTCCTGCTTATCTCCCCAGTCATACTTCTTATCCTTTTGCGTAAGGGAAGTCAATGGTTGGGCTATCTTGGAGAAGTTCTCGATAAATCTGCGGTAATAGCCTGTTAAGCCCAAAAATTGTCGAACTTCAGTTGGAGTTTTGGGAGCTTCCCAATTCTTTATTGCTTCTATCTGGGCTGGGTCTTCATGAATACCCTTCTCGTTCACGACATGACCAAGGAACTGTACTTCGCGAATCCAGAATTCGCAGTTTGAGAACTTTGCATATAGTTTCTCTCTCTTTAGTAGTTTCCAGAATGGTCCTGAGGTGTTGCTCGTGCTCTTCTCTCATTCGCGAGAAAATCAGAATATCATCGATAAATACAATCACGAATTTATCGAGATATGGTTTGCAAACACGGTTCATCAGATCCATATATACTGCTAGCGCATTTGTCAATCCAAATGGCATCACCAGGAACTCGTAATGCCCATAACGCATCCTGAATGCAGTCTTTGGTATGCTCTCTTCTTGGATTCTTAACTGATGGTGTTATGGGTGAAATTCTGAGCCCATATCCTAAGAAATATCTTGGATTATATCTTGGTCATATGATATATGTTCACATCCGGGATGCTGATTCAGGATACTGGTAACATCTTGAATGGTATCCTCAGGATCACTAACGGATTATGTGCAGGTACGTGGGTTAGAAGCTAGCAACGTTCATAAAGACCTTTTCTACTGAAGACTCGGTCCAAGTCGTTCACATGAAGCCGTTGAAGCCGCATTACTCGGTCTACAACGTTCACAATGGAATATTCGGAGCATCCCATGTTTATAGGAATTCTAGTTTGTATTTCGTTACTATAAATAGATGGGTATACCGGATCGAATAGGACATCACAACTACACTCACCACACTCTCACACTTGTTCTCTCGCAACTTTTAATTTCACGCAAAGCATTGTAACACTTAGCGATCTGGTCAATATCCTACACTGTATCCTGAAGTTTAAAGCAATAAAAAGAACTAGGCAGCTGCGATTGTCAGCTCCCGAGGTTTTATGCCGGCGATCTAGATTGGTCAAGGGCTTTCCTTGTATATCTCGTGTCAACCCCTTTACTTTTTACTCATTGTTTGATCGTAGATACAGCTCAATATCCTGAGTCGTATCCTGAATACTGTTTTTCCAAACGACTTAGCCAACATATTTTCAACACACTTTTTAGCACACTACCTCTGTGACACCCCAGGAAAACCAGTAAATGATACAACTTACCTAGCTTCCTCAGTGAGTACGTACCAAATTTCAGGACGAAATTTCTTTTTAGTTGGGGATAATGTGACAACCCGTATTTCGAACCTACTTTTGTGTAACGTTACGTGCTTATGTGAACTATATTAATTGATTTAATGCATGATATGTTATGTGAATGTGTATGTGTTTACATGAACTGAACCGCACAAGACTCACTCGATCGCACAATGCACACAAGCCCGGTTGGGCCGCACAACTGAGTTAGCTTGAACCGAATGGGCAGCCCCAGTTGGGTTCGGCCCATCCCTCCCTTATCCGATTTACACTTAGAATGTTAGTAACATTCTCACAACTTGCAAAACATTAGCACACACACAAAACCCTAGCTCTTCCTCTCTTCCTCACGAACCCGACGGCAACCACCAGTCAAAGCTTTTGACTTGGATCGATCCTTCCTCAACTGGTTAGTATTTGATGCTATTGCTTTGATTTATGATGCGTGATTGTATGTAATTATTAGGAGTCATGCTGGCAAACATGTTAATAACAACTATAATCATGATTTGAATCCATGTGTGCATATGATGAAATATGATCGAACCAATAGGCTAGGGATTGATTGTTGTTCACCGAATCAAGTTAATGTTCCTGTGATCGAATGATTGTAATCGGCCGTGTGTTTATATGTTTTGATAAACTATTGTCCATGTTTTTTGATTTAGATGGGTTGGTTGAATATTGTTCATATGCATGATATTAGGGTTCATATGATTTAGTGATAGCTTGCCTTGTTTGATCGAAAAATTGTAAAACAAGAAACTGTTGATTGTGTTAATTGATATGGTAAAATAGGAAACTGATTAAATTGATTGTAACCGATTTTGCATGAAATCCGGATATTTAACACCGATCGCACAAGCCTCTTGATCGTACAAGAGGCTCTTGTCGCACAAGATCACACGTACAAGAGATCGCACAAGCTGTCCGGATCGCACAAGGGTAACCGGACCGCACAAGCCACTTATGGGTTATTTAGTTGAGCTGTTATGTTATTGGACTACTTATGTTATTGGGCCGAATAAGCCCAAACCCAGTCACACAACCCAAGCAGATCGCACAAGTCTGCTTGGATCGCACAAGTCACTTATATGTTATTGGGTCGTATTCTGTTGGGATAGATTATTGGGCCGGGTATGTTTGGGAAACATCTAGTGGATCGCACAAGACGATTGGACTTGTGCGAGCCCAATCGTGAATACGTTATAACTGTTGAACGTGTTAGTGTATGTTGCTATGATCCGTGTGTGTTCCTTATCTGCTAGCTTATGTGAAACATACGTGCATTACTTGAGTCAAAACCTGACTTCTATGGTAACCCTGTTAGGACGTGGTTGACCACTCTTAGTTCAAGAAACCTTTTTGTGTATCTGCCGAGCAAACCAAGGTGAGTTCACACAGCCAAGGCATGGGATTCCCGGGTGGGAATTGGGTTGGAAGATTTGAATTGGATAATTACTCGTACTTACGCTATTGCTAGACTATAGACCATCGTCCTCAGGTTAGTCAGGACACTTACGTAAAACCTACGTAAACTAGTATTTACCGTTGTCTCCCGGGTCGGGAGGACACTTACGTAAAACCTACGTAAACTCATACCTACTACTGTCTTCCTGGTCGGAAGGACACTTACGTAAATCCTACGTAAACCCCACACGTACCACTGTCCTCGGGGAAGGGCACTCACGTAAATCCTACGTGACCTTGTACGTATTCCTGTTCTCGGATTAAGAAGAACACTCATGGTTGCAAATAGTCTAGTAAGTATGAATATGGGAAGCCCCCATTAGTAAGGATAAACGTGGGAATCCCCCACTGGAAATAAATGTAATCATGGGAAACCGCCGCTAGTAATACATATAATCAGGGGAAACCCCCCTCTAGTAGTACATACATACATGGGAAGCCCCCACTAAATGAATATACGATTTGTTATAACGAACTTACTTTCTGTGAACTCGCTCAACTAGTTGTTGACTCTCTGCTGCATGCCTTGCAGGACCTTAGGTACATATGGAGCTTGCACAAGGAGGAGCAGGTCGTTGTGGACAAAGATTCGTGAATGCTTGTTAAACATTTATGACATTACACACTTAATACTTATGTTTGGGTTTTTACATTAATGCTTCCGCTACTTGAATAAAGTTTGGTTGAACATCAATCGTATTGATTTGGGTTTTATGAACTACTTTAACTATTATACGCTATGTTCGATACAATTGATGGCTTGATCCTGGTCATGTCACGCCTCCAAGCGGTGGTACTCCGCGGGTGGATTTTGGGGGTGTGACAACCTCACTTAACTAATTTGATCACTTAATTGCTTCGGTAATTTTTGACCAAAACAATTTGGCGCCCACCGTGGGGCAAGTGGTGCTCTCTTTACTAAATTTTTTTTGTGAAATCGCTAATCGGTTTTCTGTTTTCAAAACTTTTTGCCACATTGTTTACAATGGCCAAAGATCAAGCATGAGCTCCTCCACTGTGTCTGCTACAGCATCTGCTACTACTGGTTCGGTGCTTCCACCACCTCCTCCAAGGATGCCAACTTCTTCACAGCCTCAGGATGTTATCCCTACCTGGGGTGTTCAGGGATCTTCTCCCGTTTTGGCTTCTAATGATGAAATTCTAACCTTATTTGGAAGTGTGCAGGAACAAATGAGACAGCAACAGGAAACTAACCAAATGCTGTTAAGAGAAATACAACTCTTAAAAGCTGGCTCGAGCAGATCCACCGAAGATATCGTCACTCCTCTACAACCCAGAAATCTGAACTTCAGTTCGGCTGTTGTAGGTCCCCTTGAGTCTATGGATCGTCACAGAATCGTCTTTCCAATCAAGAGTGCGGAATCCTCTTGATCAGAATTAGCAGTAAACGTGTAGGAAACAGAAACAGCAAATCACTTTCAAACCGGGTCTTTATTGATTATCTATCAACCTGATTACAATCAATCAAGATCCCTCACAAACCCTAATTTCGTCCAAGTACTAGCTCTCACGAAATTACTCTCTCAAATATTGTTTTGGCTGATTTACCTAAACCCTAATGTCTAACCTTGTTTATATACCACAAGGTTTACAAGTTGGACTAGGTTAAACCTCATGGGCTAGGCCCAATTCGTTTCCCTACATCCAATTGGGTTTAGTTTAGCCCAAACACTATTATCTCACTATTACAAAGCTAAACCCGCTAACTGTTTATCGTTAAACTAATTACAAGATATCCAAAGACCAAATCTAAGCTGTTGTCACAAACATGCACCAACAAACTCCCCCTTGACAATAGCTTCATAAAAACTTTGTCTTGAGTCAAAACTTTGTCTTCGGTCTTCTTGCAATCTTCATGCAGTCTTGCACTGTCTTTGGTCTTTGGATAGCTTCAGCTTCAATAGCCTCTGTCAGCAACAGACTCCCCCTAAGCTGATGCATCCAATCACCAAATCTTCAACACGTTAGCACTTGAGTAAACTCCAGTTTAGCATTTGCACAGCAATCTTCAACTCTTCAACTTGTCTGCAATATAGAAAGGAGGTTCTACCATGCATCCAATCAAACTCTCATCTTCAATCATCACAGCAACTTCTCAGCAACAAACCGCTTCAATCTGTATACTATAAAACAAACATCTCGAGAAACCATAAGAATTTTTCAACAAAGTTAAATAAATTTTTATTTTCAAGAGATTAGTTAAACTGTATAACAGATTAAGCATTTTCAATTTCATCACCAACACACAAAACTTTTGTTCAACACACAAGAACCTGCCTGATTTTAAAATTTTGAACTCACTTTCTAACACCGTCTCCCCCTATCGGTAACAATTCCTCCAAGAATAACAGTTCTCCGTACATTAAGAATTTTAAACAGAAAATGACACTATTTTTGGATTTTTATATTGTCTGAAAGCAAGTAAATACAAAAGCAATAAACACTCTATTTTTGTGAGAATCACTAGTAAGAAGATCATATCAGCACAATCAAACTGTTTCACATAATTAGATAATTCTTTAATAAATTTTTAGTGAAAAGCAGTTCAAGACGATTACCAGTATGTTTGTCCACTTAAACAAAATGCATGAACATTTCAAGTACCATTACCATATGATACATTAAGGTAATATTAATTCTGATATATTAGTGTGTCCCACTTCAGGATATACCCCCACGATCAAGGTATGCACAAAGATTCATCGTAGTAGGTGAGTATACTGATGTCATACTTTAAGATATTCTGACTGTGTCTAGGTCTGCATATAAACTGTTTTATCATGTTTTAATTGCTTAACGATGAACACCCAAATAAATACTAATCAAATCCTGGAAATATAAACAGCACACTCTATCATGCAAGTATCTTCCCTACCACATATTTCACAAGTCCAATCCAGATTTCTGAAATCTTAACTGGGAATTGGTTGAGAAGAGAACAGAATAGATCTTTAGTAGAGATGGTATAATATACAGATCAAATGAGATTTTCTCAGTTTGATATAGGTTAGTTGGGTTTCTTTTGGGCACTAGAGGGCCTCTTTCGGGTGTATTAGATCTATAGCGCGACAACGTACAGCTAGGTCAGCATGTATCTGGATGCAGCAGAAGCTGTCGTTGCCTAGCACCTCCAGGTCAGCATATATCTGGATGCAGCAGAGGAGGTACACGACTTTTTTTCAGAGAAGATTTCAGAATCAGATCAAAATTGTGTGTATCGGGACACATACAGACATTCAAATAGAAATGAGCTAATTCCAAGTGACTTTCTTTCCTGAGGTCATGTACAATTTTAGTTTTAACAGACAGACAGCCAAGATATCCCTAGATGAAATAACAGTATAAAGACCCAAAACTTCAGATTTTGGCAATCTATCAACGCAAGAATTAAGGTTATTACACCATACACCACTGATGCGTTCCCCACTCATATTCAGTTCATTTATGTTTATATCACATTGGTAAGTTGATTATTTCATGCTTTGTGCCTACTGGTACATCATATGATGAAGCTGCTATCACACTAAAGCAATTTATGATTCAATTTCAGTGTGACAGTCTAACTTACTGATGTACTATCATTTCTTCTTTTTCACACAGTGATAACTCATTTTTGATTTTCTAATTTTTTTTTATGTTTTTGATTTTTCAATTTTTTTTTGTGTTTTTGATTTTTAAGAAAAGCAATAAATTATTTACAAAAATTCTTATGAAAAACCAGTTATTCACGGATTCCTCATCCCGTTGAGTTCGACTAAGTGTTCAAAGCGAGCCCTGTCAAATGCTTTAGTATAAAGATCTGCCAGGTTATCTTGTGTGTCGACTCGGCACTTTGAACTTCAATCTAAATCATTTAAACAAAATATATCAACAATCTCACACCCCCCTTCATGTGCCTGAAGCAGCCAATATCAACATAAGATGATACTCCTCCTTAACAGCTCCTGCACACACTAACTTAAGAAATTAGTTAGATTGGGGGACCCAAGCCTTAATGGTCTTGGGCCGTCCAAATTCACCAACTACCGGAACATCCATCCAATATCCATTACTCCTAACTGGAGTCTTGGTTCTCAGACCTATTGATGGAAATGGGTTTTGATTTCCACTAGGTCTTTGGTCCTGAGGGTTCCTATATACATTTGGACTATTTGACCTTTGGAAATTTTGATTTTGAAACCTTGAATTTTGATTCCAAGAAGCATTATTGTTGTAATTTCTAAAGCCATTGTTATAAAAAGTTCGACCACCATTAATTTGGTATCGATTTTGATATTGACATTGACTTCTGAAATTATTAGAATTAAAATTGTTCATTCTTGGTGAACTGCTTCTAGGTCTCTGATATCTGCCTGGTGGAGATCTAGGCTGAAATCTATGTTGATTTCTTTGAAAACGAGGAACTTGTGGAGTTCCTTTTTCAGCCTTATCCACACCAACAGCAACATTCTGTGGTTGCTTAGGAGCATATTTCTTTGGAGAATTTGAACCTTTCTCCTCACTATCACCACTCTTCTCTGGTAATTTTCCTCTCTGTTTGTCACTCATTTGTGCTTCACTATTTTTGTTAGGACAGCAGCTAGCTACATGTCCCTTTATGTGACACCGGAAGCACGATCTCCTTTTCAAAGACTTCTTAGCAGAAGTCTCTGAGGTAGATCCCTTATCAGATGGTGATGATGCCTTGGAAGACTTTTGTTCAGTTTGCTTTGATTCAGATTTTTCTTTGTTTTTATTTTTAGCAAACTCTACATTTGATTCTTTTTCAATAACAGCGGTTTCATTTTTCATATCGCTACCTTGAACAAAATTAATCTTTTTAACAAAAGTTTGATTTTTGCTCTTAGGAGGTGAATATTTCTTTTTCAAAGATTCCCTGTTATTGTTCTTCCTGGCATCACCACTCTCAGACCCTTCACCTTGACTTGATGTCGATCCGAAACTACTTGGTGCAGTTGACATATAGGCTGCTAACTCATTTTCATCTGGGAGGAAAGAATAGTCATGACTAAGAGGAGGTGGGACTTCATTATATCCCACACTAGTCTTGTCATTACTCTTCTTTAACCCACCCATCATGTGTTTCATAACAAAAGACGAATCTCTGAATTGACTTAATTTCTGTTCAAGTTCAATGATTTTGAGTTGTGCATCTGACAACTCTTTGCATTTTTCAGAAATCTCTTTTGTTTTCTCAGCCATCATTTCGTGAGCTAAGTCTATTACTTGAAGTTTTTCGTTTAATTTGCATGTTAAGGCTTCGATTTCACTTTCATAACCTTTTATCTTCTTCAAGTATAGAGATTCATTTCTTTTAGCAAAAAAGTTTGACTCTTTTATGCTAGACATCTCGCTCACCAGACTTTGATTTTGAGTTGACAACCTGTCAACCTCACCCTGTAGTTCACGACACCTCAAACACACAGAATTAGATTTTACCTCTTCCTCATGAACTTCTGTAGTTTCATCAGCAACAACCTTTTCAGCTTCACTCTCCTTCTCTACTTCAGCATCCACTTTTGCTTCAGCATTCTCCACTTTCACCTCAGCATCACTCACAGTAGTTTCAGCCTCATCAACTGGAACTATCTCTGCCATGAATGCCTGAGTGGCACATTCATTTCCCTGATATCGCTTTTGTAATGCATCCCACATATCCTTTGAATTTGTGTACTTTGTGAAGGTATGCTTGATGCTATCAGGTAAGGATGCCTTTATTGCAGCTAAAGCTCTCTTTTTAGCATCATACATCTTTTTATCATCAGCTTTCATGTTGACATAGTCTGTTCTACGTGGTCTGCCCTCAAAATCATGTACTGGGTTTACGTACCCATCTTCAATACATATCCACATGCGTGCATCCTGAGATTCAATGAAGGATTTGAAGCTGTTTTTCCAAGTAAGATAGTTCTCCACCTTCATCATCTTAGGAGCATTCAAGTTGGTCATGTTTGACATTTTAAACGATGCAGACTGAGAAAACCGTACAGAATTTTTCCGAAAACAGTGGTTACCAAATTAAACCTTTAGAATCGTCTCGAAAAGACGAATCCAATGATATATAATGTCAAAAACCGAATTCGGGATTTTCCAGAATTTTTTTTTTGTCCTAAAAATCACACGAGTTCAACGGTGCAAACGGTTCTATCAAACGAGCTACGGATCAATTTCTATTCGCAAAACACTGAAAAATTTCCGACGCTTGCCAATGGAAATTCCACCTCTTAATTTTGCTGCTAAATTCGCTGGTTAAAGGTTAATTTCGCTGGACTAATGTTTGTTTAATTTCGCTGATGTAGTTTAATAGTCAATTTCGCTGATAAGGTTCGCTGGTTTATTTTCGCGGCTCTATTTCGTGAATACGACGAACAGTAAATTCGCTGAGAATCGTAATAACTTCGCTGTGGAAAGTTATACGATCACCAAAGTCGCCTTTGGATTTAACTACGCCGGTAAGTTTGCTAGTCAAATTCGCAAATCAGTCAAAATCGCCAGAACAGTTAATTTCGCCAGTCAGTCAAAACAGCTAATTTCGCCAACCAGTTAATTTCGCAGATCTGCAAATTTGGAAGGTTAATCTTTTCGAAAATTTTGATTATTCTTCAACACAATTCTGCAAAATCAAACAAGCAAATCAGTCAACTTTTGATGAAAATTTTGATGAAATTAATGAAGAACACGAAGAACAGTCTTCGAATCTTCAAGAAATTCGGCCAAAATTCTTCAAAACTATCAACCAAAAACAATCCTGCAAACCCTAAAACCTGCAAAACAGCAATCAAACAAACCAGAATATCAACACAGCCAACAAAATTCGAAAATCAAAATCAAACACACCAAAATTTTCGAAAATTTTAAAAACCCTAATTATCAGGTTTCACAAATTTCGAAATTTTACTCCCTGTTTCTGCAGCAAACAATTCTGAACCGAGCTTCTTCAAGAGCCTAATGCTCTGATACCAGTTGTAGGTCCCCTAGAGTCTATGGATCGTCACAGAATCGTCTTTCCAATCAAGAGTGCGGAATCCTCTTGATCAGAATTAGCAGTAAACGTGTAGGAAACAGAAACAGCAAATCACTTTCAAACCGGATCTTTATTGATTATCTATCAACCTGATTACAATCAATCAAGATCCCTCACAAACCCTAATTTCGTCCAAGTACTAGCTCTCACGAAATTACTCTCTCAAATATTGTTTTGGCTGATTTACCTAAACCCTAATGTCTAACCTTGTTTATATACCACAAGGTTTACAAGTTGGACTAGGTTAAACCTCATGGGCTAGGCCCAATTCGTTTCCCTACATCCAATTGGGTTTAGTTTAGCCCAAACACTATTATCTCACTATTACAAAGCTAAACCCGCTAACTGTTTATCGTTAAACTAATTACAAGATATCCAAAGACCAAATCTAAGCTGTTGTCACAAACATGCACCAACAGCTGTGTATACTGAGATTAACAGGGGGAATATTGTGCCCAGCCTTCCTTAGAATTATACTCCTGAAATACCCTCCTCGGTCAGAATGTCAACCATGAGGAGCTCATGATATGCTTCAGGATATGGGCAGAATCCTCAGGTTGGTAACGTGTCTAATAATAATAATACTCTTGCCACTAACACTGTTGGATCTTTGCAGGATACAGCTGTGACATCAGCATTATCTAGGGAGCTTCAGAAGCTAAAGGATATGATATCCAGTGTACCTGTGGTGGTTCAGCCAATTCCTGAAGTATCCTAGGACAGCCACAGGATATCTCGGTTTGTGCATCCTATTTGTGATGCTGAAATCCAAAAAAGATTCCAAACTCCCAACATGAAGCTTTATGATGGAACCACGGATCCTGAATAACATATTGCCCAGTATAGGGAACAGATGGAAATCAATCCTATCCCTCTGGAACTTAAGGAAACATGCTTATGCAAGGGTTTCGGCTCTACCTTAACAGGATCAGCCTTAAAATGGCTGTTGAACGTTCCTCCTCATTCAATTACTTCTTTTGCTCATTTAGTTAACTTATTTAATAATCAATTTTCTTGTAGCCGGAGCTTTGAAAAACTAACAAGTGACCTTTACAGGATAACACAGGGGCCTCAAGCGTCCCTAAGGGATTATGTGAACAAGTTCAGTCGGGAATCTTTAGACATTCCGCATGTTGATGTTGCAACAGCTGTGCAAGCTTTCAAGATGGGGCTGCAAAAAGATTCTCAATTCTACCAAGACCTTGTAATGAACCCATGCAGGAACTTGCACGAAGCTCGAAACAGGGCCCTAAGATTTATTCGACTGGAGGATGACAGAAAGATGCAAGAGAGGATGAATGCATCCTCAACATATGAATCAACTAACAGAAATTCAGAATCCTCGTACAAACCATACTGCTCTAAGCCGTATGGTAGAAATGATAACAAGAGAGTGAATGTTGTTGAAGACGAGGATCCTGAAGAATATCCTGAATTATCTGAATATTGCTTTTCTGTTAACATTCCTGAATTGATGTATGCCATGCAGGGTTTAGGAGACAAGGCTAGGTGGCCTCGAAAGAATCAACAGAAAGCTGATTGGAAAGATAAGTCAAAATGGTGTGCCTTCCACGAAGATTTCGGACATGTGACTGAGGATTGCATTGCCCTAAGGAAAGAAATAAGCTATCTTCTGAGCAAGGGGTATTTGAAAGATCTCTTAGGAAGAAAGAAGAATAAGGGTCAGGATACTGAGAAGGATCCTGAACGAGCAGCCTCACCTCCCACGGATGCCAAGATAATCAACTTCATTTCGGGAGGATCCGACATTTGTGGGCCTTCGTATTCGGCGGCGAAGAGACATGCAAAAGAAGCTAAAGCTGAAAGGGGAGAGAAACTGTCAGGATGAGTACCCTCACAACTGACAAAGTGATCACGTTTGATGCTGATGACAGGGATACTGTCCAGGATCCTCATCATGATGCTCTAGTAATAACGTTATATGTGGCTAACCACTTTGTACACGGGATATTGGTTGATAATGGCAGCTCCGTCAATATAATCCAACTAGAGACTCTGAAGAGAATGAATGTGTCTCCGATGGATATCACTTCAAAGTCCACCGTGCTTGTTGGGTTCAGTGGAGAGGCTAGGAACACAGTGGGAGAGATAAAGTTACCAGTATATGTTGAAGGAGTCAACTCGATACAACGTTTCTGTGTGATGGATTCTCTATCCTACTATAATATCATACTGGGGAGACCATGGATTCATGATATGAAGGCTGTGCCATCAACATATCACCAATGCATCAAGATCCCTACCCCTTGGGGAGTTGTCAAAGTCGATAGTGACCAGCAGGAGGCGAAAGAATGTTACTCATCCTCGATGAAATCCTCAACCAAGGCTAGTGCAGCATAGCAATTAAAGATGCGGGCCCAGGATATTGTGGAGGATCCGGAGCAGGATGTGAAGAAAATTATCCTGGATCAGGATAATCCTGATATCTCGGTGCTCGTAGGAACCAATATCCCTCAGGATATTGAGGAGCAGTTAAATAACTTTTTGAAACGCAGGATGTCAACGTTTGCATGGAAGCATGAGGATATGACAGGTATATCCAAAGACATTATTACTCACAAGCTTGGAATTGACAGGTCGTTCAAGCCTGTACAGCAAAAGAGAAGGAAGTTCGCTCCTGAACGAAATACAATTATCCAAGAGGAAGTTGAGAGATTATTGAAGTCCAAGATGATCAGAGAAGTCAAATTTCCCAAATGGCTAGCAAATGTACTTGTGGTACAAAAGAAAAATGGAAAATGGAGAGTTTGTGTAGACTACACAGACCTAAACAAAGGTTGTCCAAAAGGCCCATTCCCTCTTCCTCATATCGACTCAATGGTGGATGCTACTGTCGGCCATGAAATGTTAACCTTCATGGATGCATCCTCAGGATTTCAGCAGATCCAGATGGAACCTTCAGACCAGGAGGATACTGCCTTTATGACACCAACAAGTATTTATTGTTACACTGCTATGCCTTTTGGTTTGAAAAATGCAGGTGCAACGTATCAAAGATTGGTAAACATGATGCTCAAAGACAAACTGGGGGACACTATGGAGGTGTACATCGACGACATGGTAGTGAAATCTAAGAAGGCTGAGGATCATCTCTAGGATATTGAAGCAACAATTGTTATCCCGGATCAGTATAACATGAAGCTGAATCCTGCTAACTGCCATTTTGGAGTAGGGGCAGGAAAGTTTCTAGGATATATGGTAACTAAAAGAGGGATAGAAGCAAGCCCGGAGCAGATTAAAGCTATCTTGGATATCAAGTCACCTTCAAATATGAAAGATGTTCAAAGATTAACAGGGTGAGTAGCAGCATTAAACAGATTTATCTCAAGATCCTCAGAAAAATGCAAGGAGTTTTATGATATCCTGAAGGAAAATAAGAAGTTTGAATGGGGGAGAAGCATGAAGCAGCCTTGCAGGATTTGAAGCAGTATCTTTCAACCGCACCTCTATTGATGAAGCCTGAGGATGGTGAACCATTATCCCTGTATCTTGCAGTATCAGGGAATGTAGTAAGTGTTGTCCTTGTAAAGGATCACGAAGGTCAGCAGTATCCTGTTTATTATGTTAGCAAAAGTTTATTAAATGCTGAAACTAGATATTCTCACCTAGAAAAGTTAATATTAGCTCTAGTTATGGCATCAATGAAGCTTAGACATTACTCTGAGACACATAGGATTCATGTTAAAACTAATTATCCTGTTAAAAATGTGTTTAGGAAACCAGAGATGTCCGGTAGAATGGCTAAGTGGTCAGTGAAGTTGAGTGCTTATGACTTAGTATATGAACCTAGGAATGCCATAAAGTCTCAGGGTTTAGCTGACTTTGTGGCTGATTTCAGTAGTGACATTCAGGATGAGGTAGACCTAGAAGTCCAACAGTTAGGAGAATCTTCAGGATCCTGGACGTTATATACTGATAGTGCATCTAATGTAAGAGGAGTAGGATTGGGAATACTACTAAAATCGCCACAATGGGGACATATTACCCCAGGCTATTAGGTGTGAGTTCCCTGCTACTAATAATGAAGCAGAGTATGAAGCTTTAATTGCAGGATTAGAATTGGCTAAGAATATGAGTATCAAGAATTTGCAAGTATATATTGACTCCTTGTTAATTACTAATCATTTTAATGGACCCTATGCAGTCAAGGGTGAGAAATTAATCGAATACCTCGGTATTCTCAAAAAATTAACAGGATATTTCGATGTTTTTTCACTTGAACAGGTACCAAGGGAGGATAATGCTGAAGCAGATGCCTTAGCAAACCTGGGATCATCGATCAGGATACCTGACGGGACCCAAATACCAATATTACATATCTTGTATCCTGCAACGAATCCTCAGGATAAAGAAGTAGCAGGTATTCAGGATCCTGGAGCAGAATATCCTGAAAAGGATCCTAAATCCTGGATGACTCCAATCATGAGATATCTCAAGGAAGGACATATCCACGGAAATGAAAATCCTAAGGCATTTAGGATGAAGGTATCACGATTCACTATTATAAACAATGTTTTATACAAGAAATCTCTTGCAGGATCGTATTTGAGGTGCTTGGAGGGTCCTGAAGCCAAAGAAGTACTTCAGGATATATATGAAGGGGATTGTGGTAACCACACTGGGGGCAGGTCATTGTTCTCCAAAGTATTAAGGACAGGATATTATTGGCCGACAATGAAGAGAGATGCTGCAGAATATGCTCGAAGATGTGATGCATGTCAAAGGCACAGTAATATACTACATCAACCAGCTGAACCGCTATATCCTATAGCTTCCCCTTGGCCATTTATGAAATGGGGGATGGACATAGTAGGGAAGTTACCAAAAGCTCCGGGAGGAAAAGTCTTTATGCTGGCAATGACACATTATTTCTCTAAATGGGTTGAAGCTGAAGCGTTTGTTCAAGTTAGAGACCAAGAAGTAGTATCCTTCATAAAGAGGAATATCCTGACCAGGTTTGGGGTACCAGCTGAAATCATTTGTGATAATGGGTCCCAGTTTACAAGCAAGAGGACTACTGACTTTTGCAAGAGTTGGGGAATCAAAATGATCACGTATACTCCGGTACATCCTCAAGCAAATGGACAAGCTGAATCCTCAAACAAGATAATTGTCAACAACTTGAAGAAGAGACTTGGAGCCAAGAAAGGAAGATGGGCAGAAGAACTACCCTTTGTTTTGTGGGCTGATAGAACAATGGTAAAGAATGCAACTGGCCAAACCCCGTTTTCCTTGGTATTGGAGCAGAAGTAGTGATCCCAACGGAATTGGTGATACCTACTGCAAGATCTATCCTCCGGGATCCTGAGCCGAATCCTGAAGCTTTGTGCCAAGACTTGGACACTGTGGATGAGACAAGAGACGCAGCAAGACTGAGGATGGCAGCATATCAACAGAGGATATCCAGAGCATACAACAAGAATATAAGGACTAGGAGGTTTCGAGTTGAGGATTGGGTGTTAAGGAAAGCTTTTCAGAATACTACTAATCCTGCCGATGGAAAATTGGCTCCAAAATGGGAAGGTGTGACATCTGTGCCTCCACGGCCATCAAACAAATACCAAATCAATGAAATATTGTGTTTCATACTCGGGATTTGTATAAATATGTGTATCATTTGCACATAATCAATTCTTGTTCGATTTCAAGCTCTAAATCGCTTTCTGGAAAGTTATACGCGAACTGATCTGAGTTTTTCTCTAAGTGGTTGTGTTTGTGCACTTCCTACCTGAGATTACTTGGAATCAAACCTTGCGGGGACCTTCTGTAAGTATTCTTTCGCGTTTATCGTTCCTTTTAGCGTTATAGTCAAACTGTGTTTGACTTTCTGCTTTGACCAGTTTATGGTCAACGCGAAGTTCGTTTGAACTTCATAACGTGAGCGTAATCACGATGGTTATAGTCCCTAGTAACTATACCTACTGATTACCGCGTTATCTAGGCTCAGTGACGAGTCGTAGCTTCGGCCAGAATACGTTTTCTCACGTATTTTGTAACCAAGCTACTTTTAGGTATCAAAACCGTTTGTTTTGATACCAAACCTGTTTTCTAACTTAACTAAACATGTTTTGACATGTTTAGCTCGTCACTTTTTAGTTTAGTGCTTGTGTAGAGTCGTAAGTCAAGCGGACTAAACACCCGCTTAGACTTTCGAACACGACCCGTTTGGTCGATCATTAGGATCCGACCAAACATGTTTTGTGACCATAGTAGAGTAGGGAATAACCTTTCGAGGTTATACCTTATGATCACTTAGGTTTAATTAGTCGCATGATAGGTAGTTATATGCCTTTAGTAAATTACCAAAATACCCTTTTCATACATAATTGGTAATTAAGCATATGTAACCTAAACTTTTGACACATAACTAATTATGTAACATAGTTAAACAATTATGGGCATATAGTACTTGTCATAGGACTAGTTAGACTTCTCGAACGCACGTTTGCGCGCACGACGCGTTAAAGTAGCGTAAGCTACCTTAATGGGTCGTAACGGGTCGAAAGCACTTAGGTAGGTTTCAATCTAGTATGTAGGCATTGTTAAGCCATGTCATGTGAGTTCCTATAACTCATTTTGGTTTACAAGACCACATCCTATCCGATCCTCCGACTTAGGTCCGGTTTATTTATATGGTTATTAGGTTGCCGATTGATTCCGTGCTCCCTCTAGCTTTGCTTGGTTGTTGTTCAAAGACCGCTAAGCATTCTCAGGCGAGTACATAGTTCCCCTATTTTACTGTTTTCGATTGTTTTGGGGTGATCCATATGTGTTAAATGATTTCAACGTTTAAACGATGTTTTTCAAAAACGATTAAGATGGTTTATATTAAAACTAATAACGATTTTGATAATATGAACAAGCTTGTTGGTTGTAATTACATAACGAATAATATCCATTAATTTTGGCCAAACCGACCAGTATTAGGTTATGGTACCATAGGATCTGACAAATCACACTATCAGACTGCACCCATGGTTATGTGTGGGTTAGGTGGGTAGCGACCGAATCTGTAATTGTTAACTTACCCTTTGGTGGTTAGTTAATGCGAGATGATTGTTAACTTACCCGTTGGTGGTTAGTTAATGCGAGATTGGCGATAGGCGAGTCACGAAGGTTTGGATATTATTAGCGAGGCGACCAAAAGTAGTTTTCACAAATTAAAACGAGGATGATTTAAACGATTTTAAACGAGTTAACGATTTTGAAACGATCTTAACGAGTTAAACGATTTGGGTAAACGATTGGTTTTTGGTTAGTGTTTAGATAACGAGACGGGTGTAATATGGTGAAAACATGGTAGATACGCCGCTGGTACTTCTTATATATAGGTGTTTTCAACATATTATATACCGTGGCGTTATTTAGTTCACTTGGGTAGACGATTTTGAGACGATGTCACACAAACGAGGTTTTTGAAATGATATAAACCATACGAGTTTTGTTAACGAGTTTTTACGAGATTTTTACAAATTGATTTAACTAAATGTTTTGGGTTAAGAATCATGGCTATGAGATTTTATAACAAACTATAACCAATTTGATTTGAGTTGGTTATTTATGTTGTAATACACTTTTCAAAACAAGGTATGTATTTTGACTATTGGGGTCTAACGAGGTACTACAACATATAAACTATCCATGAATCCGACACTCTCATAAAACCTATATACTCGCCAGCATTTCTTTGCTGACTTTGTTTTCACATATGTTTCAGGTAATGTTGATTGATAGGATGCACTCACATAGGACTGGACAAGGCCTTAGTGACTTAATAACAATGATAGACTATGTTTAACTTATTTGTTAGATTTCAAGATGATGTAAATGTTTAATGTTTAATAAAACGAAACTTCAAATTTCCGTGTGTTTGAAACAATGACTCTGTTACAACACTCCCCGATGTTTCCGCCACGTTTTGTTGTTTTAACGTGGTCGGGGTGTGACAGAAAAGTTGGTATCAGAGCCAATGGTTATAGGGAATTAGGTTATTAGTAATGCTTTGACCTAGACTATAACTTTTAGGACCTTAACGCAAGTTTTCTTGCGTTTAGATTATAAAACAATACCGTCACCTATCCTTAGGTGATAACCACAATGAGAACGCTAAGTTCGAATCCGTTTTGAAAACTAATCATCCGTTCTAGGATGATTTATTACTAGGTTTTGAACCCTTTGTTATAAGGTTTTGAACCCTTTAAGTTTTCGAAATCTCGTCAGAGTTTGGGTCTAAATAGTGTGAACACGTGCAAACTGGAAGAGTGGGTGCCTGTACTCTAAGTTTTCTGTCTAAGGCTAGAGTGTTCGTACAAATCCGCAGTATCGGACCAGTCACTCTTACCTGGGAACTCTTGGGGTGAGTGTCCACTTATAGGCGAGCATGTCTTCGGCGATACATTATTTTTGATCTATTTACTTTGATTAGTCACTCCGTGTCGTTTGTTTGTTCGAGGTAACGGAAAAATGATCGCCTTTCTGCTATTTTGACGGTATTTTCAATACCTCCTTTTCTTTTCAACCTCACTCGATTCTCTTATGTCCTTATTAGACAATGCCTCCTCGACGTGAAGCACAATCTTTCACTATTGAAGAAATCGCAGCCTTGGTTTCTCAGCAAGTGGCTGCTGTACTTCCAGGCGTTGTGACCCAAGTCCACGAGGTATACAACAACAACAACAACAACAATGCGCCGTGCAACTTCAAAAGTTTCAATTCTGCTAAACCTCTAAAGTTTTCTGGGTCGCAAGGAGCAACTGCGCTCTTGCAGTGGTTTGAGAGTATTGAGAGCACATTCAGACACGTCCAGTGTCCGAATGCGCGGAAGGTTGAATTTGCTTCTAGTGTGTTTGAGAACCGAGCGCTTACCTGGTGGAATGGTATTATGCGCGATAGGGGTGCCGAAGTGGCATTGGCACAAACGTGGGATGAGCTTCGGGCTCTCATGATGAAAGAGTTTTGTCCCCGCCACGAGATTCGGGCTTTGGAACGAGAGTTTGATGATTTAAAGCAAGATGGGGCTGAACACCATGCATACACGGATCGTTTTGATGAACTCAGTCTATTGTGTCCCACCATGGTTACCCCTCTGGAGAAGGCAATCGAGAGATATATCGATGGTTTGCCCGATTCCATTCAGGATATTGCGATCGGTGTTAATCCTACTACCCTTCGTCAAGCAATCGAGTTGTCTGCTACCGTGACTGAATCTCAAGTCAGGAAGGGTAAACTCACCCGCAAGGGTGATAAAAAGAAGGCGACTGATTCTGGAAAAGACAAGAAAAAGGGTTAGGGTAAGGATAAGGAAGATGAGACGACAAAGAAGTCGAGGAAGCGGAAGGATGCTCAGAATTTCGCTGTTACGACACAGAACCCACCGGCTCAGCCTCCTGCAAAGAAGGCGTATGCAGGTACCGCACCTCATTGTGCGCGCTGCAATGGTCACCACGTTGCACAGCAAGCTTGCAAGCAATGCACAACGTGTGGTAAGCTTGGGCATTTGGCCAATATTTGTCGTCTGGGACAAAATCAGGCTGCTCCGGTTCAAGCTCCGGTTCAGGGGAATGCTGCAAGATTCCCACCGGGTTCCTGTTTCAATTGCGGAGAGTTTGGGCACTACCGCAACAACTGTCCAAGAGTGGTGAATGCAAACGCAAATGCTAACGCAAACCCGAATGCGAACGTCAACGTCAATATGAATCCAGCACGTGGACGAGTGTATAACATCAATGAGGCAATCAACGATGCAGCAGTGAACGATTAGTATTTTGTATTTCCTCTGGTTGCTATCTTTTAACATTTAAAGACAATGCAGTTGTTATATAAATAAAAATTTGTGGTTTTTATTTTTGTGAACCAATGCAGTTGTACGAATGTTTGATGCAACCTTATGATGACAATACAAAAATAAACCACTCGTGTGATTTTGTTTCTTTTTTTTTTATTTATGATCACTTGTGATCTCCCCTTGAACCTTAAACGCCCGTTTCTTTTGAGAAACAAGAGCCCAAAGCTATTTACGAAAATGATATGTTGCTTTCCTAGCACATGTCACCGAGGAGAAAGTCAAGACCAAGAGTATTCAGGATGTTCCGACTGTTCGGGATTATCCAGAGGCGTTTCCTGATGAACTGCCTGGTTTGCCTCCAGTTCGTCAAGTCCTATTTCATTTCAACCTTGAGCCCAATGCCAACCCGATTGCGAAAGCACCTTATCGTCTTGCACCGTCGGAGATGCAAGAGTTATCGAAACAGCTTCAAGAGTTATCTAATAAAGGGTTCATTCGTTCGAGCTTTTCGCCTTGGGGAGCTTTTGTCCTCTTCGTGAAAAAGAAAAATGGACCTTTTCAAATGTGTATCGATTATCGTGAGCTGAATAAGCTCACCATCAAGAATCGTTATCCCCTATCTCGAATAGATGATCTCTTCGACTAGCTGCAAGGTGCTTCATGCTTTTCCAAAATCGATCTGCGTTCTGGGTATCATCAACTTCGTATTCTCGAAGAAGATATTCCCAAAACTGCTCTCCGCTCAAGATATGGGCATTATGAGTTCGCTGTCATGCCCTTTGGTTTGACAAATGCTCCAGCCATATTTATTGACTTAATGAATACGGTCTATAAACCTTATTTAGACAAGTTCATCATTGTGTTCATCGACGATATTTTTGTCTATTCGAAGTCTCGAGCCGAGCACGAGCAACACCTTCGCTTAACAATGGAACTCCTGAAGAAGGAACAACTTTTCGCTAAATTCTCCAAGTGTGAATTCTGGCTTAAAGAACTTCAATTCTTGGGTCATATAGTCAACGAGCAGGGTATTCATGAGGATTCTACCTCGTGTGTCGACTTAAGCACGTCTAGTGCAAGGTTTCGAAGCATCTCCTGCTATTCGAATTTCGAAATCTATGTATGATCTTATTATCTTTGCAATTAGATCCTTGTGGATGATTATTGCTCAAATCGGAAACCTTGATTGGATTCGTTGTACGCCTTAATACGTACAATTCAATAAGGACGAGCCGAATTCCTATCAAGATCTCTCTATCTTCATAGTTAGATTTTTGAAGACGTTTAAAGTGTCAAATGAAATCCACGGATTGGATTCCTGGTATGCTTTAAATACCCGTGTCCAAAGATAACAAATTAAAGGTCAAGTTAAACGATTATGTGATTATGTGTTTCTTTTATGTTTTTGTGTAATCCGAGTTATTCAAATCCTCGTAGAACCTTCCATATCTTCATATGAGTGATTCATAGTAGGATATCCAAAGGTACTACCTTAAATCCTTAATGGGCTTCTACGTGGTAGTTAAGACCCTTGGATTTTATAGTACCATTCCTTAATTTGAAAAAGAGACCCTTTGGGTGGTCTAGTAAAACGATTGATTCAAATCTGGTTAGGAATGACATGTGATGATATAGTTGGAAAGACTCCTTGGTGGTCTGTTTTAAAAGATCATTTATTGATCTAGAGGACTCTATGGTGGTCTAGTCACACTCATCACAGGTTTGTTTATCGGGTTTTCCCCTACACATTATAAAGTGCACTGTGTGGACTATGCAAGGAATTGCGTAATTATGGATGCATACATAATTAGGGAATTCAGTGCACAGAAACCACAGTAAGATTTTTCATGTGTAAGAACCGATAGTGGCAACAATAACGGAACGTGAACAATGTAATGGAGGTACGGTGGACGCACCAATGACACTTCATATACTTGTATATAAGTGTCCCTCTTATATTGTAAGCAAAATGTTATTAAAGTTACTAGAAGTTCAGAACCCTGACCAGTGCTATCTTATCTTATCGACTTTATCTTTCAAAATGCCTAACTTGTCTTAAAGTCAAGGTTGAAGATCAACGACCTTCTGGTTTGTTTGTACAACCAGAGATACCGGTTTGGAAGTGGGAGAACGTTGCTATGAATCTCATCACTAGATTACCGCGTACATCTAAAGGTCACGATGCTATATGAGTTGTTATCGATCAATTAACGAAGACAGCTCATTTTATTCCGACTCGCAAAGATCTATCTGCTGATAATCTTGCAAAGATTTATGTTGATGAGATTGTATCTCGACATGGTGTTCTTTTGGACATCATATTTAATCGTGATGCTCAATCGTTCTCACAAATTTCCTCTAGTTAAAATTTCGGGACAAAATTTCCTGAAGTAGGGGAGACTGTGACATCTGTGCCTCCACGGCCATCAAACAAATACCAAATCAATGAAATATTGTGTTTCATACTCGGGATTTGTATAAATATGTGTATCATTTGCACATAATCAATTCTTGTTTGATTTCAAGCTCTAAATCGCTTTCTGGAAAGTTATACGCGAACTGATGCGCAAACGTAATCAGTTTAGCGCAACAAACACTCCGGAATAGTGACATAGGCTTAACAATACCTTAAATAACCTTTACATAACTTAGAAATAAGTTTTGGATGGTTTGGTATGCCGAAATCAAGTCTATTCGCTTACTGGGACTAAATTCGACAAACTACGAAAGTATGTCAATTTGAACTGTAACGAACATTCCGGAACTTGATCATAAGTTAAACATACCCTAAATAACCTTTACATAGCTTAGAAATAGGCTTTGAAGGGTTCGGTATGCAAAAATAAACTTTATTGATCAATAGGGACTAAAAGCGTCAAAAGTGCACAAGTTTGCATTTTCGCGCATATCTTACGTTCTGAATATATCCGGACATCCAAAAATTTATGTAAGCATTAAAATATTATGTTTTAGTGTTTGGCTTGTCAAAAATCCATTCGTCGCGCAATTTGGATCGTTTTTGCGTTCGTTACGACTTCCGTCGCAATTTACCGAACAACGCAACCGTACGACCAAACGAGCCGACATCCGAAATATTTTTGAGCACATTTTAAGTTCCCTATACTTTAACTTCATTTTAGAGCTTTGAAATGGGGTTAACGGGGCTTAAACGTGTCAAAAATGAGCCGAAATACAAGTTTTGCAAGTTCAGGGGCTAAATTGTCATTTTTGAAAGTTGCTGGTCTGCAGGTCCCTTACGGACCGTATGGACATGTGCTTACGGTCCGTAAGCAGTCCCCAGATCAGCAGAATTGCAGAAACATTGAATCTGGCCTGTTCCAGCTGTTTTGATGGTTTTAATCCCTTGTTTTCAATACCATTTGATGGTTTTCATGTTCCCATTGTATTCTAATACCTTGGGCCCAAGTGTAAGGTTGAGATTCAAGATCGATTTACGAGGAACGATCCTAACGGTTGTGAAAATCCTATAAATACCCAACCCCCACTTCATTCATTCCCACCTCTGAGTTTTTCTCTAAGTGGTTGTGTTTGTGCACTTCCTACCTGAGATTACTTGGAATCAAACCTTGCGGGGACCTTCTGTAAGTATTCTTTCGCGTTTATCGTTCGTTTTAGCGTTATAGTCAAACTGTGTTTGACTTTCTGCTTTGACCAGTTTATGGTCAACACGAAGTTCGTTTGAACTTCATAACGTGAGCGTAATCACGATGGTTATAGTCCCTAGTAACTATACCTACTGATTACCGCGTTATCTAGGCTCAGTGATGAGTCGTAGCTTCGGCCAGAATACGTTTTCTCGCGTATTTTGTAACCAAGCTACTTTTAGGTATCAAAACCGTTTGTTTTGATACCAAACCTGTTTTCTAACTTAACTAAACATGTTTTGACATGTTTAGCTCGTCACTTTTTAGTTTAGTGCTTGTGTAGAGTCGTATGTCAAGCGGACTAAACACCCGCTTAGACTTTCGAACACGACCCGTTTGGTCGATCATTAGGATCCGACCAAACATGTTTTGTGACCATAGTAGAGTAGGGAATAACCTTTCGAGGTTATACCTTATGATCACTTAGGTTTAATTAGTCGCATGATAGGTAGTTATATGCCTTTAGTAAATTACCAAAATACCCTTTTCATACATAATTGGAAATTAAGCATATGTAACCTAAACTTTTGACACATAACTAATTATGTAACATATTTAAACAATTATGGGCACATAGTACTTGTCATAGGACTAGTTAGACTTCTCGAACGCACGTTTGCGTGCACGACGCGTTAAAGTAGCGTAAGCTACCTTAATGGGTCGTAACGGGTCGAAAGCACTTAGGTAGGTTTCAATCTAGTATGTAGGCATTGTTAAGCCATGTCATGTGAGTTCCTATAACTCATTTTGGTTTACAAGACCACATCCTATCCGATCCTCCGACTTAGGTCCGGTTTATTTATATAGTTATTAGGTTGCCGATTGATTCCGTGCTCCCTCTAGCTTTGCTTGGTTGTTGTTCAAAGACCGCTAAGCATTCTCAGGCGAGTACATAGTTCCCCTATTTTACTGTTTTCGATTGTTTTGGGGTGATCCATATGTGTTAAATGATTTCAACGTTTAAACGATGTTTTTCAAAAACGATTAAGATGGTTTATATTAAAACTAATAACGATTTTGATAATATGAACAAGCTTGTTGGTTGTAATTACATAACAAATAATATCCATTAATTTTGGCCAAACCGACCAGTATTAGGTTATGGTACCATAGGATCTGACAAATCACGCTATCAGACTGCACCCATGGTTATGTGTGGGTTAGGTGGGTAGCGACCGAATCTGTAATTGTTAACTTACCCTTTGGTGGTTAGTTAATGCGAGATGATTGTTAACTTACCCGTTGGTGGTTAGTTAATGCGAGATTGGCGATAGGCGAGTCACGAAGGTTTGGATATTATTAGCGAGGTGACCAAAAGTAGTTTTCACAAATTAAAACGAGGATGATTTAAACGATTTTAAACGAGTTAATGATTTTGAAACGATCTTAACGAGTTAAACGATTTGGGTAAACGATTGGTTTTTGGTTACTGTTTAGATAACGAGACGGGTGTAATATGGTGAAAACATGGTAGATACGCCGCTGGTACTTCTTATATATAAGTGTTTTCAACATATTACATACCGTGGCGTTATTTAGTTCACTTGGGTAGACGATTTTGAGACGATGTCACACAAACGAGGTTTTTGAAATGATATAAACCATACGAGTTTTGTTAACGAGTTTTTACGAGATTTTTACAAATTGATTTAACTAAATGTTTTGGGTTAAGAATCATGGCTATGAGATTTTATAACAAACTATAACCAATTTGATTTGAGTTGGTTATTTATGTTGTAATACACTTTTCAAAACAAGGTATGTATTTTGACTATTGGGGTCTAACGAGGTACTACAACATATAAACTAGCCATGAATCCGACACTCTCATAAAACCTATATACTCGCCAGCATTTCTTTGCTGACTTTGTTTTCACATATGTTTCAGGTAATGTTGATTGATAGGATGCACTCACATAGGACTGGACAAGGCCTTAGTGACTTAATAACAATGATAGACTACGTTTAACTTATTTGTTAGATTTCAAGACGATGTAAATGTTTAATGTTTAATAAAATGAAACTTCAAATTTCCGTGTGTTTGAAACAATGATTCTATTACAACACTCCCCGATGTTTCCGCCACGTTTTGTTGTTTTAACGTGGTCGGGGTGTGACAGAAGGACCCTATGAAATCGAATCAGAAGCAGGGAAAGGAGCATATCGACTCAAGAATATGGAAGGGGATATGCTACCAAGATCCTGGAATGCTATACACTGAAAGCTCTATTTCAAGTAAGAATAAAATTTAATTTCTATCCCAGAATGGTATGTATTCTACCTCTTTTAAATATATTTGTTTATTATCTTGAACCCAATACTAACTTAGGCATCGGAGGGGTGTTAGCCAAGCTAACACCCACCTTAGTTTACAATTGTTTTGCAGCATATGCTCCAGGATATAGCTCCAGGATATGCACTCAGGATAACTCGAAAGATTAGAGGATTGGCCCCCTCTCTCACGTTTAAGGGATCCTGATCCCTTCAAAGGTTTAAAGGTTTTCACCTTTCTCACGAATTGGGTTTAAACACCCCGCCTGGAGGGCAAGTTATCCAGGGATAGTTCAAGGTGGCGGGACCAGTTCATGTAAAAGTGGCTGACAATTTTGTTACTGTTGGCTATACCCTGGATCCTTAAGGTATATGAGGATTGATCACCCTCTCTCGCGAAAGGGTATTTTCATACTCTCTAAGGTTTAAAGGTTTTCACCTTTCTGAGTCTTGGAGTTTATACACTCTCGCCTATAGCGCATGAAACTCAAGGTTTATCCCCAGGATATTAAAGGTTTACCTCCAGTATACTAAGGATTCATTTCAGGATATCAAGGTTTTCGCCTTGAGGTGTTTGGAATTTACTCAAGCCAAAGTATGAATACGTTTGCGTTTGTGTGTCGTACATAGGGGACATACATTATACTATTCAAAGGTTGGATCCAAGTTTATAAGTGTGCATTGGGGACACTCCTAAGGTGGAAGATTGGAATTGACTCTCTAAGAGTCTTTGGTATGATCTCTCCTTTTTTCAAAAGACTTAAGTTTTCTATGTTATATGATGATATCCTGACCAGGATATCTCTTAGGATACTTGTCAGGATATTCTCAGATGATGTTCCCATAATATTTCCAAGAGTTTTCAAACAAAACAGTTTTCATAAGTAAAATTGGTGTCCTAATAACAACAATAGTAAGGCCAAAAGAAAAGTTATATTATTAACATACCAAAAGATGTGCTCTTAGTTTCACCACGAAACAAGGCCCATCCACTAAGAGCACTAATAGTTCCTTATCGTATTTACTCAACAGTTGAAGGCTTTGTCTCAAACCGAGACCCGTCCACCTCCAACTGTTATATTGTTAAAAAAAAGCATACTAATGGTGATGACCAAGGGCTTCGTCCTGAAACTCAGGATCCCTCCACCTTTGGCCATCATATTGTTCAAATGCAGAAAAGTAAAATGCAGGAAAAGTAAATTGTTTTGGGTTATAAGCCAACGATCAAACTTAAAAAAGTGGGCTCCGGCCTCGGCACGTATATCCATCATCGCCCACCTGAATGCCCTCACGCAGCGGCATCTTCTCCAACCTTCTCCGACTTCTCAGCACCAGCATCCTGAGCAGCATCCTCACCAGCATCCGTCCCAGCATCCGCTCCAGCATCCTTCTTGTCTCCAGCCTTATCTACCACCTCTGATGACTTAGAAGACTCACCAGCTTCTGCAGGAAGTGGCACAGCCTTGCCTCCAAGCTCCTTCACCTTTGCCACCCAAGAGTCAACCGGCCAAGCTGGGCACACAAGGCCTGTCTCCTTGGCCTCGTAGGCCATCTTGATGCGAGCTTGTAGGAAGGAGACGATGGCAGAGGCTTTGATCCTTTCCCGGAAAGAAACCATGTCCTGTTCGTGATCCATTTCGGCAGTGGCAAGTTTGAGCTCAGCATCTTGGGTGACCTTCTTCAGCATGCTCTCGTAGTGCCGGGACTTTGCTTCAGCAATGGCACCTTGGTCAGCAACGGTGCTTTCGAGCTATTTAATCCTGGCTTCGTGGAGTGCAACAGTACCGTAGGCATCATTGTACAGGTGGAGCAAATGCTGAAGGCCCTGCACATTAAATTCAGGTATGAGTCAGAATATATTAGTCAGGATATCCTGTCAGGATATCCTATCAGGATACATATGCAGGATATGTAGCAGGATATTACCTTGTTGAGGAAGGATGTCATTGGCTCTAAGGAGTCAGAAAAGCTAAGTTCATCATAGGAGAACCCCTCTAGGCTTGGAGCACTGACCTCAGAACCTTTCCTCTTTTTTGCTGTGGAAGCACGGGTCTTTGGTTAGCCTTAGGAGCCGGGAGTGGCTTGGAGCTGGTGGCAGCAGGTGTCTCTTTCTTGACCATGACTGGAGTAGGATAACTGTCGAGCTCGTCAAGGTCAAGGAGGATTGGAACTTTGCTGGAATCTACACACAGGGAGTAAAATTCTTTCCTAAATATTTCAGATAAAAGCATGTATGCAGGATATTGAACAGGATCCTTACCAGACATGTTTACACTGGAAAGAGGGCTTGGAGATGGTGGAGACAGGTTAAAACTTCTTTCAGCTTCGGGAAGGAGTCTGATAGCGTCAATTCTTTTCAGTGAATCTGCAAGGGGAGCTGCAAGCTTCCTAAAATCAGCTGTGTACAAGAAAACAACAAAGTCAGTTCAAGATATGCGACAGGATATAAGACAGGATTGTTCTAAAACCCTAGGTCCTACCCTTTTTCAACCATTTCACTGGATAATCCGCTCCACCAGGGATTGAATCTCTTTTTACAAAAAAGAATTTGGATTTCCATTCCTCTTCATTCCTGGTGGCTCGGAGGATTAATGGGTCGCCGGAAGTAGAGTAAAACAAGAATCGACAAGAGCCGTGACATCTAAACCGGTATGCTAAAGGAAGGTCATGAACAGAAAGATCAGGGATATGGTTATTCTTGATTTGATCAAGAACAGACAAGACTCGCCGAAGCATTGGCATTGTCTGACTAAAGCAGATTTTGGTAACATTAAAGAACTCGGTGATAAAGTCCGAGAAAGGAAATTGCAACCCTAAGGTAAAAGGAAAAGCATTGAAGCACAACCACTCGTCGGAAACCATATCTGATCGGATTTCCCGATCAAATGGCCAGAACACCGTCCCTTTTGGGAAGATGCCGGAGGTTTTAAGGGCTGACAAGTGTGCACTATCGAAGGTGCAAATTTCTTTCTCCGGATCTTGGAGAATATTCTGGTGGATAAACGTGGGAGCAGAATCGCCGGAGCTGGATCTTGTCTGCCTTGCCATATTGTCACCGGAATATTGAGTAGAATGAAAGAGGAAGATGGAGTTGAGAGAGAAATGTTTACCTTTTTCTCTTCGGTAAAGGTTAAATGACGATGAGGGTGAGAAGTTATAGGGCTGTGATGAGTAATTATAGGCTGCGTGGTTGCAACTAGTCACATCAAGGTCTTATCTCTTAATTACCTCGTTATTCGTGAAAAAATGTAACCGTTAGTATCAGGATACTTAACGGTAACATTTTTGGGGACAATTGTTATGGGTGAAATTCTGAGCCCATATCCTAAGAAATATCTAGGATTATATCTTGGTCATATGATATCTGTTCACATCCGGGATGCTGATTCAGGATACTGGTAACATCCTGAATGGTATCCTCAGGATCACTAACGGATTATGTGCAGGTACGTGGGTTAGAAGCTAGCAACGCTCATAAAGACCTTTTCTACTGAAGACTCGGTCCAAGTCGTTCACATGAAGCCGTTGAAGCCGCATTACTCGGTCTACAACGTTCACAATGGAATATTCAGAGCATCCCATGTTAATAGGAATTCTAGTTTGTATTTCGTTACTATAAATAGATGGGTATACCGGATCGAATAGGACATCACAACTACACTCACCACACTCTCACACTTGTTCTCTCGCAACTTTTACTTTCACGCAAAGCATTGTAACACTTAGCGATCTAGTCAATATCATGCACTGTATCCTGAAGTTTAAAGCAATAAGAAGAACTAGGCAGCTGCGATTGTCAGCTCCCGAGGTTTTATGCCGGCGATCTAGATTGATCAAGGGCTTTCCTTATATATCTCGTGTCAACCCCTTTACTTTTTGCTCATTGTTTGATCGTAGATACAACTCAATATCCTGAGCCGTATCCTGAATATTGTTTTTCCAAACGACTTAGCCAACATATTTTCAACACACTTTTTAGCACACTACCTCACTTAACTAATTTGATCACTTAATTGCTTCGGTAATTTTTGACCAAAACAGATGGTATCCCGATCGAAGGTCGATCTTGTAATAGTAGCTCAATCCTTGCAACTGATCGAATAAGTCGGCAATCCTCGGTAGTGGGTACCGATTCTTGACAGTGAGCTTATTCAGTTCTCTATAATTGATACACATCCACAGTGTTCCGTCCTTCTTCTTCACGAACAAAACTGGAGCTCCCCAAGGCGAGAAGCTCGGCCTTATGAATCCTTTATCCAACAACTCTTGGAGTTGTGTAGATAATTCTTGCATTTCGGATGGCGCAAGCTGATAAGGTGCCTTGGCTACAGGAGCGGCTCCTGGAACCAAGTCTATATGAAATTCGACTTGTCGTTGCAGAGGTAGTCCTGGTAGATCTTCGGGAAAAACATCAGGAAATTCCTTTACCACGGGAATGTCTTCGAGTTTCGGCTCTTTAGCCTTCTTATCTACTACGTGCGCCAAGAATGCAACACATCTTTTCCTTAAGCACTTCTGTGCTTTCATACAGTTGATTATTCGCAGAGGCGTGTCTCGTTTCTCGCCATGCACGATGAGGGTTTCATCATTCGCAAGAGGGATGCGAATGATTTTCTCAGGGCAAACAACTTCAGCCTTATACTTGGACAGCCAGTCCATTCCAATCACCACATCGAAGCTACCCAATTGAGCAGGTAAGAGGTTGATACTAAATCTCTGCTCACCAAGTTCTAATGTACAACCCCTAACAACTTCGCCCGATTCAACAAGTTTACCATCGGCTAGTTTTATGGAATAAGGAATATCTAATCTACTAGGTTCTATTCCAAGCATACGTTTAAATTCCACAGACATGAAACTATAATCGGCACCAGTGTCAAATAGTATGGATGCAAAGTGATTGTTAACGAGAAACGTACCGGTGACCACATTAGGGTCCTCGCGTGCGTTCCTTGCTCCAATCACGAATGCTCGAGCCTGAGCATTGTTCTCTCTTAGGCAGTCCTTCTTGAAATGATCCTTGATTCCACAACCAAAGCATCCTTGATTCTGCCCAGCTCCGTTACCATTCCGGTTACTATTACCATTGTCGTTTCCACCACCGTTTCCATTACCAGCATTGTTACGGTTTCCATTCTCGTTCCTATTACCACTTCCGTTTCCTTTTTCCCAACTGTTCTCGGTTTGGTGACCTAGTTTTCCACACTTGTTACATTTTGGAATGCGACAAACTCCTTGATGATGACGCTTGCACTGATTTCATTTGGGCAGAGTGCCCTGGTATCCTCTGGCGGGGCGTCATTCATGGCTGCAAGAGCTTTTGCCTCCTGAGGCGGGTTGGGGTCACGCTTCTTATTGTTGGAACACTTGTTGTTACGCGTCGCTTGATTCAGGCTCGAATGCTTCCTTTTCTTGTCACCAGACAACTTAGCATGCGTCTCGGTCTTTTCAGTTGGGTTTAGCGATAACTTCTTCATACGGACAACATCTTCAGTAAGGCTGACAGCCAGAGTTACAGCCTGAGTGATCGTTTCATGTTTAGCCGAAGTTACCATGCTGCAAAACTCTGGAGCCAATCCCCATATGTAGCTCTCAACGCGCTTAAATTCGGGAGTCACCATATAGGGGATCACTCTTGATAGATCATGGAACCTTCGGGTATAACCAGTAATGTCCGCACTTTCCATGGTCAAGTGCCGGAACTCAGTCTCCAACCTTTGGAGTTCAGCACGAGCGCAATACTTTTCTCTCATTCTTTCCTTCAACTCGTCCTAAGTCATACCATACGCTGCATCATCTCCCAGGGTTTGGACTTGCAAATTCCACCATGTCAAAGCCTCATCAACAAACAACCCAGTAACAAATGTGACTTGCTGGTCCGCGGTACACTTGCTCATGCGGATAGTGGAATCAGTCTTCTTCGTCTAACGCACAAAAGCCACTACGCCTCCAGTGCCGTCGTAGTTCTATGGTTTGCAGTCGAGAAACTGCTTGAAAGTGCAGCCTTGAGTTGTGTTTCCTCCAGATGAATCTCCATGTCCATTACATCTAGTATTGCTTGGTCCTCCACTGTGTTCAGTACGGTTCACCTCGTACTGGGCGATAGCTTTGGAGATTCTTTCTTCCAGCAGGGAGTTCAGTTCTTCAGCAGTCCTCGGCAATGGGGGAGGAGGAGGTTGATCACGAGCATTCACAGCTCTCCTGGGTGCCATGTTCTGTCAGAACACAACCCAACAGGGTTAAACATTTGTTTGATATCGTCATACGAGACAGTAGTAGTATATATACACAGGTATATACCCACATAAGTGACATCAAACAATCCGCCAAACATATAAATTAATTCATACAGCAACAAGTATGCATAAATAGATAAATACTGATGTGTCATAGGATATTCACCGAGTTTTTTTACATACCAGGACAACTTGTTACATCATTGTTTGCGAAGTAAACAAAATGCATAAGGATTACATCACCCCATAGTACAAGTTTAATATATGTAAAGGGCAAAATATCTTTCTTCACATTAGCGGTTCTTGTCTTTATACCCTAAATCATTACTCCAATAGAGTATTTAATAGGCTGGGGGAGGGGGTGGGGGTGTTCACGTCTGACCTTCTCTTGAGCTGAAGAAATCTTGTTTGATACATGACAAGACTTGTTGTGGTTTCTGTGCACTAAATTTCCATAATTATGTATGCATCCATAATTACGTAATTCCTTGCACAGTCCACACAATTTGTTTCATCATCGGATCACTTCCTTCAGATAGGCCACTGTTTTCAGACGAAGACACGTGTACCTGTGATATTCTATTCCTAGTATATGTATATATTAATTATTACATTTAGTTGCAAGTAATTCTTAGTCAAAGACAAGTGCTACTCCAGTGCACCCTTAGTCTCGTAGTGTCCTTACTTGACTTTTTGAAAACAGTTTCAGGTAGTGGATGTCGCGGAACATTTTACGCAATGAAAACTTTTAAAAAATTGCTTTCGTGAGAGGATCCTAAAGATTGTAGTCTAGACTCGAGAAAGAATCCTGGTTCACTACAATCGCAGCGCTGATACCAATCTGTCACACCCCTTTCTAAGGCGGAAGCACGAGGTGTGATCCTGAAAGGTTCTCATTGCATACGAAAGGTAAACATACAACATGCTCGTAAAATAACTCCAAATGCCATTATCATTACATAACTAAAACATAACATAGGTTAAGTGTTTACATCACAAGACAGCATATTGTTTGAAAAGTCTACACTTTATTCTAAAGAGAAGGTTTTGATCCTTATTGTCACACCCTGATATTTCCACGCATTACCGGTGGGCCCGGTGGGGAGTATCATGACGTAGTTTATATCATCATAGTCGAACAACACAATTTTAAATGCACAGCGGAAGCAAAAGATAAATATATTACAATCCGATTCAAAAGTAATATCAAATATTACAACGGAAATGTAAGATGGATCCACAGGCGGATCTTAAAACCAAAAGATAACATTGTTCAATAGACTATAAAGGCATCTAAGCTTGCAAGACTTTTATTTGATGCTAGGAGAGGCCAGCCTATTCCGATTAGTACCTGCATTTAGCCTTATTGGGAAAATACGTCAGTTTACACTGGTAAATATAATTGAACTAACTCATTTTGAAAGTGTTTAAGAAAATTGATTTGAATGCTTATGGCACAAAACTTTTTATAACTTGGGATAATTATTTATATATAAACTTGTAAAAGAATTACATGTTCCATATACGTTCAGTAGCCCGGGTTGATTACCGGGTTAAAGATTAATACACACCACATGGTATAGTCCCGCGGCGAGTTATTCTCGTAACCGGCGGTTATACCCTATTATTTATATACGCACAGGCGGGTGTACACCTACACCCCGTGCTAAGGTCGTGGCAATTTCTAGGAATGATGCCAAGGATATCAGGGACATGGTCATTAACCCCCCAAAGGCTTTAAGCAAACAAAACAATTTAAACGGGTCATATCAATAAATTAACCTTCATACGATCAAAAATTCAATGCCCGACCAAGCGGTATTTTATATACCGTACCCCAAGCCCGTATAAGGGAAAATAAGTTAAAAGTATTTACCTGAGCTAAATATAAATTCAATCCCAGCCGTATATCAAATCAGCAAGTACAGATAGCTTTTACTGGGATCCTAAATCTAAAATGAAGGTTTTTTTTTATAATAACCTATTAGATTCCTAATGGGTCTTTAATTAAGCCTATGCTTAGACCGGTTAGTTGTAAAGGAGGATACGGTTCAAAACGCATGTTTAAGCGAGAACCGGATTAGAATGTGGTTTAGACCTGACAAGCTTGTATACTTGTGTAATAAGGGTAAACTAAACACATTGTGGATTTTGAGATAAAAATGATAAGGTTTGACCCGTTTCGGCTAATTTATGCAAACTAGTAACAAAAGCCGATCCGAACACGAAAAGTGCGTAACGGGTACCCAAAAGAGTCATGAACAGGTTTCCTAAGTTAATATGCCTTAAATATGTTGTGATATCAGTAGGATACCTTCCATTATGCCTAAAACGAATTAAAAACCAATTTATGCCCCGTAGGGGTATTTTGGTCATTTTAAAGGTTATAAGAGAGGTTAACTAATAATCTGAGGTCCTGGTCTAATATGATCAGTAAAATACTCAATTTATCAAGTTATATCAGTAGGGTATTACATATATGTGAAATTTATTAATTATAACCAAACTATGCACCGAAGGGGCATTTTGGTAATTTCACATATGCTTTAAAGGTCAAAATTTAGAATTCTTAGTTCAAAAATTTTGCCTACTGTTTAATTATGAAAATTTACTTAAAACATCAGTAGGTATCAAACCTTATATGTTAAAAATAGTTTTAACTTATACTATGCGTTAAAAACGCGTAAAAAGGCGATTTTAAGCGATTTCCGGGTTTTATAAGAAAAGCTGATATTTTTATCATTCCAGAAAGCTTAAAATGTTTTATTTACCATATAAAATCAGTAGCAAAATGTTTGGTATCAAAATGTTATGTAAAACTCATTTTATGGCCAAAAGGGCAAAACCGGCAATTACCGAATTAAAGCTAGAACCCTATCTTATGCTCAGCCTAAAAATAAATAAAAATCTTTAAAAAACCCAAAATATTATTTTATATTAGTAGGTAAAGAGTTTGGTATCAAAAATTGGGTTTAGCAAGGATATACGCTAATTATGCCGTTTAATTAATAAAAAGCTTTTCATTTACGCTAATGAGCATAACTCCTAATCTAGACCTCAAATTGATGTCAAATTTTAGGGACAAGTTTATAAATCAGTAATAAAGATTACTGTCCTCTCACATTTTCAAAATTCTCGTTTTAGGGTCAAAAGGGCATAATGGTCAACATTTAAGCATATAACGGAAACATGCAATGAATAGGATAACTAAGGATCCAAGTTGTATAACCTCAGAGGGTTACACTAACCTATAACATGGTCCTAAAGGAATTTTAAGGCATATCTAAACTAAGCTAAATCGGGTCAGAACTGAAAGTCAAAGCAAAAGTCAACTTTTGCGACTTTCGGTTCCGAACCGGGCCTATACTTAGAATTGTCGAGTTGAATCATGCTTAGGTATGTTCAACTAATATTTTCCAAGTTATTAAAGCGAGAAAACTGATTTTATGGCTTTTATATTAATAGTTATGAATTTTATTTAAAACTAACCCGTTTGACTTTTATTTGACCCGACAATTTAACTAAGTAAACGTGGTAATTAGGAGGTGCCCTTTTGAGGGTTTAACACCTACCTAATTACGGTCACGTAGCCATGTTTTATGCGAACAATGACTCAACCGTTTAAAAGTCAAAGCATTTATCGAAAACGCTTGACTTTTCGGCTATAATGTTAAATGATATTAACTAAGCACGAAAAGATACTTACAAGAGGTCCAAAGGACTGAAGGAGGTTCTCAAGAAGCTCAAGATCCTCCAAGAATTCAGAGAGCAACCAGAAATGAATGAAGGTGCAAGTGAAACCCAAAATCAAAGGGGTATTTATAGGATTTAGAGGACCGTTAAGATTGTTCCTCGATAAATGGGATTTGATCTGGACCGTACATGTATTGCCCATGGTTTTCTAATACTATGGGTGCCCAAAATGGCCCATAGTATTGATTAAAACCATGTGCCAAAGTAGCGCGAAATGTCGTTTAATGATATCCAAGCCTTCCATGGCCCATAATGGGGATTCCCAAACATGAGTTTAATTATTGTTATGCTCTCGATCGCTTAAATGGTCACCGAAAGGTGTAGATTCAAAAGTTGACGCTTTAGGTCCCTCTATTGCGCAAACTTGCGCATCTAATCATTTAATAGCATTGAAGCCTCATCTAATCCATATTAGGTATTCTTGAGAGTATTATTAAACATCATGATACCTCGGGTTCGCTAAAAGGTCATTCAGAGGTATAATTAAACATATTGACACTTTTAGTCCCTCTAACTTGCAAAGTTGCGTGTAACTTTACTTATAGGCCTAAAAACCTTAGGCGGCCAATAATTGGCATTCCCGAGAGTAATATCAAATATCATGAAGTTCCCGGTTTGTTAAAAGGTCACTCAGAGGTAAGAATTAACATGTTGACGCTTTTAACCCTTCATTGCGCAAACTTTCAACTAATTACGCAAACGACTACACTCGATCAACAAGTGGCTCATTTGTGAATATAAATATTGCAAGAGGTTATTTAGAAACTTATTTTAGGTATGCTAACACTTCCAGTCCTTTCATAATCAAAGTTTTCGATTTTTCGAAAAAATTAGTCCCTTAAATTCAATGTTGGACTTTATTAGGGTTTATTAAACGTGTCAATACACCATTGGACGTGATTTTATGAGGTGTTACGTCCTCACCCACTTAAAAGAAATCTCGACCTCGAGATTTGCTAAAATGCTGGAAGTTCTTTTTGTCGCATAATGGACTTAACTTCTATAGCATATCTGGAGTCTCTCCAAGCTTCCAAGCTGACCTCTATACTATGTACATGTATCCTTTTTGGAGCTTCTTAACCTGTCGATCCTCAATCGATACAGGTTTCTCATCATATCATAAATCTGCATATCATTATGTGATAATGCTTCTCGACTTATTGGTGAAACACACCCTTAAATCATTAGTGTATAATGCATTGCGAGCTCCGCCAAGTTCCTTAAATAGGTTTTAGCTTATAAGCTATTTGACCTTGATAAATTCGGTTCCCTTGAATGATTCTGTATATTCAGAGCTTAACTAGCCTGATAATTAGCAAATCGGCACACCCTTCTAGGGTGATATCTTTTGTTGAACCTTATTCCTTAACAAGAACTTAGGAAGGTTGCTACATTCATTAATTCTTGATTTTGTGTCGAATACTGGCAACTTACAGATGATTATGGATTTGTATGATCTTATTCTTTGTTTTCAAGGCAACTTTCAGATCCTGTTAATTGGACTTACCAATATTATGTCTAACAATAGATGTTTAACATTCTATGAATGCAAGGTCTCCAAAGGAGCAGCCTTGATACTTATACAACAACTATTATAGAAAAGCTTATTTTAAGGTGGTATGGTTATTCCAACCACTGCTTAAAACTAATCTTAAGGAATAGCTAATCCTTGCCGTTAGTCGAACAAATCGACGATCCTGGGCAGCTGATGGCAATTCTTAATTGTTGCCTAATTAGGGTTGCGGTAATCAATGCATAAGCAAAATGAACCGTCTTTCTTAATTAACTATACCGAATTCTCAGAATATTGAATTAGGCTATATGAATCCTCTATTTTAAAACTTACTTAATCAGAGTTTCGATTCTTCCAATGATGGTACTAGCCGTCTTGGAGATTTCATAAATGGGATATAAATCTTAACTCTACTTGCCTTTCAGGAGGTAAACAGGGTAGTCTTAGGAGAAGAAAATCAAGATACAAGGAGGTTACAGAGATTTTCCAAATCTCAGGCTCCAGTTCATCCATCATTGCTTGTGTCAAATAAGTGACACATTTATGTTACAAGTCCACGAATTCCTTAACCGGGAACATTTACTTGGAAACTTCCATTCTGGATATCTTCTTTGAATACCTTTAGCTGACTTTAGTACCATATGACCATCGAAATACCTTTGTGGTCCCATGCATTAAACCTCCATACTGATCTGGCATGGAAGCAATCTATGGAACATATTAAGATACACCCATCGTCATATGGCGCTTTTATTATACCATCTAGTATTCGCAATCGATAGAGATTAAAGAGATATCAAATATATATGCTGACGCACTTCCTTTAGAGAGAGGATACTTCTAAAATTTTACGACTGAAGGTTTCTGACAGGAACAGAAGAAATGGTTCTTATGATTTCGCCTGTAAGTTTTACCTTACACTTAATCTCTAGGGTCCTTACGGGAAAATTTCTAAAAGTTTGCTAAGCTTATGGTCTTATGAGAGACTTAGCAGCACCTGAACCCAAACGTAACTCCTAGAAATAAAATCACAATAAGGGATTTATCTGGTGTCATTATTAACGTGAACTGCCTCTAATAATTCATCAGGAGGGTTAAACGCCTCCATTCTTAATCCTTTTAAACTTAGCTGCAAAATCTTTGGCAAATTTTTAGGGCAGTCTCAGCTTTGACTGGTTATTTCTTAATCTATATATCGTGAGTAGCTGAGGTAGATCCATAATGTATTTATAATAAGCAGGCTTTGAAACCTTAATGTGCCCTCTTATTGCCGATGCTAACCACCAATAATTACTTGCATTAAGCTTAGATTTTTGGGTAGACTGAATAGAGCACTATCTCAGCCAATGAATTAAAATTTGTAACATACTGTCGACAGCCTAGAACTTTTATGGCGAGAGTTAGAAAATTCTCATTCCATCTTTTTTCCATTTCGTGCTGCGGATAATAGGTTTTTCTAATAAGGTCCTTAAAACTTGATCCATCACATATTGTATAAGAGGATCTTTCTTGTGGACTTCATTAATGTCCTCACTAATTATGGGTATTGCCATCAAATGACTGTGATGCATACCTCACCATGTCCTTTCCAGCACAACCGCACAACCGCTGATATACCTAATGGTTTCTACGTCATCCAACAATTTTCTGCAATCGATGGCCCCTTTTTACTACTGAAGTCTCTCGACTTCTGTTGGTGCATACATTTGTCGACTTCATCTTGTATCGAGTCTAGCCTTAGAAATGTTAGATTAGGGCACGTTGTACGAGAAAATGTCAATGTTTAGGTTGTGTAGATGCTGATTTCGCTCGAAGCATCACATGAAAGTGATTCCGCCCGAAATGGTTTCGAGCAGAATCAGAAACTGTTAATTCCGCTCCAAATGGTAACGTGTCATTATGAGCGGAATCAGACTACTATATATAGTCTGTCTCGAGAGAAATCAGTACGAGTGTTCTTGTTTCCGGTACCGAACTGCTGCCGAAGTGCCGCTTGGCTGTAATCAGTGTAAAATCATCAATACAAGGCAAATTTAAGTATATCAAGCTGTTTTTCAAGTCCGTTTCTTATTTTCCGCATCTGAAACAGATTAGAGCTCTTTCGATTGACCCGTTTGGGTCAGCACGCGATCCTACAAGTGGTATCAGAGCTCAGGACGAGGAGTTCTTGCCAAAACAGTTTCATTTTCTGAATTCTACACCTTCTTTCATTCGTTCAGGAAGTTTTTACGATCAAAACCAGTTCAAATTTTCACAAACTGTGTAAAAGGACATATAGTCAAACCCTTGAAAGTTTTACAGCTAAAATCAATCTAAAAATGGACAAAATTGGACCCCGAGTTGATTCCGCTTGAACTGATCTTTCCTGATTCCGCTCCAAAATACAAGTCTAATTTCACTCCAAACTGCAAATCAGAGGTTCCGCTCCAAAAGTTAATCTGTGATTTCGCTCCAGAAAGCCATATTTCTGATTTCGCTCCAAATTTTGTGGTGATTTCGCTCCAAAAGACTATCTGATTCCGCTCCAAGCTACCAAACCAGTGGTTTCGCTCCAACTTAGTGTCTAATTCCGCTTCAGAACCACCAAATCAGTGATTCCGCTCCAGAAACTTGTGTCTGATTTCGCTCGAAACAGCAGTTGAGATTTCCCTCCAACTTAAATCTGTGATTTCGCTCATAGCTACATCTGTGATTTCGCTCCTAGAAACTTGTTATTTCGCTCAAAAGATACTGTGTTGAAATACGTGCTACGAAGTTATGGCTGAAGAGTTTTACAATGCATTCGCGACACCTGTTGCTCCGGTGACTACTGCTGAAACAGTATACAGTGAGAATGAGACGGGTACTCATCAGAAACCACCGAAGCTGATGTATATTGAGGATTTTCAGGGTTGGAAAAACCGATTTGAGAACTGGGTTCAAGCCTACAGATTTGATGCATGGTGTTCATTGCTAAAAGATTATGAGAAACCAAAGAATGAACGCGGGTTAGAAAAGGGTTTTAGTGATTTTACAGAAGCTGACAAGTTGAAATACACAAGTGAGAAAATGATGATCAGCATTCTTCAGCAAGCAGTTAAAGAAGACATCTTTGTCTTGTTTCAACATAATGGTACAGCTAGATCAATCTGGGAAGCGTTGATTCAAAAATTCAGAGGGAGTGCTGATATGATCAAAAACAAAAAGGCGTTATTGAAGAAATCATTCGATATGTTTACAGCTTTCGATCATGAAACTACAAAACAAACCATTAACAGATATTGTCATCTGGTATTGGAAATGGGTAGGTTGGACATCAAGAAAGAGGACGATGAGTGGGTCGATAAACTAGCTGAGGCGTTACCATAGCATAAGTGGGGAACATATTAGATGGTTGTGAAATTCATGAGGAAGTCCGAGAGCATGAATTTGGCACAATTCATCCAGAAGATTGAAGAATAGGAGCTGGATATTCAAAAGACAGCTATCATGACAAATCCAAATGCAAAACAGGATGTCAGTTTGTACTATCGAGGGAACAAGTTTGAGGCCACTCCCAGTCAAAGTCCAAAGACTAGTACTGCATTCAGTGCTGATGGTTCTGCAAGTCCAAATGCTAGCACTACAACTCAAAGTGGTGGATACACTTCATCATTCTCAAGCTTTGATCCAAACAGCAACACACCTAGCCCTCAGAAGCAAAATTCTACAAATTTGCAGTGCAATGTGACATTGAACATTCAGAATGGTCAAAATCTATCTCCTGAAATGGCTAAGCAGGACATGGCATCTCTTGTAGCCATGTTAGAGTCGTATGAAAGTTTGATTGCAGGAAGAATTAGTAATCTGATGCTCACGAAAGAAGATTACGGCCAAATTGATGTAGAAGAGCTTGAGCTGATGGATGTGAAGTGGTGTTTGGCTAGTGCATGCAGGAGAGTTGAAAAGTTTCAGCAAATTACTGGCAGAGATGAGTTTCGAGGAATGGCTACCTCTCCACTTGGTTTTGACAAGTCAAAGGTTACCTGTTTCCTATGTAAAGGAAAAGGTCATTTTAAACGGGAGTGTAAGAATCAAGAGTCAACTGGAAGTCAAGATAAGAGCAATTATTATCAGAAATCAATCTTTCATCAGATCGATCAACAACCTCAACAAAAGGATCAAAAAACTGCTCATGGGAAAATGATTGAAGAAGCAAATAAAAAAGCTTATTTTGGGATAATAGATCAAGGTGATGAGTTTGTTGCTGAGGGATTCAGCTGGGACAATTACATACCGAGTGTGACTAGACCTGATGTGGCTCTTGTTACAAGAATTTTGGGTGACAATGAAGATTGTCAGAAAAGAATTCCGATTTTTCCAGATCTTCTAAGTGATGTTGATATTGATGATGAGGAAGAGTATCTTAAAAAATGTCGAAAAAGCATTGATCCTGATAGTTTTAATTTTTTCTATGCAGATAAAGTTGAGATGCTGAATCAGAAGAAGATTGCCCGGTTGAAGAGAGAGCTCGAAGCAGCAAAGTTACTCGCTGATGAAAAGGCGAAGACAGAAGCTGGAGAAACAAAAGTTGAAGCAGTTACTGAGAATGTGACAGAAAAGATTGTTGAAGTGGAGAAAGTGGTAGAGAAAATTGTCGAAGTTGAGAAACTTGTGGAAGTTGAGAAAGTTGTTAAAGAAGTTGTCGAAATAGAAAAGATTGTTGAGGTCGAGAAATTTGTTGAAGTTGAAAAGACTATCGAAGTTGATAAGATAGTTGAAAAAATAATTGAAGTTATTAAACCTTTTTAGAAATGTTTAGAATCTTGCAAAGTATGTGAAGAAAAAGACAAGAAGATTGCTGAATTAGAGAGAATGAAAGAAGATTTACTGTCTGATGTGAAGTATGTAAAAGAGTCGTATGATGTACTAAACATGACAGTTGATAGTTTGAAAAGAACAAATGCAGAAATTGAGAAAGCAAATGACAAGATGAGTGCAACTTTAATGACAAAGCAAAGCGTCATCAATGACTACATTGAAGATTGTGCTAAGCTAAAAAAAGGAGTTGGAACTTGAGAAAATTGAGAGTGAAAGGATTAACCGATTACTTTTGAGTTATACTACTTGCGATTATTTGATTGATCGTATTTATCCTACTGTTGCAGGTCTTGAAGCTTTCAAGAAGAAAGAAAAAGAAGAGGATACTGGTAAGACAAAAAGTGTCAAGTATAAAAGATGTCCGCCTCCTATCTTTGAGAATTATTCCCCCAGGAAACCAAATGAAGAACGTGTTAATAAGGCTCTCAACATCAAGTTAAAGTCTGAAACCATTGATGAGTTACCAGACAATATTGAAGTCACATTCACAACATCCGACACTGATCATGAGTCTGAGTTAGTTAAGAAAGTTGTCGATCAGGTGTTGGATATGGATGAAGAGTCAAAGTCGGAGTCTAAGTCAGAGAGTTCGAGTTCGTCTGAGAAGAGTCCGAGTTCACCGGTTAAGAGGGTTTACAATAAATAATTCATGTTATCAAGATCTAATTTGAATGACGGATCAGTCAAAGTAGCATATACGTTGAATGATTCAGACAAATTATATTCTGATGAGGAATTCCCAATAAGAAGTGTTAAAACTGAGAAGATCAAAAAGGTTTTCAAATTAACAGAAATTAATATTTCTGAAATAAAAGATTTAAATCTTTCTGAAAAACCTAAACCTTACACTTTAAGGATGAACACAAAGAGTAAACAAGAAAATGGGTTACGGTTGTGGTTATAATTTCCAAAAGAAATCAAACCATAATGGTAATCTCAAAAAGAAAGGTCTTGGTTTTAATTCATCAGAAAATTATAAAAATCAGAAAACTTATAAACCAAAAACAAAATGTGTTTCAGGTGGGAGTTCTGAAGATGAGCAGAAGAAACCTTTCTAGAAACAGTCAAACCAAGAGTTTCTTGCTGAAGTGAAGAAGAATGTGAAAAAGTTTGCTCAAAGAGTTAATCGAAGAACTTGCTTCAAATTCCAAGAAGTTGGACATATTGCTTGGAATTGTCCCAAGTCCAACTACAAAAAACAGGAAGTTTTTTCTAACTTTGATTCAAGAAGAAAATATGTTAATGAACAGGAAGTTTTTTCTAACTTTGATTCAAGAAGAAAATATGTTAATGAACAGAAAAAATCAACTGAGAAACTTAAAATGGCAAAATCAACTTCTGAAAATAGTGAAAACTCAAAACGGTTTTACAAAAGAATAGGTGATTTGTACAAATAAAAGTGGGTGGTTAAAACGGATAGTTGTTCTGACAATGAATCTGATTCCATAAAATCAGAGGAGTCATTGGTTGAGAAAAAGATTGCGAGTTCCGTTCCAGAAGTGAACGATGAGAATTTTCCTAAATTGTCAAAGGAAAATCTGATGTCGAAAGTGGGAAAGGTAGAGATCTCAAATCAATTCTTCGCTGATAAGGGAGAATTTGATGTTGAGAAGGCTTTCAATGGGAAAGTCTAACATATTTTTGGGAAGATGGTTGATAGGAAGGTAAAGGGTGCTAAAGAATTTTATAAATCAAAATATTGGTGGGAAAGATGTGTTCCAAAATCACCCAAGGCTGGTCAGGCTTTGGTGGACATTATGTTTGATTAAACATCTAACTTGCCGGAGATCCCAAGTTTTTAATCGTGGATCAGGAATCGGCATCTTTCTTAAAATCTGTTTGAGTAAAAGAATCTTAAAAGTGTTAAATTTTACAAGTTGTGAATTGCCGGAGCTCCCATGAATTGCCGGAGCTCCCAGGTTGGTAAGAGTGGAGCAGGAATCGGCATCATTCTTGAAATGTTTGTTTGGTAAATCTACAGGTGATATCTTTAAATTGTTATATTTTGATTTACAAGTGATTATGGTTGGTGAGTGAACCTGTAAGTGGTTGAAAGAGGTTTTCATTGACAAAGTGGTTAATCAAGGTCATTAAGTTGAACTTGATTGGATCATACTTACAAGAGGTATTTTGGAGAACAAATGATGAGTTTATCCCCTAACCTACAAATGGTTTGAAAATCAACAAAACTAATTTTCCGAAAAAACCATTTGATTAAAACAAACTTAAGTGTTTTGAAATCACAATGGGAAAATAGTTTGTTGTGACGGGGAGTTCTGATTGTTTATGCCGAGTGGATGGCGATTTGAAGTGATTTGATATCAGTTGTCAATTTGTTTGTACAGTTTGTTTTCAAATTTTCCTTTAAATGTGTTTGCATTTTAGGGGGAGTAAAAATTTCACAGAAAATCCAAAAACATTAGAAAATTTAAAAAAAAAAGAAGACAAAAACATGATAAAATGAAAATTGAGTTTTGTTGTACAAAAGAGGATATGATAGTACATCAGTGGACGATCACGGCATGCTAAAGAATTGGAAAGTTAAATAGGGATAAACGGTCTCACTGATGATGTGTCAGTAGGTTTTTGCCCATTTAATAGATTGTGACGAGTTATAAACCTAAATTTCAAACTTGCTTAATTCGTGGGTAACATCTCTCGGATATATGGGTAACCCCCGAAATCTTGTTTGAAAGGTCCCTTATTCTGAGATACTAGGTCTTTATGCTCAGTGATATCTGGGGTATTATCCCGGGACTTCTGCTGAATGGAAATTCTGACCTAGTCCCCGCATAATACTTTCTGCAAATGCTTGAAATACAGCGTCACCCACAGCAAATTTGATGAAACAATAAAATTGATAGTCATTGCTGTTGTAAAAAAGATCCTCTAAAGGGGACCCACCAAAAGTCGAGCCGTCATCTCTCTGCTGAACAGAAGTACTGACCTGAGCTCTCATGGTTTCGCATCTAACCCCTTACAGATATCATCTAGGTATACTCACCTGTAAGACTGAATATTGGGATCTGGATACGAGAGTATATTCCAAGGTGGGACACGCGAATAAGTTTAAGTGTTTAAGACATTAATCTCGTATCTCGAAACAGTTGAACTTTGTGTGAAAATTTAAGGGGATCAGTATATTGACAATCTAAGTGAATTGTTTAAAACTTAAAATGATTATAGCTTAACGGTGTTGGTGATTTGTCTCAGAAACTGATATGATCTTCTTACACAAACTCACAAAAAATATTGTATGTAAATATTTCTTTACTGCATTTCATTTCTGTTATTAAATCAAAATTCCAAAAAGATTTTCAGTGTGTTTTAGCATAAAATTTTGAAAAATCCAAAAAGATTTTCGACAACTGATGTTGGAGAGCTGATTATCAAAATTCCAAGTGCTGAACATGATGAACAGGTTTGGGTGAATTTGATTGAAAAGTTTTTCAAAGAAAAGAAATTTATTGTAAAAAATGATTTTAAGAATGATCACAGTTATTCTGATTATATATTGAAAGCAGAGGAGTCAGTGTTGGTGCATACAATTTTAAAATTTGTTAATATCGTATTTTTATGAAACTTATCTTTTGGGTAGAGGATTTGTAGGAAAGCCTGGATTCTGATTGAAAGTAGCAAGACAGGTTGCGATCCTGATTCATGTAGAAGTCAGACTACGATCCCAGCATGTTTTGAGGGGGAGTCTGTTAGAGAGAGTTTGGGAAGCTATCTTTTGGTGCTGATATTCAAGAGAGAAAGAGTTTGAGAGAGATTTTGGAAGCCCAAAGACTGATAAAGACTGAAGTTTGAGAAGACTCGACACTGAAGACTCCTCAACATCTGAGGGGGAGTCTGTTGATGCATACATCTGTCGACTTCATCTTGTATCGAGTCTAGCCTTAGAAATGTTAGATTAGGGCACGTTGTAGGAGAAAATGTCAATGTTTAGGTTGTGTAGATGCTGATTTCGCTCGAAGCATCACATGAAAATGATTCCACCCGAAACGGTTTCGAGCGGAATCAGAAACTGTTAATTCTGCTCCAAATGGTAATGTGTCATTATGAGCGGAATCAGACTACTATATATAGTCTGTCTCGAGCGAAATCAGTACGAGTGTTCTTGTTTCCGGTACCGAACTATTGCCGAAGTGCCGCTTAACTGTAATCAGTGTAAAATCATCAATACAAGGCAGATTTAAGTATATCAAGCTGTTTTTCAAGTTCGTTTCTTATTTTCCGCATCTGAAACGGATTAGAGCTCTTCCGATTGACTCGTTTGGGCCAGCACGCGATCCTACAACTTCCAAGAGATGAAGTACTTTTAAGTACATCCTAAAAAGAATGGGGCTCCTTGCCACATATGCTTTTGTTGGGTTTATTCTTCGCATTTGAGGTATGAATATAGCTCTTCTCATGGGCAGCGACATGTGTTTTAAAGCAAGCATCATTCAGCTTCTTGAACCTTTTCATGACATTTCTTATAGCCTTTTTAACAGCTGCGTTAATTACTATTTTGGGGTTTAACTCCATCAATATTGATGTTCACATTTGATGCATCATTAATATTTGTCGCATTTCTAGCATCGCGACTGTTGTTGTCTCTTCTGAGTTTTCCATACTCGAAGCTTTGATGTTAAATACCAAATTCAACAAGTGCTTAGGCAATCCGTACCATGTGTCTCCTTGAATTGTCAAAGGCTCACCATAAGGAGTCTTGATAACTACTTGCTTCTTATCACACACAATATGGGCTTGGTTACAAGACGACCAATCCATTCCTATCACTATATCAAGTCCCTCTATTTTAACGGAAACAAGGACAGCGGAAAAGAATGGTTCCTAATGGATATAAAACATCCATCTAATATTGCTGAAGCAGTCTATGAGGTACCATCGGCCAATTCTACTTCATATTTAATGCTTAGAGTTTTAACAGGTAGATTTAATAATTTACAAAATCTGTTGTCTACGAAAGACTTATCTGAACTTGAATCAAATTATACTCTAGCATGAGCGTCATTGATAAGGAAAGTACCTGTTGTGGCATTGTCATCCTGAAAGGCCTCTTGAGCATTCATTTGAGAGCCCCCAGCTTTGGTCTTCTTAGCCTCCTCAGGCTTCTTGGTTTTATTTAGGCAATTTGTTTTGATGTGTCCTAATTCATTGTAACCATAGCAGGTTGCGTCCTTTATGTCTTGGCACTCCAAGGTCTTGTGCCCTTCCTTATTACAAATTCCACAAGGCTTAGCTTGTGAATCTAAAGTGCCTTTCCCTTTAGTCGCATTCTTTGGGCAGCGGTTCTTTATGTGCCCCTTCTCGTCACAACCATTGCATATGGCGTCCTTCAAGTCCTTACATTCATGGGTCTTGTGATCCATCTCTTTACAGATGACACATCCCCTGGTCTGTTCATAGAAACATTTTCCGAAGTGCTTCTTCCCGCAGGTTTTACATTTGGGTTTTGCCTCCTTTGGCTTGGACTAGTTATAGTTTGAACCGATCTTACCCTTTTTGTAACCCTTATTTGGGGTATTATCGCACTTTCGCTTATGATCCTTTAATACTCGGTCCACAGCTTTGTTTACGGCTGTATCTATCATATCCTGTAACTTGATGCCCGTTAAGTTCAGTCTTGCATCATCATTCTGATCAACTGGATGATTGTGAGCTTCAGAGGAGTCAGCCATGGTGAAGCTTTGAAGGCTACAAATCAAGTAGTAATAATTTGTTTAATTATATAGTGAATTGTCGAACTTGACGATTAAATAGCCATGGTGTAACTCAACCATATAGGCCAATAGATAGTATTGAA